>NW_028327171.1:35208436-35808436 GCF_987537825.1 Furipterus horrens | reverse complement strand
GAAATCTGCCATATGTTTAAAAATTAAATCATGATCAGGTTGGTTATATCTTAGAAGTGTAGAGATGATGCAACCATTAAACACTCTCACAATGCAATACAACACATTAATAAAGGCATGATTTTGGCACACACAAAAACACTGTGTTAAATCAGCTTCCATTTATGATTAAAAAGAAAATTTATTAAACCAGAAATAGAAGAGAATTTCTTTAACCCAAATAAAATAAAATGTGAAGACACTATAGTTTGGTTAATCTAGCACACAATTGCAACTCCTTTTCTAATGCTATCATTCATTATATAAGCTGAAAACCTTAATGTTCCATTTCTCAGTCTGCCTTTAATGAGTTCTGACCTGAGTAGTTGCACTTGCAGCTGCCATTTTAGAAGCACGAGAAAAAGGTCTACATATACACTTATTTTGACATGAGAAGAAATAATTTCTATGTGTTTGAGATATTAGACTCTTGTCACATTTTCTGACAGCTTACAAATGAACAGATTCACAAGAGATACAGTTTATCTGACAAAAACTTACAATGATTACTATTATTAATGTTGGATTTTTAAAAACATTACCTTTAAAAATTAAGATCAAGACAAGAATGCCTACCATTACTGCTTTTATTTAGCAGTATATTGACTGTTCTTGTCAGTCCAGGATGACAAGAGTAAGAACTAAAATCTGTGAGATATGAGAGAGAACATTCAAACTATAATTATCACCAAAAAACATGAAGGGATACACAGGAAAATTATTACAATTAATAAGAAGATTTAAGCAAGACTTAAGATTATATTAATGTACTGGATATAAGATTAACATAAAAACTCAACTGAATTTCCATATTCCAGCAACAGTTTAAGGTGACTTTTAAAAATAACAATATCTTCCAGTAATCTAAGAATAGAGGGGAATTTCTAAACTTCATTAAGTATATCTATAAAAACATATAGCTAATATAATATTTTATTGAGCAAAACTTGAACCTTTCCCATTAAGATAAGGAACTAGGCAAGGATTCCTTTTCTTACTGCTTTTAAACATTGTACTGGATGACCTAGCTAATGCAATAAGACAAGAAAAAATTTTAAATTACACAGATTGATAAAAAAGAAATCAACCTGCTTTTGCAGCAGACATGATTGTCTATGTAAAAAATCCAAAAGAATCAACAACAACAACAACAGCAAAAAGAAAACACTTTGGAATTAAAGAGTGATGATAGCAAGGTTGCAAGATACAAGGGGAATATACCAAAGTCAATCATCTGCAATGAACAAATGAAATTTAAAAAAAGAAACATGATACTATGCATGTTTGCACCCCCAAAATGAAATGCTTAGATATAAATCTAACAAAATATGTAACAATATATATGAGAAAAATACAAAATTGTGAGGATATACAAAATAAGAACTAAAAAGTTGAAAGCTATTTCATGTTCATGGACATGAGCACTTAGTATTATAAACATATCAGTTCTTCCTTACTTGATCTATAGATTCAATGCAACCCCCCCCCCAAATCACTGTGGTCATTTTGTGGATATTAATAAACTAATTCTGAAGTTTATGTGCAGAGGCAAAAGACCCATAATAGTCAACAAAGTTAGAGGACTGACATAACCTAATCAATGATTAACTAAAAAGCTACAGTAATTGAGACAGTATGGTATTTGTGATAGACTAGAAAATAGATAAATGGAATAGAATAGAGAGTCCATAAATAGACCCACATAAATATTAATCAACTGATTTTCACAAAGAAAAGAACAGGCAATACAATGGGGCAAAGATCATTTCTTATTTTTTAACAAATGTTCCTGGATCACTGAGTCATCTGCATGCTGAAAATAATAATAATAATAATAATAATAATAATAATAATAATAACCTCAAAATTTGTTATAGAACTAATGGTAAAATAAAAACTATAAAGCTTCTACAAAATAACAGAGGAGAAAAACTAGGTGACATTGGACATGGTCTTGACTTTATAGATACAGCACAGAAGTCATGCATGATCCATAAAAGAAAGAATTGATAAGTTAGATTTCATTAAATTGAAAACTTTTGCTCTGATAAATACAATATCAATAGAATGAGAAGATAACACATCTGATAAAGGACCATTATTTAAAATATACAAAGAACTCTTCAAATTCAATGATAAAAAGGCAAACAATTTAATATAAATATGGGCCTAAAGACCTGAACAGATAGATACCTCACAAAAGAAGATATACACATGAAAAATAAACAGAGAAAAGATTCTCCACATCATATGTCATCAGGGAAATACAAATTAACACAACAATGGGATACCACTACACACCTATTACACAGGGCTGGGTAAAAGTAAATTTACAGTTATTTGTATGGAAAATAATACAATTTAATAAAAAAATAATACAAGAATAAACTCTGTGTTTTACATGCTCACAACCATAAACTTACTTTTGCCCCACCCTGTATCCAGAATACTAACATCATCAAATGCTGGTGAGTTTTGGAGCAAGAAGAACCCATATTTATTACTGATGGAAATGCAAAATGGTATAGACAGTTTGAAAACAATCTGGTAGTTTCTTACAAAACTAAACGTACTGTTAACATATGATCCAGCAATCACACTGTTTGATATTTATGCAGAGGAGTTGAAAATTTATGTCCACACAAAAACCTGTGCACGGATGTTGTTAGCAGCTTTATTTATAATTGCCAAAACTTGGAAGCAATCAAGATGCCCTTCAGAAGGAGAATAGGTAAATAAACTTTTGTGCATCCAAACAATGGAATAGTATTCAACACAAATAATTAATAAGCTATAAAGCCATTTTGATAAGATTATATACTGTACAATTCTAAATATATGACATTCTGGGAAAGGAAAAACCATAAAGTCAGTAAAAGGATTAGTGGTTACTAGGGGCTAGGGGTTGGGGGAGAGAAATACACAGAGCGTAAAGTGTTTTTAGGACAGTGAAAGCACTCTGTCTGATACTATAATGATGGATACATGTCATTATACATTTATTCAACATCAAGAGTGAGCCCTAATGTAAAATATGAACTCTGAGTGACTATGATGTGTAAATGTAGGCTTATCAATTGGAACAAGATGCTATTCTAGTGGGAGATGTTAACAATGAAGGAGGCTATGCATATGTGGGAGTGGGGGAATGTGGCAAATCTTTGTACCTTCCACTAAATTTGCTGTGAACATAATACTGCTTTAAAAATATAACAATAAGGCTTGTGTTTCTAGCCATGTTGGAGCAATAAACTTAATCTGGGACTTAACTCCTCACTGGAAACAACTAGAAAGCTCAACAAAAATACATCAAACCTGTATTTAGATACTGAAAAATACACAGGGTAAAAACTGTGATCTTAGGGGGGAAAAAAAAGAAAATGAGAAACATGAGCCCTATAAGCACCATGTCTCTCTTCCTGTAGGCACAATCTGGATTGTGGTAGAATGAAGAAAATCACAAACAACAGCATGCTGGTCTCACTTACTGAAGGCAAACATATTTCAATTCAGTGACTCTAAGATAGCTAGAAGTTGCAATGCAGAGTTCCAGAGATAAAGAAACTATCCCCAAAAAGAACCCTGAAAATATGTATAAAAATCTTTTTGAGTATGTTGTTAAACAGTAAATTGTACATGTATACAATGAAAATTCCATGAGTTTAGGCAATAAGGACAAGGAGGCTGTAAACTGCAGAATTCCCAGAGCTCACACAGGGAAGGGAGTCATTCAAACTCTGAACAAAAAGAGTAGACCGTCCTTAATGAACAACAGGATAGTCAGTGGAGAGTAATTTATTCCTAGAATAAAGACTAGTCAATACTACCATATTGTATTTTAAAAAACAAGCCTCAGAAGATCGAACTGATCCATAATAGTTAAACTGTATATCAGAAAAAAACTGCAACATCTTTAAAGGAAGATTACAAAATCTAAGAATTCCGTGACATAAAAGCACAATGTCTAGCAGCCAATCCAAAAAGAAAGAGGAAAAAGAAAGAAAAAAAGAAAACTAGAAAGGCCAAGTAGCAAGAAACTGTGACCAATAAGCAAAATAATCACTTACATAAATTCTCAAAAACTATGTTTAGAAAGTAATTTCATCAACCTGATAATAGACATCTATAAAATTCCACATCCACTGTAGTTTGAAAAACTGAATGCTTCCCACAAGCTCAGAAACAAGGAATGGATATCAGCTCCCATGACTTTATTCAACAATAAATGAAAAGACATGCATTTGGAAAGTAAGAGATGACTTTATTTCCAGAACCCTTACTCACTTCTGGTGAAAGAGTAAGTTTGTACCAGAGAGTTCAGAGGTCATTTTACCAATAATTTATAGTTCTAAAGGCACATAGTTTCTAAACTAGCAATTTCTCTCTTATGTGACTTAGAAAATTGTTACACATATGCACAGAGAAACAAATAGCTTCATTTGTAATACAGCAAACACTTGAAAACAATCCATGTCTATTAAAATGAGAATAGACAAATTTTGGCGAAGTCATAAAATGGAATGTTATACAGCAATTAAAAAGTCACATATGATAAAAAGAATCAAAGCATACTGCTGAGTAAAAGAATATATACAGAATGTTATACTAAAATATGCAAGACAATACCATATAATATTTAACAGTACACACTTATTTAGTAAAAGTATGAAAACATATAGAAGGTATCAACGAATGCTCAGTGAGTCTACTAAGGTAGCTAAAGTCTGCAAGGCAGAGTTGCAATTTAACACTAACAAAAATCCCCAATTGGGGTGAGGTAAAAAAGGAAATTTTTTAAAGTGCAAAACAGCTCAATTGTGATATAGCACAGCTGTGAAAACAGGACGACTATGAGGCAGCTCAAGGGCAGGCCCTTCTCTAGCGAGACAGCTCTGCTCTGTTCTGCTCTTGGATGGTCTGCAATGCTCTGCTCCTTGCTGGTCTGCTTTGCACTGCACTGGTCTACTCTTCTGTGCTTTGGTCTCCTCAGGTCTGTGCCAGTCTGTGCTGGCCTGCAATGGTCTGCTCTGCTCCCCCAAGATATCTTTGGTGTCTCAGCTCAGCCATGGAAATATAATACAGTAGGCCCTCTCTGTATCACGGTTCACTTATCAAGGCCTCACTGTATCCCGGGATTTAAAAAAATATTATATTTAATTATTTATTGTGGATTTTTCCTTCTATCGCGGGATTTTGCAGTACTGTACAGTAAATACTAAAATAAATGTAAGGTTTCTACTTCACAGATTTTCACCTATTGCAGGGGAGTCAAGAACACAATACCTGTGGTAAACGAGAGATCAATGTAGCTAGTCTTCTGTGGAAAAGGAAAGTGTGCTCCCAGAGTCAGAGGGGAGCTGGCTTATATGGAAGTCCCCACAACGAGTCTCTGATTGATCTATTCTCATGCAAATGAGGACTCCACATCCTTGCAGTTTGATTGGTCCAAAAGGCAATGTCCTAATTGGTCAGAATAGAGCCATTCCATTGGTTAGAGCTGTGCAGCTCTGACTGGACAAGGAAAGCCTCAGTCCTATTGATTGAAATAGGATTCTAGAACCTCCTTTAAAAGGGCTGGCTCAAATGGTGGAAACACAGTGTAGGCAGACAGTTTAGGTCAGGCTTCTTCCTGGAGTGAAGGTTGTGAGAAGCCCCTATGCAGAAATGGCTTCTGGATCTGTTTTTTCTGTTTGTTTGCTTGTTTCTTTGTTTTTAATTTGAGCCCAGTTAGCCACCAGAAGCCCTTCTTAGTGCCTTCTTTCTCAGGGTTCACAAATGCTAAACAGCACACTTAGGATAGTGCTTACTTGAGGCCCGATCTCACACAATGAGACCATGAAGACATGCACAAAAGGGCTTCATCTGTATTTTTAATGCTTTATTTTACTGCGTATCAGAGAAGGAAAACTCTGACTCCAAAAAACCTCCGCTGCCTTGCGGCATACCTCTTCAGGGGAAAGGCTAAGGGAGTAAACCCCGACAGAAAATCCGGAGCCGGAGTCCCTAAGGCGGTTTGACGTTGTAGTCAACACCGGCAACTCCTGCGGCGCACCTGAAGCCAAGCTGTATTGACTCCGTCTTTCCCTTGGACCCTTCAGCTGCGAAGAGAGGGGGGGTCTGCTGCATGGGCAACAGCAGACCCTCCATATCACCCTGCCCAGGCTCTGTAGCTTCAGCTTCACTGGAGAGGACACTCCAGCATCATCGCAAGATGTCGATTCAACACGGGAGGAGACAGATACCGTGTCACTCCCGAGTTGGACTGCACAGCCATTCTCAGCGGTGCAGATGGACTCTTGAGAGGCTACACCATCGTCTCTCGAGACGGACGGCTGCCGACGACGACGACGACGATTTTACTGCGTAGTAGGTACAAGGGAAGATAGTGTGTTAAATTATATTTTTGTAAATGTGAAGTATATCAACATAAGTGGGTAAGCAAAATAAATAAAATAGCATGAAGCTATCAAACTAGGTAAGAAAAAATAGCATTGAACATTATGACCTAAAGTGATTATGTTAGCCTAGTTATAGCTTAGAAAATAGATCTTAGAAGAACTGATAAAAACATCTTTCAAGAATAAATAAGGGAAAATGTTATTTTTTTATTCATGAATCTTTGTTCTCATTAACCTGGTAGAGACTCTTCTTTGAAGAAGACAATCAAATAGCTTATGGAAAGGGTATTTTCTCTCAGTTTTTGTATCATATTGCCTAAAATAATCTCTTAAGACACTGTCTTTTGTCCATGACAAAACTGATTTTATTGCCAAAGCAACACCTGTTCCATGTAAAAACAACTTGGTTTATAGCAATATGCGTATTTATAAAATGTGTACCTCATAAGACAAAAATATCTGTGTTAGGATATCAATTATCCTGTCTCCAAAATTGTGGAAGGGAAAGGAGTTGAAGCTGGAATGTAAGGTCAGTCCTCTCCTAGAAGGGACTCCTTGGAGCAAGCACTCATTTATTCCCTTAATTTCACTTTGGGGACTTTGAAATAAAGAAGACTCTTACACAGTAACAAGATCATATATTCAAAGGGAATGCAGACCGCAACCAATAGAATTGCTTGTTTCTGTGTCATGTTTTAAGAACATATGTTCTTTGTTTTTAAAGAAAAAGCCAGTGTGAGCAGAAATATGCAATTTTGCTTTAGAAGGTAAATTTTAGCTACATTAAAGTGATGATCTATACATAAATCCTGTCATCTATTCTCACATATATACATCATATAGTCCTAACTATAAAGCAATATATTTAATGGGAAAATCATACATTAAAAAGTGCATATGAGTGTATGTAAAAAAGGTAGAAAACAGAAGATATATGAATGTCTTCTTTGATTCAACCTACAGAATTTTACATGACAAGATAATTTCAAAAATTATATTTTCTAAAAGTACTCAGATGGTACGCGATGAAAAGCAACCTAAACAATTAGCTCCTACTCATTCTTCAAAATGAAGCTCAAGTAAAACCTCTCTGACGCCTCCTTTCCAGAGGCTGAAGTAAGCACCTGTTTCAACGTCTGCCCAGGCTCCCCTCCTTGTGCCAGTAACACTGAAGCTCCATAAGGCCTGTGAGTGTCTGTCTCCCCATTAGAACATGAGCACCTGGGATCTGATCTACCTCAGGGTCTTTAACCCAGCCTGGTGCTTGGTTTTTACTTAACAGATCACTGGTCGTTTAATCTTTCATGATATATGTATATATTCCAGAGCTACATTCCTGTGAATATAAATCTAACTAGGATCTTATTCTTATCTGGGAAAAAAACGTTCAAGCAAGATATGAAAAAAATGCCCATTTCTCAACAAGATGTTACCATTTTACATTTTCCTTGCCCTCTCTTCTATTTCTCTAGCAGAGGAGCCCTCTCCGGCATAACCAGCAACAAACTGACAGTTCTCTAATAGAAACAGCAGTTACTTTTCTACTTTCCAAAATATTGTGTTTAAAATATACTTTAAAAGAAGTTAGTGAAATATGCCAATGATATAATTTTACCTTGATGTATGTGTATCTTAGCAACAGAGAGATTACTTGATTCAACGTTCATTAAAATTTTATCTTGATAATATTTGATATAATTTCCATAATATACCTGGATACTTGTCACAGTATGTAGAGATATGTAAGAACTCTGCATCTAAAAAATGGAATAAGGAATACATTGAATTATGTATTATATGAAAAGAAGTGACAGATGGTATTACAGAGGATGCTGAAAAACTGGTATTTATACAATAGCATTAAATGCATTTCTCTAGATAAATGAGGTTATTTGCAGGTATGACGCACCTAGCCCTCAAATAATGGTTTATTTTAGGTTTGAGTGCATCACACAGTTTATTTTAGAGGCTGCATCTGTCAGAATGGACTTGATGTGATACAGAAATTTAAAAGAGATCAAAAAGAATTCCAAGTACACCTAGAAATGTGGGAATGCAAAGAGAATGTAGAACTAAACGATAGATTTCTTTGGTGGTAGAAAGAGAATAAAATAATTGAACTTCAAAGAGAATTGTGAAAAAAAGAATTTAAAACCATGGATGTAAATCACTTAAAAGCATTTATTCCATGGATAAAGAACTCCACTCAAGTACAAGACAGTTGAGCATTTACAGCAATCCATTAATCAGTATAATTTATTTAATATTAGAGACCAAAATAAATCTTTGGAGGATGCAAGTTACTGATTCTACATACAAAATGCAAAATCACTCCACTTTTTGCTGTGTATTTTAAGAACCCACCTTTAGAAAAGCCAAGGAACATAAATGAAATATTTTCTTTGTAACTTGTGTTATCCAATTTATTTCTCACTTTTGCTTTCAATTGTTTTCTTCATGAAGAAAATGAATTCTTATTTCTACAGTTGTTTTTTTTTCGCACCTAGCAGTGAAAAAATTACCTCCAATGTAGACCAATGACCAACTTTTTTTCTTGGGACTTCAGAATTTCATTTGAGAATTAATTGCTTATTTACACTGAGAGGAAAACAATATATATCATAAAGAAATATAATATTTTTATCACATTCTTTACAGTTTTTGCATTTTGGAAACTGTTTTCACCAGCATAAAGCCCATTTTGGAGCCAGTCTGATGCTTCCCCAAGCCCTTTGAACAGTGATGAACTTTACCTCATTCCCAGGGGAGGTTTAGAATGGGACATTCTGCCACGCATCAATCACTTACTAGTACAGTAAAGTTTATCCACTCTTTTTAAAATGGAAATAAAGCACCAAATTGAATAAAAAATACTTATTTTGCATTTGTGAAAAATTTTGATGATACAGGTTTAAAAATACCACTGTTTTATTTTAAATACTGACTTAAGCTTTATAGGACATGTTTTCAAATGTATCATTTATGACAAATATCTTCAGAACATAAATAATTGCTATAAAAATCAACTAGCATGTTGCCAAACAGTAAAAACCTTTTATGTTTTCTCTCTGGTTATTCTACTTAAATATATGATGCTAAATGTTACTCCTGGATACCAAGAACAACAAATCTAGAATAAAAAAGAATAAACACATAGATATGTATATAAACTTGGAAACAACGATTTTTAATGCACAGATCAATCTCCTTCATTTTAACATATTTGTATTTTTGCTCATAATTTCCCACAGATAACTGAAAACCCTAGTTAAATGCAGAGTATTTTACACCTAATTTATACTATTTCCTTCTCTGAATAAAAATGAAGTACTAACTTCATTGAGCAAAAAGCTGTATCACAAGAATCTTTTTCTGTTTAAATAGACATAAAAAGATGCTCAATGTCACTAATCATCAGAGTAATGCAAATTAAAGCCACAATGAAATCTCACCTCACACCTGTCAGAATGGCTATTATGAATAAATCAACAAACAAGTACTGGAGAGGATGTGGAGAAAAGGAGACCCTTTTGCACTGTTTGTGGGAATGCAGACTGATACAGTCATTGTGGAAAGCAGAATGGAGATACCTCAAAAAATTAAAAATAGATCTGCCTTTTGACTCAGTGATCCCACTTCTGGGACTATATCCTAAGGAACACAAAACACTATTTCAAAAGAACATAAGCACCCCTATGCTCATTGCAGCATTATTTGCAATTGCCAATATATGGAAGCAACCCAAGTGTCCATCAGTAGTTGAGTGGATAAAACAACTATGGGACATTTGCACAATGGAATACTACTTGATCGTTAAAAAGAAAAAAGGAAATTTTACCCTTTGAGATGGTATGGATGGACCTGGAGAACATTATGCTAAGTGAAATAAGTCAGTCAGAGAAAGACAAATACCATATGATTTCACTCATATATGGAATCTAATTAAACTGAACTAACAAGCCAAACAGAGATAAACTCATAGGTAGAAATCAGATGACAGCTAGTGAGTTGGGGGTGGGAGTTAGGAGGTGGAGGGATTGAGCAAAAAGGAAGAACTCATAGATATGGGTAACAGTGTGGTGATTGCTGGCGGGAGGGGGGCATAAGGGGACTAAATTGTAATGGAAAAAATACAACAATGATAGAAAACCATTACATGTTCTATTTTTTCCACTTATTTTTCAATTATAGTTGACATGCAATATTATATTAGCTTCAGGTGTACAACATAGTGATTAGACTTTTATATACTTTACAAAGTGATCACCCTGGTAAGTCAAGTACCGATCTGACACTATACTTAGTTAAAGAGAAAGCTATATGAAAAGAGTACATGGCCTAATTTATGTGTTGGGAGCCTGCTAGAATAATTGATATGAGACCAATTACATATATATCAAATTGATTATTATAAAGCAATAGATAATTAAGTATGAAGATCAAAATAATTTTTCAATAACAATATAAACTGAGGCAGACATAAGTGGGCAGAAAAATTACAAACCACAAAACATCTATCTTTGCATTTTTAAGGGATATGTATATACATTGGATATGCCCTAAGACAGTACGATTGATTTGGACTGTCCAGCATTTTTTCAAATGAATATTTTATATATAAGTCCACATTTATGATCTTTGAAAATCAGCATGGTGATTATACAGGGCCTACATTGCCTATGACAATGGTTCTCAAAGTGTTGTCTAGACCAGCAATATCAGCATCACCATGGAATTTGTTAGAAATTAAGGTTCTCTGAGCCCACACCAGATAAACTGAATAAGAAATGCTAGTGGTGGGGCAGAGAAAACTCTGTTTCAGCAAGCCCACTACATAATGTGGGTGTATGCTGAAATTTAAGAATCAGAGATTCTCAAATAAGAGAATGGGCAATAAGAGGCAAGGTTTTGCTTTGCTTTGTTTTTTAAAATAATAATAACAATAATAAAAGTGTTCAATTTTATGCAATCCTACTGTTTATTTCTCATTTACTGAGATGATTATAGAGTTCTTATCTTTTAATCTGCTAACAATGTAAACTATTTTATTGTTTTCTACAATTAAATTGTCCTTTCATATCTTCTTGGTTATTTGAATAGTTTTGTACTTTGGTTTGCTAATACTATTTTATTTGAATTTTCTCTCTATCTCATTAAGTTAATTATCTGATAATTATCCTTCCTTACCTTTTTGTTATCAAGCTTATAAATAAGGTTGGAAGATTTTTCATTTTTTTCTCTTCTCTAGAATAGTTTGTATTAGATAAGAATTATCAATTTCTTGAAAGTTTTATAAAATCTTTCTGTGAAGAAAAATTGGGCTTTGTAATTTTTTGAATAAATGGCCAACCCTAATTAACTAGTGGATTCTATATCTGTGAATTTACCTAGTCACTAAAATTTATTTGTGACCCCAAAATGAATATTCACAATGCTTTTGCAGTCATTCACAGGCATGTATAGAGTTTTGAAAAATCTGTCACCCAACCTGAATGCTCCAACCTGAGATCACACCAGGTGACACTGCCTCTTGTTTCAGATCACATATTATAAACAAGTATATTTCTATGGTCTAGTTATTCCATGGTTTTCACATTTTGATACTTTTGGTTGGTGATTTCACTGTTTAAAATGGCCACTGAGTGTAGTGCTGAAGTGCTGTTTAGCGATCCTAAGTGCAGGAAGATTGGGATGTGCCTTACAGAAAAAATACGTGTGTTAGACAAGCTTTATTCATACACGTTATAATGCTGTTGGCCATGAATTCAATGTTAATCATCAACAGTGTATATTATATATGGTTTCTTTAAGAGAAATGCATAAAATAGGACTCAGTTGATAACAATATGACCAAAGGCTCTCAGAAATCTAACCTTGTATTTTCATTGTTCACAGTGACTTTATGGAACATGTCTAATGTGAATAATGAGAATGACTGTACTTTAAACTACCAGTTATTTAATGGCTCTAGATCTAATAGGTTTTCTCTTATTTTTTTAGTCAGTTTTATTAGTTTAAGTTTATTTTTAAAATTGTGCATTTTTAAAATTTATTTTGCTATTGTAGAGAATTTTAAAGTCTATGGCTGTGTCCCTTATTTATTCTTAATAGTTTCAATTTTGCTTTGTTTTTTTTCTTGATCAATTTCATCAATTATTTGCTTATTCTATTTTTTAAATTTTTTGGTTTAGTTTTATAAAATCTTTCCATTGTTCCTTCATGTTGTATTTTATTAACTGTTTTCTTTTAACTCTTTACTTTTACCTATTCCTGATTTTTCATTTTCTAAGTTTGTAAGTTGAGTATTTCATTTCTTCACTTGCCTGTTTTAGCATATTAATTTAACTCTAAAAATGTTTAATGTTTTTTCTTATCATTCAATTATAATTATTTCATAATTTACATTATAATTTTTTTGGCCTATAAATTTGTTAGAAAGGATGTTTTCTGTTTGTTCTAGATTCCAAAACTATAGGAATTGTGGTTTCTTTTTGCTTCAATTTCTAAATTTATTGCATTGTTGTTATAAAATGAAGAATGATTTCACAGATATTTATTTTGTGTTCTACTGTTGGCTCAGTTTATTTTCTTTTTTATCCTTATGCAAGGACATACTTATTGATTTCAGAGAGAGGGGAAGCAAAGGAGAAAGGGAGAGAGAAACATCAACGAGAGAGAGAAATATTGATTGGTTGCCTTTTGTGCACCTGACTGGGGACCAAACCAACAACCCTGGCATGTGCTCTGCCTGGCAACCTCTTGATTGGTAGCATGACATTCAACCAACTGAGCCACTCTGACCAGGGCAGCTCAATTTTGATAAATGTTCCAATTTTACTGGAAATGAGTGAGCATTTTCTATGGATGCATGACTCTATATATATTTATAAAATCTGATTATTAGTTCTATTGTCAAATTTTAAATATTCTCAATAATTGGTTTTGTTTGTTTGATCATTCATTATCAGAAAGAAGAGTATCAAAATCAACTATTAAGTTTAGGGATCACCCTGGCTAGGTTTCTCATCTGGTTTGATCATCACCCATACACCAAAAATGTGTGGGTTGATTCCCAGTCAGGGCACAAACGTAGGTTGTGGGTTTGATTCCTGATTAGGATGTGTGTGGGACACAACCAATTGATGTTGCTCTCGAATATCAATGTTTCTCTCTCTCCCTTCCTCTCTTTCTAAAAGCAATTAAAAAAAAAAAAGATTAGGGAGCTGTCTATTTATCTTCTTACTTCTGTCTATCATTTATTTATATGAGGTCTGTCCAGAAAAAGTCCAGTCATTGTTAATATAATGAGAACAGTTTGTGCAACATGGATGTAACCTTGCAGCCAAGGAAAGTGGACTGGAATGCACATGCCTGAACAATGACAACTTCGCTGTACTAGTCTGTGGGGGAGGTAGACACCATTGAGTGAGCAATGTACTGTGCAGCTGTCACACTCAAAACAACTGAGCTAGTAGAGCAACAAATCTGCATCAAATTTTGCATTAAGCTTGAACATTCCTGCACAGAAACTACTCTGATTCAGAAGGTTGCAGCTATGGACAACTGGTGATTGGCAGCTTCATCATGACACTGTGCCCACTCATGCATCACATCTTGTACAGTTTCTTGGCAAAACAAATCACCTAGGTGACTCAGCCCCCCTACAGTCCAGATTTGGCACCCTGCGACTTCTGGCTTTTCCCAAAACTAAAGTCACCTTTGAAAGGGAAGAGATTTCAGACAGTGAGATTCAGGAAAATACAATGGGACAGCTGATGATGATTGAGATAAGTGTGATGTCCCAAGGTGCCCACTTTGAAGGGAACTGAAGTGTCATTTCCCTATGTACAATTTTTCTTGTACCTTGTATCTTCTTCAATAAATGTCTCTATTTTTTATATTACATGGCTGGATACTCTCTGGACAGGCTTCATATTGCAGAAGTTTATGTTGATTCTTATTTTAGATATTAAATGTTATCTAATACCTTTCAGAATTCATGGAGATGATCACAGCATTTTTCCCTTTTAGTATTTTAGCTTTAAAAATTTGGTAGAATATCTTTTTGACACTACCTCATCTTAAGAACTGGGGGTTGTGGAAGGCAAGTGAATGTGTACTATTTATTTCTGAAACTCCCTTTGTTTTTACTATGGTCATTAGTCTGGTTGGGTTATGGAACTTTATTCAAATTAGTTTTGTAATTTTTCAAATAATCCACATACATATGAAAAGGTAGTGTTTTCAGGGTATAGATTTTGACAGGTACTTTATCATTATGTGACAGCTTATGCATGAGCAGATCTGTGAAATAAGTCCTCTCACTACTGATGTGTTTCCACTTCTCTTTGTAATTCTAGCAGGTTTTGGATAGTTTTTAATTTTTGCTATTACTTCATTTATTTCTTTTTTATTAAATATTTTTTATTTTTCAATTATAATACAACAGTATATTAGTTCTAGGTGTACAGCCCAGTGATTGAACATTATGTAACTTACTAAGTGGTCACCTTGATAAAAGCCGTACCCATCTGACACCATACATAATTATTAAAATACTACTGACTATAATCCCTTTGCTGTACTTTATATCCCCATGATTATTTTATAACTACCAATTTGTACTTTTTAGTTCTTTCACCTTTTTCACCCATCCCCCCAATCCTACTTCTATCTTTCAAAATCCTAGTCCCTACTCCTCCCCTCTGGCAACCACTAGTTTTTTCTCTCTGTATTTATGAGTCTATTTCAGTTTTGTTTGTTTATTTATTTTTGTTGTTTAGATTCCACATATCAATGAAATCATTCAGTATTATTTTTTTTTGACTGACTTATTTCACTGAGCATAAAACCCTTTAAGTCCACCCATGCTCTTGCAGATGGTCGGATTTCACTCTTCTTTATGGCTGAATAATATTCCATTGTATTCCACAGCTTTTTTATCTACTCATCTACTGATAGACACCAGGACTGCTTCCAAATCTTGGCTATTGTGAATACTGCCACAATGAATATAGAGGTGCACATATTCTTTCAATTAGTGTTTGGGGTTTCTTTGGATAAATCTCCAGAGGTGGAATCACTGGGTCATAAGGCAGATCCATTTTTAATTTTTGTTAAAACTCCATACTATATTCCACAGTAGTTGCACCAGTCTGCACTCCCACCAACAGTGCATGAGGGTTTCCTTTTCTCCACATCATCGCCAACACATGTCATTTGTGGATTTATTGATACCTATTCTGACAGGTGTGAGATGATATTTCACAGTGGTTTTAATATGCATTTATCTGACAATTAGTGATGTTTAGTTTCTTTTCATATGTCTACTGGTCTTCTACATGTTCTCTTTGGAGAAGTGTCGATTCAGGTCCTTTGCCCATTTTAAAAATTTTGATATTTTCTTTTTGGTGTTGAGTAGTATATGTTCTTTATAAATTTTGGATATTAACCCTTTAAAGATTTATCATTGGAAATATATTCTCCCATTTAGTAGATTGTCTTATCAGTTTTTTTGTTGTTTATTTTTTTGCTGTGTAAAACCTCTTTAGGTTAATGTAGTCCCACTTATTTATTTTTTCTATTGTTTCCTTTGCTCAAGGAAATATATCAGAAAATAATGCTGCTAAGAGAAATGTCAGACTTTACTGCCTGTGTTTTCTCTAGAATTTTTATGGTTTTGAGTCTTTAAGTACTTATTCCATTTTGAGTTATTCTTTTATGTGGTATAAGGAGGTGGTCTAGTTTCATTTTCTTGAAAGTATATGTCCAGTTTTTCCAGCACTGTTTATTGAACAGACTATCTTTACCTTATTATATGTTCCTGCCTCCTTTGTCAAACATAAATTGACCATAGGCGCGTAGGTTTATTTCTGGGCTCTCTATTCTGTTCCATTGATCTATGTGTCTGTTTTTATGCCATTACCAACTAGCAGGTATTTTTAAACTGTTGTTCTTTCCTCCTTAAAATGTTTTAAAATTATTTTTTCCCAGCGACTGTCACTTATAACATGGAATTAATGTGCCTACTTCACCTGTAGTACTCATGGAATTACAACAAATTTTCTTTCAAAATCTGACAAATTCTTGACAAATCCAACTACTCCTTTATAATTGTTCAATAACTGATGTTTAAAGGACTACAATAAATGTATTAAATTATTCCAAAGGGAAAAAGAAATTCCAAAGGCCAAGAAACAAAGAAGTCATCATTTTTCTAGCCTTATTTCCTAGAAATACGGGTAACTCCTTTGACAAATAGCTCATTCTTTATATTCACCCTACCTCTCCTTACTGACCCATACCTTATACAGAATCATATTCAGTCAACAATTGTGTTCAACTTTGCAAACGGATAGTAGTTGATTCATTGTTAAATGGAATACATACCCAACTAATTATGTCAATCTTAACCAATAGAATTAGACAGGAAGGCAAGGAATTATTTGTTGAGAATAATCCATATTCAACGTTTAACATAAGTAGATTTGATTAATTTCCTAGATTGCTATATATAGTTATACTCAGTTTGGCCCAGAAATTATGTCACTTGGCACCCTCACTCGTCGTCGGCAGCCGTCCGTCTCGAGAGACGATGGTGTAGCTTCTTAAGAGTCTATCTGCACCGCCGAGAATGGCTGTGCAGTCCGACTCGGGAGTGACATGGTATCTGTCTCCTCCCGTGTTGAATCGACATCATGCGATGACGCTGAAGCTACAGAGCCTGGGCAGGGTGATATGGAGGGTCTGCTGTTGCCCATGCAGCAGACCCCCCCTCTCTTCACAGCTGAAGGGTCCAAGGGAAAGACGGAGTCGATACAGCTTGGCTTCAGGTGCGCCGCAGGAGTTGCCGGTGTTGACTACAACGTCAAACCGCCTTAGGGACTCCGGCTCCGGATTTTCTGTCGGGGTTTACTCCCTTAGCCTTTCCCCTGAAGAGGTATGCCGCAAGGCAGCGGAGGTTTTTTGGAGTCAGAGTTTTCCTTCTCTGATGGCACCCTCACTAGGCTTCTTATAATCACATGATCCATTTTCTGTGCTCCTATTTCTCTATAGTGAGTCTCCATGTTTGACATTAAATCTTCTTTGACTTTTGAGAATGAGAAGTCATTGCCCTCTGTCAGCCTTCTGCCACCTCCCTACAATTACCACATTATTCGGGATCTTCTTCATCCTATATAGTCATTACTCTCTTTTTTTTCAATGCCATTGTCTCCCCATAAATCAGCAACCAGAAGGAACATGTGTGACAAAAGTTATGTCTTCCCTAAAGCCCAACTGTACCAAATTGCTGTTGCATTTAATTGTCACTGTGTGAAAAAATATATCCCAGAATCTCCTGTCTATCTCCCTCAGCTATGTCATCAAACTGCCTGTCAATCTATTTTCAGTTAGGAATTTACAGTACTTCTTGTGAAGATTTCTTTACATAAGTATTTTCTTTTCTTGTTTTGTGCAGTATTTTTCTTCTTATTTTTTAAAAATCCTGTTGCTCAAACTGAAAAGCCCATTCTAGCTTGGTCCATTAAAAACTATTCAACAGATGTTTTGCCCATCACTGTATGTTTTATGTTTCTATGTAAGAATAGAAAATCAGCTGAGAATGTGAGTCTATGTTGATCTTCATTTAATGTCAGTACCATCAATGCTTTCCTCGGCGTACACCTTCCCATTCAGAGCCTCACTGTAAGCAAGTTGTCATGAAGATACTAAACTATTTCATTTCAGGTCACTTTTTATATACATCCCCTATCTGGTCAGACTGTACAATGGCTATTCTGTTCTTTTATAGTGTAACTATATAAAAATATTGTCCCTGGATTTTTTAACATTGTTTTGGGGGATTTTGTTTTTCTTTCTTTCTTTCTTCCTTCCTTCCTTCCTTTCTTTCTTTCTTTCTTTCTTTCTTTCTTTCTTTCTTTCTTTCTTTCTTTCTTTCTTTCTTTCTTTCTTTCTTATTCTGTAGTGTTTTCCCCTAGTATCTTTTCTGAGCATCTGACTTTTCTAAAACACAAACCACAATATCTGAAGAGATATAATTCCTGATGGACATTTCCTCACATCAAAGTTTTACAAAAACTGATAATTCTATTTATAATTAAATTTATAATTAGTATTTATATAATTATAATAAAGGCTTATTTCAATTTAAAAATAGGTATAGATGAAGATATACAGAGGGTCCATAGGCATATGAAGGAATGCTCAACGTCACTAGCCATCAGAGAGATGCAAATAAAAACCACAATGAGATACCACCTCACACCAGTCAGAATGGCCATCATCAACAAATCAACAAACAACAAGTGCTGGCGAGGATGTGGAGAAAAGGGAACCCTACTGCACTGTTGGTGGGAATGCAGACTGGTGCAGCCACTGCGGCAACACTATGGAACTTCCTTAAAAAACTAAAAATGGAACTGCTTTTTGAACCAGCAATTCCACTGCTAGGATTATACTAAAAGAATCCTGAAACCCCAATTCAAAAGAACCTATGCACCCCTATGTTCATAGCAGCACTATTTACAATAGCCAAGTGCTGGAAACAGCCTAAGTGCCATCTGTGGATGAGTGGATCAAAAAACTGTGGTACATTTACACAATGGAATACTATGCAGCAGAAGGAAAGAAGGAACTTCTACCTTTTGCGACAACATGGATGGAACTAGAGAGAATTATGCTTAGTGAAATAAGCCAGGTAATGAAAGAAAAATATCATATGATATCACCTGATACAGGAGACTAATGAACAACACAAACAAATGAACAAAATTGAACAAGGAACAGAGTAACAGTTATCAAGCAGGAGTGGGGGAGGATGAGAAGGGGGTAAGTAGGGGAAGGGTTTAGTAAAGGAACATGTATAAATATCCCATGGACATGGACAACAGGGTCAGGATTGACTGTGGGAGCAGGGGTGGGCTGGAGGGGGGGGAGCAATGGAGGAAAAAGTAGGACAACTGTAATAGAAAAACAATAAAAATAAATTTTAAAAAAGAATATGTATAAAGAGTAAGTAAAAATCTATATAAGCATAAATTCAATTTTGCAGATGTTTCATCAGTTTAAGTCACTAAACATTCACATGAATTATTTTTCATCATTTCACACATATTTATTCAGTTTCCACTCTTTGTCCTATACTTCAGTTAGATCCTTGAATACAAAAAAAAACAAAAACAAAAAACCTATAAGATTCCTTCTCATCAATGCCTGGCCTCTAGTCAGTGAGACATAAGTGAATATAGTGTAAAACAACTGGAAAATGGCACTATCTGTTAACATTTTCTATATATGGGAGGTTTTCATTACAAGGAACCAAAAGACTAATTTAGTTGCTTGAAAAGTCTGTCATTCACTAGTTTTAAGGCTAATAACGTCCTTCAATGAAAAAACATGAAACATACTATAAAATGCTGATTCTTTGCTATTTTAGTACTATATTTCAATATAATCAATGCTTTAAAAACCTTAAATGCATGAAAAACTGAACAAATATTGTTATAATTTAAATATGGTTATTCTTCTAATGTTCTATAAAAATTCATATAAGTGCTATGTACAAAATCTTTTAAATATATGAATTAAAGTTTTACCTCTATCTTTGTTTTGAGCCATTCAATTAAGAACAGTGAAATACATCCTAATTTAAAATTTCATATCATCAAATGTATCATAATCAAATGGTAGCCTTGTCTTATAGCCAACTCAGTAAATTCAATTTAATAAAACTAGTCTTAAACTACTCCTGAAAGTTCAATAAAAATTATTCTCAGAAATATAAGGAAATATATCCTTCAGTTTCTTATGTGTGAACATATGGAAACTCCAGGTCTGGGAAATTTATATATTCTAGCTAAAGCTAAGGGGAAAAAGGCACATTCTTTAAACTTTCAAACTATAAAATGTACTGTTTTTGTGTCATTAGAAGAGGTTTCCTTACTTGTCTTCCTTAAATAGCTTAAGAGCTTATGATGTATGTGATGGTCACAAAGATTTAAAACAGAACATTTTCCAGCAAAATATAAATAAATGAACCATGAAGAATGGACAAGATTTTGGCTATATTCTCACAAAGCTAGATGGGGCTTTAGACTGAGGGAAAATTGTTGGGTTTCAGAACTTTTTAGAAATGAACCTTAGAAACAAAAGAAGATACTGATTTTAATGAAACAGATTGTGGTACCTCATTGCCATAGTGCCTAGCTGGAACTATTGGGCAGGAAGACACACACTTTTCATTAAAAAATGATTCATAATTGAATTCTAATAAAATACAACACAAAACCTGAAATATTTCCAGGCTTCAGGAATGATAAGATTCCTACCTAGCTCAGACATTGTATTTCTTGGATGAATTCCAAGAGTTTGGGGTAGTTTGATAGCCTCCCTTTTCATTAGTAATTTTTGCATAATTTGAAACATTTCAATTGGAACAATATCACTAAGTTTTTCTAGTGGATGAATGAATTATCTAATCCAATCAAAAAAATCAAGTGCTTAGAAAATTTGTTCCCTATTACAAATTGTACTCCTAATCCACACAACATCCAAATGTTTTGAGTTAAGATGCCTCCACAAACACCTGCCTACGTTATTGAAAAGCCCTCCTGGCATGTTCCAGGACCAGAATTTGGCCAATATCTTTGGAACAAATGAAGGAAAGTAGAGAGTTGATAATAGAGGACAATGAATTCAGAGATGTGACCAAAACCAGCCCATAGAGAGTCTTGTACACCATGAAAGGACCATTGTTTTTGCTCTAGGAGTAAAGGGGAGCCATGGTAAAGTTTAGAGAGAAAGGGAATGATTTAGAATCTGACATATTTTAAAGGGCCTCTCTGGTTGCTGTTCATTAAAATATCTTTTAGTGGACACCAGTAAAAATTAAATTCAAAGTCCTGCACCAAGCCCTCCTTCTTCTTTGCCCCTTTCCATCACTAATCACATTTGAACATTGTCCAGGACTGGAAGGGCACATATGGCAAATTCAAGCAGCATCAGTAACTGATGGTCACATATTAAAGCGACTGTTCACAAGGTGTGTGCAAGGTTAAGTGAAACTAACAGTCAATGGTGCAATCACCCAGGGTTAGTGCCAGCAAGGAGCTGTTACCACTGCCAGATCTAAAGGGGAAAAGTGAATGGTATTTACCAGAACCCAGAAGTGGTTTCTGCAGCTTTAGGAGAGGATCCCTATAAAGAGCCATGTCTTTAGTCACAGAAATGCAGAAAATCTGCAGCAACCTGAAGCAAAACCCTTGTTCTAAAGATGCAAATTTGTTTCAATGTGATTGATGTACTAGGCAACAATTTGGGCACAAGTGAATTTGATATTTGCGTGTGCACAACTTCACCCATGAGAAATACTGGGTGAACAGAGAAAACTGCATAGCTGAAAGGTGCTGTGTAGGAACACACAAAACACACACATGCACACACCTCAAATATTGACCGGCCACCTCAGTTCACTGTGTGTGTATGAGCCACATCCATTCACATCTGGTATTAAGTTTCCTTCCAATTCTAGATAGTCCTCCTCCACCACTTCATGATAACTCACATTCTGCAACTTTTCTAATGCCCACTTCTACAAGCAAACCTCAAGTCCTTTCCAAGAAAAAGTGCCATATTAATTGTAATACATGTGTATTTTTAACCATTTAACATGTGTAAAAATGTGCCACAATTTTTACTAGGTTCCCATCTTTGTGTGGATGTGTGTGCCACTGACAAAGAGTTTGAGTACTTTGTTCCTAACTACATTTCTCCCTCAGCACTGTGGATTTAATCACATCATTTTTCACAGTATGGTAATTTTTAGTACCTCAGATGTCCTGGGATAGCAAACCTTCTGATCACATCCCTCTTTCCAGTTTCAGCTGATTCTTCTTCCTGGCCAAAACTAACAAGATACTAGAGCAAAGAAGCCCACTGACATACTCCACGAGGGTCGGCCTCTTGGACACAGTGCCGGGTGGAGGAGAGTGGAGAGTGTGTCTGAAAGGCAAACTGAACGTATGCAGCATGGAAACCTTCTTTAGTTTAAAAATCCTTTTTTGTTGTTTTGTTTTTATTTCTCATGCCTTGCTATTCAAAACGTGGCACCTTCTGAGAGCATGTTAAAAATGCAGAGTATTGGGTCTCTCCACAGAACTATTGAATCTAAGCTGCAAAACAAAATCCCTCCAGTGATTCTTATGCATATTAAATGTTCAGAAACACTGTTCTCAAATCTTATTATATTTGTTCTTGTCTTGTCTTTAAGTCATTGGCCACTGCCTTGTTATATCTTTTCTTAGTATCTCTTCCTCTTCCAACTCAATAATATTTTCAAAGTGGTCTGTAACTTGAAGAAATTTCAAAGGTGGAGTGAACTTTGACTTCAAGGATAACAATTCCATCCTGATAGCTAGCTCCAAGAATACTACATGAAGTAAAATAACATCTCTTCCCAAGATACCAGATCAAAACCATTAGAGTCAAGTTTAATTTATACTGACTCAAATACCAGATATTGTCTATCAGCTTGCAAGGAAAATAACATGAGACCCTTAGGCAAATCAAAAAGTATAAATTTACTATTGTAACTATATGTATATTTTAACTTTTTAATATAGCAAAGCCTAAGACATTTAGTTGACTATAAATTCTTCTTTGATTTAATTCAGTACATAACTTTACCTTTCTACTTTATTTTTAATATCCACTAACTGAAAGTGATATAGTCTTCATCTTCCATCTCCTTCATAAGCTCCCCAGGAAGATTC
Source organism: Furipterus horrens (assembly GCF_987537825.1). Classification (NCBI taxonomy): domain Eukaryota; kingdom Metazoa; phylum Chordata; class Mammalia; order Chiroptera; family Furipteridae; genus Furipterus; species Furipterus horrens. Next base: position 35,785,230 of record NW_028327171.1, on the reverse strand, counting down.
TCCTGGTCACCTAATCTCAAGTCCTCAGAATTATGTTTGACTCATTTCTTTTTCTTGATCTTATTCTTAGAAGCCACATAGTTCACTGAATCTTAAAAATCTTTCTTTTTCAATTCCTCTTATGTCTTTTTCATTCTTGCCATTCCCAATTTCTCATATTCTGGTTCATATCTTACCCCACTTACCTTGGGATACATGAATAACCCCCCAGCTGATCTTCCTACATTTATTATTTCTTTGCATCAGTAAATTTAGCCAAACCTCCAGGAGATCATCATTGTCTTCAGAGTAAAATTCATGCCTGCCCTAAATTTCCTGATTTCTGATCATTTGGTCCCCAACTAGCATTCCGATTTTATATTGTAACCTGCATGGTGCTTTTTATAGTCCATCATCAAGCATAGGTGAAGCCACAGGAGTCTGTAAGTGTATCCCTGAGCTTATATAAGGAAAATTATGGAGACCTCCTCAGCATCCACCTATTATATGCTCATCTAAACTTGTTCTTTTTACCTGCTCTCCTTAAAGGCAGTCCATTACTTCAGACATGGTTTTCTAGGCTGGCCACTTCGATTTTTACTTGTTTTTGTCCTTAGTGTTAATTTTTCAGATATCCCTTGGTTCCATGCTTCAAAGTAGAGATCATACCTAAACCTCCTTCAGGACTCAACTCTGAGTAGGTGCACATAGACACTTCTTTTTTTGTCATCGAACTAAAGATCTAGAAGCCTCATCTGTAGTCCTTTCTATTTCTCTATTTCTTTTATTCTCCATGAATGGAATAAACTATCCTTTCTTCATGAAATACACAAATTGTATCCACCTTCCAAGAACCTGCTGAATTATGAATTCCATGCTATTTCAGCCAAACAAGTTATTTCTCCTCTCCTTCCCTCCAGATACTTTTTATTTTTTATACGAGTATTTATTTACAGTTAAGACTCCTATGATTTTACATTAGCTGAACTCTTTCTGAATTTCTTAACTCATGTTTATGGCTTACTATCCTAACAGGGCCATGGATAAAGTCTAACTTCCTTATATGTTTTAGAGCTTTCGCATGTGCTCAATAATATTTGTTGATTAAAGCCATAGAGATTTCTCTCTTTTGTTTAGTGGAAGAATCTGTTTTGTTTTGTTTTTCTTAATGGAAAATATAGAGCCTGGGCACCGTGAAGGTACCTGCAAATACTACAATACTACCCACATGCTAACAGATTAACAATGTTTTTAAGGGTTGCCATTAAGGATCCAATTCAAGTCTACTTTTCATTAAATTTTAATTCCACATGAATGTCCTTTGCCTTGTCCATTTTGTTACCTTGTTTCCATAATGCTATTTAACTTCAGCCACTAAAGAACAGGTTAAAACAAACCCATTATTAAACTGGCACTGAAAAGTTATTAATGCTGCTCTTTCCTGAAAAGCTTTCAGTCTTAAATATATTAAATGTGTCCATTCTTTGTCTACTTTAGCTAAATGTTTTTAACTTTATTCTACTAAAATTAACATTCAAATGTACATGCAGCTTTATCTATGTTTTATGTACACTTTTATTTAATTTTATATGCATGGGTAAAATAGAAAACAAGTGGCTTCAAATAAATTATATGAGAATAATAAATGTTTTAAAAGAGTTTCCAGTATTCAGGATATTAGCTTTAATACTGAATAAATTTGAAATGAGTCTATAGCATTAATAAAGTTTAAAACAAACAAAATATGTTTATGATTTAGTTTTATTTAGTTAAAAAATCTTATTTACACCTTACAATGGGTCAGATACAGTTCTAACTTTACAAATATTAACTCATTTAGTTCTCATAACAATGCTCTGACCTAGGTATTATTAATATACCCACTTTACAGATTGGAAATTGGCACAGCTCCTTGATTCACAGCCAGACTGTTTGGCTTGTCTGGCCTTTTAACCATGACTTACTGCTGCTTCTCCTGTGAGAGAACAAAATTAAGTTATGGAGTATTTTATATATGTGTTTAAAATATTCTTCTATCTATATCCAAAGCCATTTTCTATATCCAGAGTATCACATATCATAATATGTAAACTTGATATATTAGAACGATATAAACTCTACATTTAAACTAAGGAATTATTTTTTTTCTGTTATACTTCTCATTAGTTCTTTAAATAGATTTTTATTTAGATTTTAAATGTTGTTTTATCAACAGTGTCTTCCATATAAATTTGTACACATTTTAATAATGGTCATAATTTAAATTTAATTTTTATGTGTAGTAAAGTGAAACATGTGCATAATTATAAAGTCAAATAGTTTCATAAACATTTTTAAAAGATGACAATACCCTGCCCCAAACTTTTTCATCCTTGATTTTCATCTCCAAGATGCAACTATTTTAAAATTATTCTGTTTCCTCTGGTGTTTACCTCATGTTTAAGAAACCTGCTTATTTGTTTTAGGTTTTACCTTTTGACTATTGTGATAGATGAGGAGTCTTTGTGTTCACGGGGAGGCTTAGGGAGTGGCAGGCTTCCATCTAAGGTAATGGTGTGGAACTTAGTTTACTGGGGATCACTAAAATTTTCATCTGTAATACTTTCACTGTTCTATTTTGTTTCTCCAAGGAAAATCTCCTGCTCTCTTATGGGAGTGGGGAAAGTAAAGAATGGAATGAAGATATAAACATGGACGGGCACAGAGGGAATGGCCTTTGGGAAGTTTCATAATTTCCTAAAAAGTTTTTATTTAATTCTTTTATTTTCAGTACCATACTAAGATCCTTCTCTGACCTAATTTCAAAAAACCGAGACTTCCGCTTTTCTAAACTATCCTGAGCGTAAGTATTCAGTCCACTGCAATGGTAAAGGAAGTATGATCACCCAGTAATGTTGAGAACCAAAGTGTCTTTGGGAAAAAAAAGAAATAAAGTTTCATCACATTTGGAATAAAATTCAACTTCTCTTTATCATGGTGGTTTTCTAACTAATCAATCTATAGTAGATCTGAATCAATCATAGCTCTTTTCCTTCCTGTCTTCCTCCCTCCCTCCCTCTCTTCCTTCCTTGCTCTATTAGGATGTAAACTTGCTATGGTCTTATAAACCACTCCAGTAAGAGAAAAAATATTTTGTACATAGCTGCCACTCAATAAAAAACATTTTGAATGTTTGCTGGTGGAAGAAAGTTCACAAACTGAACTCAAATTTCCTTTACCAGTGTTCCGCAGATATTCTCTATCATTTGCTGGGGGAACCAGCACATGTGATTGCTGATAGTGGAATCTTCAGAATCTAAGGTTTCTCACTTCTACCCAGATTCATGACTTATTGCCATGTGAATCCCTTATCTATAACATGATGATGATAGCAATAATACCAGCCTCACTGAGTTATGGGAGGATCTCAGGGCTACCCTTTAGAATCCATTCCATAAGTGTCCGTGTTCTATCCTATCTTCTTTGACTAGGAACAAATGAACTTTAACTCTTGATCTTATCTATGTAAGTGTGAAGTGTGAGTCTTCCCCTATTTTCTCTCCTCTATTTGCCATTAGGCTTTGTCCCCTCAGTTCTTGGTCTTCCCCAGCCCTCTAAGGAAGTTTTTGTGTTGCTGTGTTATTTTTCTGGAATTTCAACACAGCAGAATTGGAAGAAAGAAACAAGACATAGAAATATTATAACTTTTCTAGTAGACTGTAGTAAGAAACAAAGTGGGGGTAAAGAAAAAAAAACATGTTCTGCAGTGGACTGTGATAATGAAAGTGGAAAAAGAAGGCTCAGGTAAAATTAAGTTGGGAGGGGAAGTCTGTTTTTAGGTATGGGGAATAAGAGAAACAGAAAGGATAGAAAGTCATGAATGAGGGAGTCCTGCCAGCTCATACTGAAAATAGCTAATGCTTATTAGATACCTACAATGAGGGAGTTCAATAAATCTCATTTATTCCTTATAATAGACCTATAACATAGTAATCCTGAGATGTGGAGTTTCAGAGAATATGAGATAACCTGGAATTTTTATAAGCTTTTCTGTAATACATGGCTCCTTCCTTACATTATTCCACAGAAATAAAGAAAAAATGAAATTCTTGTTTAGACTATACATCTCTAAAAGAGAGATTACTCTGAATTTGACCCATATGGTCACAGCTTCAAAATATTATGCATGTAATAAATTTTATATAGATTTCTTATTTTTTAGTATTAGCTATGAACACAATGGACCTACTATTTATTATCCAATATTAGATATATCTTTACTCTATAGGAGTGAAGGGCCTAATTTTAAAAATTCTGAGAACAAAAAAAATCCAGAAGATTGTCTCAAGTAAATTCTAGCACTTATGGGATGGTCATTCTCTGTGGTGAGTACAAAGATTAAAGCAAAAGAAAAAAGAAATGTGGTTCATTTGTTTTTTCTTTCAGTAATTTGAGGATATAATTATTAAACATAGGGAAAGGTCTCCATATTTTACAAGAAAGACAAACCACAAATTAAAATTCACATTTTATTTCAAGGTACATATTTTTTTAATCTAATGGAATTAAATTAGTTTTCAATTAGCTTCTCTTTTACTATATTTTCTTTGATCCTGATTATTTTTCTTTTAAGAATACTGTGCCTGGATAATAGTATTGGTATACAGTTATCCAGTTCTGTAAATAAGTAGGTTTATACACACCTCAAATAGTCAAAAATATACTCTAAGATATGTACTTGTGTGCTTGAATAGTTTCTTTGTGCTTCAGCAACCCACAGGTTGTCTTGTTTACATGCTTTTTTTTTTCTTTCTTTTCTTTAATTGAATGAGTAAAAAGCCCTAGAAATTTTAAGGGGACAGCTATACTTCAGGCACATATATTATCTTATGAGGTTTGCCTTTTGAAGTGTGCTTAATTTTCATTTTCATTACAAAAGCAAACGTCTGTATCCTTGGATCTCTAAAATTATATGTCTGAATTATTTCATTCATTTAAGCATAAAAATAACCCTTTTTATTGCACCATTTTCTGATTATTGAGTATTTTTCTACCAGTTGCCTCTTCCAAATAATAACAAAAACAAAAGCATAGCTTTGCATATATACTCATCGTTTTGAATCAATTTTACATACCTGTCTCATTTTCTCCTTCCAAAGCTTTATGAGGTATGGAGGCTGCTATTATTTTCCACACTTTATAGATAATGAAACTGAGGTACAGAGAGTGCAACATACTTGCCCAAGGGCATATACCTAGTAAATGATAAAATAGAGCTACAGCTATGGCACAGGTCTTCTCTTTTCAGATCCACAAAATAATAAATCATGCGTGTTTTTTCAAGCCTTAATTCCTATTCTAACCAAGATTTCACTATTAGATTGAGCCAAATGTTTATACTAACGACTAACAGTATATTCTAGTGGTGAGCCAAACTCTGTAGCTAGAGATGCCTGAATTTCCTTGTAAAAGGAAAATAATAACAGATTTTAACTCATCCGAGTTTTTATGAAAATGAACTGAATTAACACAAGTAAAAGGCCCTCTATGTGAACAAACCTGAGTTAAAATCTTGGCTCTTTTGTACTATCTGTTCAAACCTGGGAAATTTATCTCCCTTTCTTGAATCTACAAAATAAAAACAACAACCTAGCTCACAGATTCTTGAGAGAGTTCACCACAATAATATGCAAAGCTCCAGTGCACTTCAAGTATCAGATTAATGGTAGCTGCTGCTGCCGCTTCCCAAGCATTAGTCCTCGTCAATGTCACCACTTATTTTATTTGTCTGCTTGTTATTAACTGCCGTGAATCAGGATTTCACTCCATCATTCACTTCATTGATCAACATTATTAGTTACTTTGGGGCCAGCTGTGTGTCTAGGTAAAGAAGTACTTAACTTTTTTTTCACCCACTTTTTCCCCCATTTTGCCCACTGGATATAGTAAGGTATTTTTCAGAGGTTTTAATAAGAATAAACTTAGATGTCTGCTCCATCTACTGCATTCCCACAGCACTTAGTTTTTACCTCTGTAATAGCACTTAAGGTAAGTTTCTATTTTTACTCCTATCACCCTGAAATCATGTAACAGCAAGCTGGACTGTGGGTCCCGCCAGCAGTGACCCAGGGAACATGGCTTTGTCCAGAATTTCAGGACCTTGTGCCCACGCTGGCAGCTAGAGAAGAAGCCTCTTACCTGGGTACACAGTCTACTTGCTGAAGCTGGGTACCCTAATGCAAACAGAATAAAATTAAATGGCTGGAGACCGAGATCTTAATCAAAGGAGGTCAGAAACTGATGAAAGAAAAATTGATGAAACACAATTGGGTTGATGAGAAAATTTCGTTTATGAAAGGAAGGTGAAACTGCAAAGCCACTCCAAGCTAGAACTCAGGTAGCATCTGATTAGACGTTTTATGTACCCGCTGGGGGGCAGAGCGCTGATGCAAAGAAGTGAGCAGTTATGTCTCTCTTTCTGGTTTGCCCCATGCTAGACACCAAATGAAAAGCCTCCTTCACCGCCGTGTCTAGCCCACCTGCAGCTGTCTCTGAACTTATTACAAGAGGGATGTCGTGTTGTCTTTTCCACCTAGGATATTAACAAGAGTCTTTGCGTTTGGTGAAGCCTAAAATTCTCCTGTGCATCCGTAAGAACAGGACAGTCTTTTCAAGCAGTCCCACACATTCCGATGAGAAAGTCCTGTTAACTGAATAGGTTTTCTGTATGCGCATTTTATTGCTATTACTGTTTTCTTTTCCGATTGTTACTTTGAGAAACAAACTTCCATTCACAGATCTCTTGTCATTTATTTCCTCTGCTCCCATGCCTATCTGGCTTACTTCTTCCAACCCGTCTAGTAACAATTCACCCTTTTAATAAAAGAGCATTTCCCAAAGGTTTCCTTTGAGCTTTTCTTCTAGTGTGGAGACAAACTTGCATTTGCAGCACACATAGCCAGTGATTATCCAAAGTAAAAATACATGCATAGCACATAAGCTATAGATCACTGTAACAGATGCCATCACACTCAAATGTAATGGGTTTCAGGAGTAATTCTTTAGCTCCCCTGATATATTTCTCCCTGTAAATTGCGTGGGAATTGCCTCTTCGTAGCTCCTGCTCCCAGAAGGAAGAGCTACTTATTATTACTTATTACTTAAAACTCCTTCTCTCCTACTTGTTAACTTGCAAACCTGCTGTAGAATGTTAGTTTTAAACAAGATTTCAATCCTGTCTCTAGTATCCTCACCCTCAGGGCATACATACAACAGAAGCTTGCAACAGAATTTACATCTCTCATGGACAATTGGTCTGTATAGTCACACATAACTGCTTTGCTTTCATGACTTTGTGGCATTTCCTGCTTCTCCAATGATGTATGGAATTCGGGACTAGAAAAGACTGTCAACGTGAGAATAAATTGGTTACTGTTTTCTTGGTTACTTGCAGAAGAGAAATGGGTATGATGCAAGGATCTTATATGTATTAGAATATGAGGTTGAGAGAATGGTGTTGAAAGTAACTCCAAGGTTTTGTCAGAAAGTCCAAGAGGATACTAAAAAATAATAAAATTTTAGATAATCCTGAAGCTATCTGAATATTGATCTAGTGTCCCAGAGCTCTGGTGTCCCTAACACTAGCTGTCAAAGACAGTCTTGCCAAATGGACATTCAAACTGAGCAGCTTAACCCGGTATAATTTTTCTGAGAGTATTTGGAGTACTTTTTTGGTCCCATTAATACTATGTCATACTACATAAAAGTCACAAGAGCTGTTGACTTATCAATTGGTGTGTTGATTAATTGGCCTATTGAATATGGATATAAATGTCTACAATCTCTAGCTCTAAGTGACACCATAAGGGAATTTCCCAGCCACCTTGATTCCAGATGATAGGCAGCAAAATCATCTCTCTTAATTTCTACAGCTGTGTTCTAATTCTGTTTGACTTTTGCTTTCATATAGATATGAATATATGAATATACATTATTTCTCTTGTATATATTTCTATCTCTAATACTAAAAATAACTTACATTATACAGTTTGAGGACTTCTATTATTTTAAAAATTAGAACATTTTTAATTTTTTTAACTGTCTGCCATTTTTAAGTGGCAGACACCAGTATTTTTCTTTAGTTCTTTATATCCTTCTCTTATTCTTCTCTTTTCCCCTTTTCTTTCTCTTACCACCTATCCTCACCCCTCTTATATTACCAACCACCCAAGTTCAACAAGACAATGATGTCTTCTCAACCACAAACATTCAATGAGAGAATCCCAGCATTTCTGAGCTTCACCATCTCCAAACCAGAAATGTTCCCTTCCCTTTAAAGAACTTACATTTGAAAAAGAAAAGATGTTCTTTTAACTATTGCTACAATTAACTGAGGGCCAAGAAAAAAAGCAAACGCTTTGTAAACATTACCAATAATCTATTTCCATAGCTGAAGGGAAACAACTACTTTCATACCTAAATAATCTTATCATCCAAAAACTAATGTTTACTGACACAATTAAGTAGTTATCATCTTACCGAGTGCTTGTTCTGTGTCAAGCATTGCATTAAGCAATATATATTATTTTGAGTAATCCTCACTATGATGCTATGAAATCAGTGTTAGTAGTAGTATGGTCACTTCTAAAATGAGGAAATTGAGTTTTAGGATGGCTAAATAATATACCCACAGTCAAAAAGTTAATAAAAGTATAGAATTTTGGCCTAGATCAGACCCGTTTTAAAACACATGTTTTACACCCATGTACTCTAATGCCTTCAAGATATTTTTTTAAGACTTTCAAAACATATTTTGAGGTAAAGATGAAAATAAAATTCTTGGTAAATTGAAATATTACACTTTTTTTAGCCAAACGCTGTTTACAAATGGAGCATTTTTTTTCTTCTTTTGAAATAGAGTCCACAGAAATAATAAAAATAAGAAAAATTACAATCATTTGTTCAGTCATATTTTAAAGCAAACTTCTGATATTATATCACTTTAATTGTTAAAAAATTCTGTGAGAATATCTACAAAATACATTTAATTACATCACTATTATATATATAAAAAGAAAATTAATGATAACTTTTAATATATAATAGTTGGTACATATTTAATTGCTTTAAAGTTAGGGACAGTTCTGTCCCAAACATTAGCAAGCAGAAGCTGAGTGAGATTCATATATCATAACTGAATATTTTAAATTTTATAGCAATTATTTAATCACTAAATAATTAATAATTTCAACCTATATATCAAGTTGATAAGTTATTAGATATACTATGTTTTTCTTCTATGTTAACAAATATACTTTTATGTAATAACAAAACATTAAAACTCTGTACAGCTATGGTTTTTGTATGGCTGAAATTTTTAAAAATATAAAAGAGATGACAATGTAATTATTATTGCATATGTTTGAGTGTTCCTTGGTTAGCTGGTAATGTTTGAATTTATAATAAAATACAATTATACATAATTTATAAGTTAGATATTAATTACATAAAGTTTATTTTTTTAAATTTTAGTTCCCCAGAAACACTGATTTTCATCATTCTGATTGAGATAACATATTTTGTTTTGTATTAATGGGAATGATTTAAATAAATATTATTTCAAAAATATACAAAATTTGAATATATTTTATCAAATACTGTCAAATTTTTAAATTAAAATTAGTTTATGTTTCCTATAAAAGTTACTTTTTATAAAATATTTTATCAACTATTAAAATTATAAAATACATAGTAAAATTAACAAATATTAACTTTTAAATCCATTGCTTAAAGTCTGATATTTATGTTTAATTTCTTGAAAATTTAATTAAGTATGTAATTACTTTTGGATAAAACCATAACTACTCTCAATTCCTGCATTCAATGTCTATCTTGATTGCTATGTAAAATATTGGTGTCATACTTGTTACCTCTAGATCTACATACAAGTATATCAGGTTTCAGAGTTGCTATCAATGGTTTCTTATTATAAAAATGTGCGTCATCATATGCAACTCTTGTAAATTTCACACTATTTCATTAGTACCTCCAGAACCATGAATTAGAACAGGAAAATAAGCAAAACAAAGGATTCTCATCATCACTGAGAAACAGTTCTTCATTATATTGTAAAATCTATTGCAGTCATGCTATCTGGAAGGAAGCATTTGACAAGTTAATTAATGTGTCTTTTCTGCCAGTGAAGCACTTCTGCCTCTCAAATCCTTCCTGTTCTATAAAGCAAGTGTCAATTTCCGATATTCATGCAGGCATAATCCTCAGCTCTTTACCACATTTGGAGGCTGTCTTCTATGATTTTAGGATACAAGACTAAAGACATGGAGAAGTTTTTCCCTGGGGCCTGAATAGAGTTGGCCAAAAAGAATTGACATTTAGAATTATAGAGATCCTGTTGTACTAGTGCTGAGTGCCAGATCTCAGATCCCAAGCCAGATCTCTGATTGTGTTTTTGTCTGTGTTTTGTATATGTTTGAGTTATACAGGAATATCTAACTTGCTGGCCTAAGGAAGGGGACCCTTAAGTCCAGGTCAAGAGTTTATGGGGTCATAGATTATTTTCAATGTCAGAGGAGCATCTGTTGAAAAAGCAGCCAATTCCTAAATCTTGGAAATGTCTTTCCATGCTGTTTCAAGTTTAATCTAATCAAGACTCCCATATATGATTTATTTTTTTCCAATTTGTTTGGCAATGGTATGTAATATTTCAAACCCCATCTGTACTTTGCTAACCCAGCAGAGTAAATCAGCTGTGGAGCTGCGTCCACTGGGTCTCATCCAACACTGGACAATCAGACTGAAATATACTTGTAATATAAAAAAAGAAAGAAAGAAAGCTGTTCATCACTCTTTCTATGTAATTTTATTTTCTGTTATACAGGAACACTCATCAATACAAAGCAATAAAAGAAATTTTAGGTAGGGAAATTACTCTGAGATTTTGCTAGCAAATGCTTGAAAAATAAATTTAAAAAGACACTCATTTCCATTCCAAAAATGGGAGATTTATTTTCACCAAAGGAAAACAAATGCGTGTCAAATTGCTACGTAATCCTTGTACAAGCAGAATTCAATCAGGACAAGGTGCCTGATCAGATCACCATGATGATCTATCAAAGTTATAAATATGACTATTTCTACCACAGAAAGAAAAATGGGCTATCAATATATATGAGTATTGAATAGGAGAAACAAGTTGCCAAACTGTCTATTCTATTTCAGAGTATACATTATATTAATGTAACATGAAAAGCTTTATGTTGATACAGAAATAATTCTGTTAAAATGTGTGCATATATAATATTCATGATACATATATACAAACATAATCATATATAATGTGAGTATATATACATGTAAATACATATACACACATGTAGACATACATTTATATATATGACTAGATTTGGATATGTTTGGATAAGAGCACCAGAAATCTTATACAAACAATCTGAGTTATATTAAAGTAACAGTGAAAGTAATTAAACAGATAAAGGCACTGATTTACAAGAAAAGACAAATACATAAATATAAGAAATTTGGAAATTAAAAGATTACATAATTACATTATGCAATATCTGAAAAACTGTAACCATGACTGTGGAGGCTTAATTTGTAAAGTAAAATAAGAACAATACATGAAATTATAGGGCTTCCTTAATTATCAAAAATACTTTTTGGAAGTTAGACAAGTAGGAAATAGAAGGCAGCCAAAAAAAAAAATCTCTTGTGAAATGAGTTAGTAACAATTAGGATCTTATGAACAGCATCACCAGTTCAGAGCACCAAAATATTTCCTCTACAGGTTTCCAGTTTTTGAATTTTAAGAAACCAGAAGGAGAGAATGAGTCATTGAGATGCCCTGCTTTAGTATTCCCTTAAGTTTTAACTATAGTAAGTCTTCACCGAATGTCAGGATTGGTTCTTGGAAATGGAGACTTTAAGCAAAACGACATATAACAACATCAGTTTTACCAGAGCCTAACTGGTGCAAACAAGTTAAGTTCCTCAGGCTTATTTCTGGTCACAAAAATATCACCAAACTTCTAAATAAAGATTCATAACACTTTTAATATTAAACATTGCAATGAATGTGAGCTCTATGTATGTTTAAGAAAGATTAATGAAAACAACTAAGATAATTATTTTCCAACCTTTTCCTCTAGTTTAGGTTGCAGGTAACCAGAGTCTCTTCCCTCCAGCTCGGGGTGCAAGGCAGAACCCACTCTCGACAGGACATCCTTTCAAAGCAGGGCATACACACCCACACTCGCTCAGACTGGAACAATGTAGACATGACAATTTGCCTTATATGCTCATCTTTAGAATGTGTGAAGGAGTCGCAGCACCCCGAGAAAATGCACACACACATGGAAAAACGTTCAGACTTCACACAGACAGTGGTCCGGGCTGGGTATCAATCTTTCTTCTCATCAGTATTATAATGAAACGAAGTTGAATGAAACATTATTGGAGGACCTGCTGCACTACAAAATCCAGTTTGCCAAACTCAGGAGAGAACAAAAACATCTAATTTCCCATAAACATTTTCTCGTGAGCCTGGGGAGCTGTAGTTGTTTGCCTCCTCTGCTATCTATATGTCTTTTTTGCACCTACACCAGAGATCCTATGAATAATGATGACATTTCAAAATAAAAAATAATAACAATATAGTAAATGGAGTTTCTTTTCCAATCAGATATGAAAGTGACAAGAGACTCATCCCACTCTAACAATAACGACAAAAAAGCAAGATAAGCTAAAAAAAAAAAAAAAACCATACTTTTTAAAAACTCCTTCAAAAACTCCTTTACGTTTGTGAGGGCACAAACTTAAACTAACTTCCAGAAAAGTTAAGTCCTTCCTACGAGAGAAGAGAGCCACTGCTGCACAGGAAGAAAATACACCACGCAAGTGAGATGCGGGTGAAGCGTAAATAGGGTGGAAGTAAATAGGAATTAGGTACAGATTTAAATAATGTTAACAGTGACATGCAGGCTGGAGTGACAGATTGGAATTTGGAAGAACCCCACCCACAGACCAAATCTGCATCCACCTGCCAATTCTCACTCATGAGTATTCACCAAGTGTAGGGAATGATCACTAAAAGCAATGGGAGTGGGTCAAAGAATGAGCACTACAGAGCGAGATCCGCTGAGATGCGCAGGACCTCTTCTGGGTGCAAATCTCCCTCAGAGAAGGGTTACTGGTGGAAGGACTCAGAGAGAAATTAATCTAAGGGAGATGGGAGAAGTCAAAGAGCTCACACACACACACACACACACACACACACACACACGTTTGTGGAAGACAGCTGTATTAATCCCTATATTCCATCCTGTTGAACTAGAGATAGCTTCAGAACTTTTTCATCACAGCCCCTGAAATAGGCACTACCATCACGGTGAGAAATTATTTGCCGTCCTTGTTCAGAGTTTCCATTAGTGTGACCTTGCTTGATCAAGATTCTGTAGCTATGAAGTGAAGGGCATAATATATATGATTTAAATCAAGGAGTGAGGAGTACAGTACTAAAACCATCATGGCATCTTCTAGCTTCGAATGACACAGAGACCATGTGAGTTAAAATGAATTACTACTTGCCAGGCTTTCTGAGTGCACTCGGTGACACAGGCTGAATGGGAACAGTGATGATTGTTATTTTCAAAATATGTTTATTTATGCACTACTAGCAAATGAAAAAAAACAAGCAGGTTTTCTAAAATGAGGATTATCTGATTCAGTCAAATGTCTGGATTCAAATTAAAACAAATATCTTTTCTTTTTATATTAAAGAATTCTGTTTTTAAATAATCACTTTTGAAGCACTATTTCTTCCTTGGACACAAGCTGTCTATTTAATAAGCCCACCACAGATTCAAAATGTTAATATGTATTGCTAATATAGAAAACTCAACTTTTAGAATAAAAATGATTATTTGTGTAGCTGGCTAATCATCTCTAGTGTAATTTCTTGCCATTCTGAAACTTAAGTTCTTTTTTCTCCAAGGTGACTGATTTAGTAGATAATAATAGCCCTCTGGCCTTCTCAACTAGAAATGATTCCTTGCTGCAGATCAGTTACTCATGCCAATAATTGTTAAATAAACATGCAACAGTTATCTGTGTAGATAACGTGGAAAAGTCAACTGAGAGTGAATAAAGTCAGAGAAAGCAATAGTCAGAGGAAGGAAAAGTATATCTGCCATTTGTATACTTTAAAAATTGTTGCAATGAACATCTGGGCAAGAGAGAATAAATTCCCTTTCTTAAGTTATTTAACAAATATTAGCAGAAGACTTTTGTTAGCTGAAAATAATCGACCAATGAAATTTTAGCAATAAAATTCAAAATTTAAGATATTTAAATGTACTAGGATTAGAGAAATTACAATTCCCAGACTTCTCTTTCCCCACTCACTACAACTGGAATCTTAACACAATCGACTCAACTGAAATGGAAACCTTTAAAAAAAATTTTTAAAGCCCCGTGTTTACTGCAAAATTACTAAGCTTATCAAAATACACTAAAAACTTGTCAAATTTCTTTAATATGCAAGAGAAGTTAAACTCTGCTTATTTGGGCAGATGAACTCATATATTAAGAAGCTGGCTTATAGAAACTATCAATAGTGATTTAATACTTTTTAGTAAGTGTTCACCAACTGACCATATGTCCTCAATCTCTCCCTTTAATTTGGGTTTTTATGGCTCATCAATATCAATATTCCCCTGTGGACAAATAAACTATATTCTTTGCCTCCTTGTAGTAAGTTTGGGGCAAGGTGTCCATCTGTGACCTGCTTGCTCTCAGATCCTCCCTTTCCCTGGTCAGCTCTGCATTGCAGGCCCTGACCCCGGCAGCCTGTCTTGCCCAGGCTTGCAGTAGGAGCTTCAAACTGGATTTGGCAAATGAGAGCTACTGAAGATATTTTAGGGGAATTCATACCAGTAGCTCAACCCTTTTAGAGCTCTAGATCGCACCAGACAGTCCACCATGATTTCATCTTCCAACCTGGAACATGACCGTGATTCCAGTAACACTGCCTACTCTAACTAGAGGATGTAACAGTTTACTGCCATTGTTAATCCCTGGAGAACCTATTGTCCTTTGTTTGGCTTTTCAGCTCTTTTATCACCTGTGCAATATCCTGTATTAAATTTCTTATAACCAATTCTTTATTTTGGGTCCTTAACGTAGTGTCTTTCCATCTGACTGAATTCTGATGGGTAACACCATATTTTCATGTTCTAACCAAAGCAATATGAGCAGAAGTGATGAGCACCATTTCCATTAGAACTTCTCATATTATGATTCTCACTCCTTTTTCCATTTTCCTGCTGAATAGTAAAGAAATACTCCTTGCCCAACTGGCACATCTTATATTTTTACAAAAGCAGGAAATTAACACATTACATTTCTGAGCTTTTAAGGTGTATCTGTTACTATATCCAGCATTTACCTTTCATAATACAGATGCTTTCTTGCTTCTATAATTCTTGGATCTCTATAGTTACACGCAGAACAATTATTTTTGTATAATTTTTTCCTAATATACAAAATTAGAGTTTAATAACATTTTCCAGGAATGTAATTTTGGATTACTCTTCAATAACTATCTCTAGGAAAAATTATTTAAATGGTGGAACTAGACATTAATATGTCTCATGTGTTTTTTAAAGTTAATCCTCCAAACTAGTACACTGATGTAAACAAAATAATTTGTTTTTTCCTCATGTATCAGTAAGTGTAGGTGATCCAATGCTAAGTAGGGTGTGTCAGTGGTGTTAAGAGATTTTATTTTTTATCTTATTTTCCAAGCCTTGTTTTCTTGTCCTTGGATTCATTGTCAGATGGAATCATATCTATACTTCAGCCTCAGGGAAGAGGAAAATCTTGAAGAAGGAGAGAGAGATGGAGGGAGTTGTTGTTGTTGTTGTTGTTGTTGTTTTTTTTTTTTTTAATGCTAGATGCACAAGCCAGAAATTGCATAAATCACTTCTGCTCATATCACATGATCAAAACCTTAGTCATGTTGTCATAGCTGCAAGGGAGATTGGAAATGTGTCCAGCTAAAGCTTGTATTACTCTAGAAAGGTGTAATAGGTATGGGGATAGGAGTGGTGGAACAAAGGCTGCTTCTGTCATGGAGGTTTGCAAAGCAAATTTGATCTGGCTATTAAAGAGCTCCATAAAAAAAAAAATAATCAAAAAGAAAATGCTTCTATATAACAAATACTGAAATAAGGAAGCTAAAAGATCTTACTGAGAATGTAAATCCATGTTATAATATACACATTTTAAATTCATATTTTGTTGATTTCATGGACATGAACAACAGTGTGGTGGTTGCTGGGGGAAGGTGGATATATGGGAGCTAAATGGTAATGGGAAAAAATAAAGATTAAATTTAAAATTTTTGAAAGCTATCAGTTAGATGATGTTCTACTATCTTATAATCACAAGGAGAAAATGTTCCTAATTAAACTACAGCATGATGCTTTCTTATTATTTAGAATTTTTACTTTATACTCATTGCAATAACTCTTCTAGATTTATCTATGTAGACATTTTAGCACATGTGTGCTGCTCTGTTTGCTCTCTCTATGTACATAATAATTTTTTGTATTAAGGCTGACTCAGAGCATATTTTTCCTGATGATATTTTAGAGAGGATTAGATTCAATGTATATGTTACCAACGATGTGAATCATTCAATTGAAATGATGATAGTATGAGCAGCTGTCATCAATTTTCCCATGAACAGACAATGACTACTAGATAACTACCACTATCTGGTCAACAATGATTATTAGGTGCATTCCAAATTTAGAGGTGTTCAAATGTTAAAAACAAAAAGTTCACCTTCAAATGAATGAAGTACAGTAATTATAAGGTACCATATGTGCCTTCCCACCATCCCTCTCCTCACATCCATTTGTTTCTGTTAGCTATGTTTCTTTTTCAGCAGTACAGGTTTTGTGAAAAAGGAGCACACCATTTTCTTTTAAAAGCAAGGGAAGAATGGTATGTAGTAGTAGGACAAAAGATAAATAATATTTTTGACAGAAAAATATAGAAAGATGTGGTAATCGACAATTGAGATCTGGAGGGGACAAGGAAAGATGGGGGAATATTTAAGGTCACTAAATCTCTTGATTTATACTTTGAAAGTATTGTCTAATATTGACAAATGAAAAAAAAGTACTATATTAAATCAGTCTTTAAATTTAATCAAGAAACTGAAGAAAGGAAAAGCATGACTTTCAAAAACATGGACGTGGAACAAAAGAAGAGAAATTGTAGACCAAGTAAAACTGAATTCTTCATCTTGAAGGATGGGGAATCAACAGATACAGTAAAAAGCTATTCCTTCTAGGGATTAGGTGAGGAAAGAGAAAGAGCTTTTTCCTTTTTTATCGTAAGACCTCTATGGTTTTGAATTATTTTATTTCTACTTCTGAATTTTAATGATTACATTTTTAAGTTCTTTATCATTCCTTTTCAAGGATAACTGATTGTTTTTAATTATCACTAATTGCTCATTTTATATTTCACTTTTTAATTTTTTTTACAAATTCTATAAACATTTAATGCTATTCTTTATCTGACAATTCTAATCACTAAAGTCCTTGGAGATCATATCTAATTTATGGTTGCTTGAGTTTGTTTCTTTTTGGTTTTATTTTAGTTGTGAGTTCATAATTTTAATCTAATTTGAGGGCAGGATTGTCCTAAAGGTCAAAATTGGGTGTACTTTTCAGGAACACTCTTGACCTGGAACGTCATTAGGCTCGTTTGAAGATTTCTTCTGATCTCTTGTCTTATAAAACCCAGTCTTGGTGTCTTGTTTCCAGAACAAGTCAGTATATATCCTGAAATAAGATTTCCATTTAGAGGATTCAGTTTATTTTATTCTCAGCAATATCACTTATTTTCTGTGATTCCAGTGATAATGGATTTTACAAATTACACATGAACAATTATAATTTGTTTGCTGACTTTCAATAGTTATCTTGTAGCAATATAAAAAATTAATTTCCTGTTGTTTATGTATCCCTTCTTTGGGAAAGTCTTACAGCTATCTCCAATAAAATATGTTTATGTACAATAAAATCCCACTAACATTATGGCAATTTTCATTTTTTAAGTAATATTCCACCATTTTTGAAAGAAACATTTCCAATTTTTTTTCATAAAATTAAAACAGCAAAAATAGATTTACAGAGCCACATATCAAAAGCAAAACAGGAATGGAAGGAAACATTCTAGAGACAAGCTGAGAAGTTTCAAAGAAATACACATTAGTCTGAAATCTACAGTTAATAGTGCTTGCACAGCAGGTTATATTTATTCCTGCATTTTCTCGATAAGCACTTTATTATATTTGTCTTTCTCTTTTCCAACTTGTGAAGATTTGGCTTTGCCTTCAAGATTTTTTCCCCCAGTCTTGGTCTAGTTTTAGCCTGATGATAACCACCTTGCTTGGGTGAATGTCCACATGAACAGTTGTGCCATTAGCCTGCCTGCTCAGGCTGTACCCATGTGATGTAGACAACGTGTTTGTTTCAGTACACCTGGACTACCTTGACAATTTGCTGACCTTTGTAGTTTCCTGCAACCACCTGGACCTTGACGTCCTTGTAGATGGGAATGGAGCAGATATTATACTTCTGCCTCAGCTCCTTGGAGAGGGAGGATAACAGATCTTCCCATGCACGTGTGAGATGACATGGAAGTGGTATTGGATGTTTTTGCTGCAGTCCAAGGTCACAAAGTGGTTGAACTTTATGATGACTGGCTACCCGGCATTGGAAGTGCTCTATTCCATCACTTTTGACAGTTGTGTAGTATGGCTGGCTAATTGTTACTATTTATCATTTATTTCCAGTTTTCAAATTTCATAAGAAAGTCTTGGTGAGCACCTGTCTTTGCAAACTAAAATTCCTATGTGTACATTTTATTTGAAGATGTGAAATTCTTCTCCATGTCTCTCAATCCTCAATCATCAGTTGTCCATGTTCCTTAGTCCTCAATTCTTCATTTGAAGATGTGAAGTTCCTCATCTCCACATTCCTCAGTTCTGTCTCTCTGTCCAGATTTGCCATTCATCAGACTGCCTAGAACAGCACAGCCTTGAATAAATTTTCAGTGCCTGCTTTCTCTTCCTCTACATCAGCACTTCTGAGCTTTGATGGAGAAAATCACACAACTGCTCACAGATTGATTCCAATTCCAATTTATGGCTTCCACATCCACTGGGTACCCACATCTGCCTGGCAAACCTTCTGTTACCCTAGACACCCTCTCTCCTTGTCTCTAATTGCCAATTTCAAATGTTCTCCCTGTCCCCACACCTCCTACACCCCTTCCTGATGTGTCACTCTTAACACAAGACTTCTCCTTATACTTGCTGAACTGTCCCCTCTCCTTCACCTTACTGTGCATCCTGTGCCCTGGACCCCTGAGGTCTGACCTCCTCACACTCAGGCCCTTTAAATTCCTGCTTTTGTAACACCCTGGTTCCACTCACAGCATCCTTCCTGCCAGCACTTATTCTAGGATGATGGGGGCATGAATTAGGCAAAAAGCAGTGGGCATGGAGAGAAATTGGCAGATTGAAGGTATATGGAAAAGAAAGAGTCAAATTATATATTTAATCAAAATTATGTCATAAAATTATATATATACATAACTATACTTATAGATATATATCATTTAACTTGTACATACATATAGTCTGGCTCAAAAAACTGGGAGCATTTGAGATTTAATTTCCTTAGAGAGATTCACAGAGAACCAGGATAGGGTAGACAGCTTTGCAAGAGGCCAGATGAGTGCCTAATGAATTATGTTTTGACCACATGAATTTTAGGACTCTAGTGCATGTCCCAGTGGGAATATTTAGTAAACAGTTGTCTGTGTGGATATGAGTTTCAGCAGAGAAAGCTGGGCTATAACTTTGGAAGTTATCAGCATATAGATGGTAAATGAGTCTATATGAGTCCATTAAAACATACAGCCAAAATATTTAACATAAGAAAAGCAGGCTGAGAGTGGAATCCCTCACAACTGCCTTAAAGGGACAAGCGGAGCACCTTGCTTGGAGACTGAGAAAGAATTGAACACTGTGGGGAAAAAATCAGAAAAGTGTGAGATTGTTAGAGATGCAAAAGGGAGAACTGGGGGGAAAGAAGAATGAATAGAATTATCACACAAATGCAAGAGGTCAAGAAAGAGTAGGATTTGTTGGGTCAATAAGAAATTGTTGGTGGCTTGGCAGGACAATTTTCATAGTTTGGGAATGGGGTAAGACGCAAGAAATTGAGAAATGCATGGAAAAAAGTAATTGGAAATAACTAATTTAGGGAAGGTTGAGAAAGTTTATGTTAACATGGGTGAGACTTGGGAGAGTAAGTGCTGGTGGGAAAGAGGTTGTAAGAGGGAGAGGGGAGTTGAAAGTAAGACGCAGAAGGGAGAGGGCCTGAGAATGAAAGCAAGTTCCCTGGGGTCCAGGACACAGGTGGGGCCAGCCAGGCACAGAAGGAGAATAGCTCGGTGAAAAGTAAAAGCTCCACTCTCCTGCCCGCTCTCCCTTCCCCACCCCTACCTTCCATGCCTCCCTCTCTAACTAGGAGAAGCCTTGTTTTGAGAGTGACAGATCAGGAGGTAGGATAGGAGATGTGGGGAGAGAGATGACTTTTGAAATTGCTAATTAAAGACTGTGAGAGAGGTTGCCTGTGGAAATCTCCTTCTAGGGGATTACTGTTAGAGTTTCTAGCTTGCCTCCCTGCCTCCTCCGTGGTCCTTCCATACTGCACACTGCAGCCAGGAATTTCTAACCTCTTGAATACGACCATCACAGTGTGGTCTCTGCTGCGCCCTGTATCCCTTCCCTTGCTATTGCTAGCTCCATCCACTATCCCAGGCAAACTGAACTCCTTGGAATGCTCAGCATGTGTCATGTTCTCTTTCCTAAGTCTTAGCACACTTGGATACCTCTGTCTAGAACGCCTGTGTCTGCCTAATCAGCCTGCCCTCTTTCTCTTACTCCTATTTCCCCAGTATTAATTCAGAAGTTATCACCTGCAGATCTCTCTGCTACACCCTCTGCCATGGGGCAGTTGCCCTCCACAGCAACGCCTTAGTACTCTATGTTTTCTCTACTAGCACATGCATTACATCACGGTTTTCTGTTAACTTGTTTTATTCTTCCTATTAGCATCCTGGCAAGGCCAGGGTAAGTGCTAACTAAACAGTTTTGAATGAGTGCATCATGAAGACATCCTTCAGACAGGTATTTGTTGTACAAGTGTTTATACTTTATACATGGTTAACTTTCAAAGACATGTGAAAGAGAAGGAAAAATATGTGTCCTCTTCCAATAAATAAGCACTATATCCATTTTAAAGTAGAGCATCTAAACGTGTGGTAATTTCTCAGCATGGGGAGCAGAAAGAGTGTATATGGAAGCTGGATGTGATTTAAGATTATTATACTCAGGCAGGTAAGGAACTGGGGCATCTCTTGCTGTCATCAGTAATAAGGCCTCCCAACAAGTTGGTTGACAATAGAAATGCCAGCAGTCAAAATATACTTATCTATGGCTCCTCTTATCTAGTTCAGAGACTCTATCTACCAAATATCCATTAGATTAATAAAAGAGAGCACTACAATAATCTTCTGCACAAATGGATGACTATCACTTTGTAGGCAGCTGAAGATTTAAAATATACAGGACAGCACCTTAATTAAATGTTACACTTATTTATCAGTTACTAAAACTTTTGAATTCTATTATTCATTTTCTTTCTCCATTTTATTGTACATACTACAAAGTTATTTAACTCAGCTTCTAAGCCAGACATAATTTTAGTATTTTCAGCTTTAAGTAAAGAATCTAATAGCCTTTTACAGTCTCTCCCCTCATCTTTCTCTTCTTCTGGTAACTGATTTTTTCTATGTATAACTCTGTGTAAAGTCCTTAATCTATTCAGGGATCAGCCTGGTGACTTCTTATGTCAGTACAAAAGAATCACACAGGTTTTTTTTTTTTTTTTTTTTTTTTTTTTTTTTTTTTTTTTTTTTTTTTTTTATCTTGCGAGTGCTATTACAACCTTGGCAAAAAAAGAAAAAAATAACACCTTCCCCACCCCATGCTGCAGAGACACCAAACAACTACCCAGTCTCTGTCTCTATAAGCTGATGTTCTATTTTCTGCTGAATTGCCCTACTTGTCCAGCCTAAGCTGTTGAGACAGAATAAGTTATTACCTACCATTATGTAGACATGCCAGACAAAGCACAAGAAAAAAAGTTAAAATTGAATTTCAGATAAACAATGAATACATTTTAGTGTATGTCTCATACAATATTTAGAATATCCTTATACTAATATTGCTATTGATTATCTAAAATTCAAATTTAGCTGGGCATCCTTTAATTTGATTGGCTAACTTGACAACCCCAACTGTAAAGACTACAGCCAGGAAGAGACCATCTCAAAACTCACTTTCCATTTCCTAGCCAGCCATAGCTCACCCACTCTTGTCACTGTCATCACTGTCTCTTCTCCTTACCTGAAAAACCCCACCATGAAAGTTACCACCAGATATGCAGCAGGAAAGACTTAGCTACCCAAGTCCAAGTCCAAGCCCAGCCTCCTCTTTTTTCTCTTGAGGGAACAGAGGTTCCGAGTTCAGTGGCTTGAACAAGGACACACAGTAATGAGATAGCAGAACTAGGAGAAGTCCCCGTTTTGTCATTGTTGTTGATAGCTACAAGCCTTGTGTTCTAAAGGTTTTAGTTTTAAAAACAGGTGCCACTTTTTTTTCCATGATGCCACTAACAAAGGCAGCTAAGCTTGGTTGGATGGGAGATGCTTATAGACTCTAAGAAAGACTAAAGATTGTATAAATACCTTCTTAATTGGTTTGTGCATAATATAATCCCAAGCAAACCAATGGCTAACCCAGAAATAAAGATATGGAGGTGGAGGTGTGACAAGAGGACATAGACAAGAGGGCAGTTAGTGGCTGGAGGTGTCAACATGGCTCTGGAAACAATGAAACCCTTGGAGACCCTAAAGTTTTCTCTTCAGAACTGTACAGAGGCTTTATATCTTGGTAATGGACTCTGTGTGGCACAGTTGATATCAATGCACAGGCACATTGGAAAACAATCAACATAAAAGGATACATATACATCTCAACACAACTTATTTATGCTTGAAGGCAACTGCCTCTTTAAGGTCAAAACCTGGGACTGCTCTTCCCACAAACTCTCACCCTACTCCCCCACAGATAAAACATCATCTATAGAACACATTGTATTTTCCTAATGTACAATGTTATTCTAATACTATAAATCTCAAGAATATGATTATCAAGATCACCCTTCCTTGCCCCCGGGCTCATGAAGGATGCAGTCAGTAAAGAAATCAATGCAAAGACTATTCTGAGCAAAGAAAGACCTCAAGTGCACAAAGCTCCAAACCTGGCTGCTATATGTCCTACAAGTAGATGCAGTTTTCCCTAATCTGGAAGTGGGAAGTTAGCAGGTAGCCATGTGCTTCAGAACAGGAAGAAGCAGCAGGTTTGCATTGTGCTGGTGGCTGGAATAATATGATATAGGCGGGCACAAGGGAAAGGCAGTGTGTAGAACGAGAGGGACCCAGGAACTATGTAGACAATGCAGAGAACCTAACTTTGAATTAACCAGTCAAGCACAAAGAAGATCCTGTCCACTAGTAAACATAATTGGTAAAAATTAAAGAAGACAGAGAGAAGTGGATTATGGGTTAAAAGGCATAGAAACATCTTGGACTGAAATTCAGAAGCTGTCTATAAAGAGAGGTATAGATGGTGTGCTGGAGACAGTTATGCACCTGTCTTCCCAAACCCGTGGGCAGTGATGATAGGAAAATTTATACATGGACATTGACAAGCGATTCTAATCGTTGTTCTTTCTAGGAATATGACACACTGCTTCCCTGAAAAGAAATAACCTAACGCCTATTGACTGAGGTGTATAGAGCATTCGAGTATGTGATATATTTAACAATTCCAGTGGAATGAGAGTCAATTACAAGCCCAGCACTGCCCACTACCTAAAACTCAACAGAGGAAACATGATGGGGCAAACAAGCCAAGGACACCTTCACCCAAAATGGCCTGGGGCCAGAGGGGCAAACCCAAAAGTAGAAATGGAAAGAAGAGTCTGGCATTATTTCCCCAGATCTAGAAGCCCTACTTATCCAAATCTAATTTAGAATAGAAACCTAAAAAGTTTATCTCAAATTATGTTGATGCAGAGAAGAGAAAGAATATATGAACTTTAAAAATATTTTAAATTAGTGCTCTGGAAGCATGTGTATTTTTTTTAATTTTGTTTGCTTCATGAATTTTTTGAAAAATTCAAATCCTGTCTTTGCTGTTCTCAAGATTTTTGTGTCTCAACCTCAGTCTTGATAGCCCCAAATACATTTCCTGGAGCTGGGACAGGGAATGGGAAAGAGATGTCAAAAGAGGCAAGAAAAATGTAAAGGTAATCTTGGCCCACTTTCAAACAGATACAAATAGCTATTTGACCAAGCACAGCTACACCTGGAATTTGCAAAACTGCCTCCAGAGGCTCCAAGGGCCACCCACACACAAGTAAAGTCCCCAAATGCAATACCAAGGCCTCAGATTGCATCCACAGGGATAGTGACTGAATTTGCTCAACGATGTAAAAATTGCTCATTAATTTGCTTTTCCTACAACTTCAAGATAAGGACAAACTTTAAGCAATCAGTGTTTGCATGGGCAAGCAGATAATTGCTTTTGCATTTTAGCAGGAGGTAATTGCTAAGCCTGTTCCGAAGAACAGAAAAGATACACATTTCTTGTATTTTCTGTACCAAAAGTTTTGCCAACTCCTAATAAAGAAATTTTTAATATGTGTTTTTATTGTATTGATTTTAGAAAGAGAGAGGAAGGGAGAGAGAGAGGAGAGAGAGAGAGAGAGGAGAGAGAGAGAGAGAAAGAGAGATCGATTTGTTGTTCCACTTATTTATGCATTCATCGTTGATTCTTGTATGTGACTGGCCAGAGATCAAAGCCACAACCTTGGTATATTGGGACACTGTTCTAACCAACTGAGCTACCAGTGCCCTGATAGAGAATTATAAAGACAACTGATTATGAAATCGCCCTATATGTGCAAGAGAACAGTCTTCTCTTTGGTTTTGATAAAAAATTATTTTATTTACTACTGCAAATATTTTAGTCATTTTACAAAGGATATGTAAAAGAATGATGAGGATAATATCAGAAATAAGTATGTGGTATATCTGTGTGTGCTGGATTTTTAACATTGAGCTCATGTAAAAGCTTTCTGATGTTTCTTTTAAAAAACTTATGCTTAATGCATATTCAAGAAAATATGCATTTTAAAGTAGAACATATAAACAGTTTTAAAACAGAAAATTACTTTAGTAATCAATGAATTAAAAGCCTAAGTCCTACAGATGAGGAAATTTAGCTGGTTGCCAACTAAAGGTCCCACATCCCCTCTTCTGGCTCTGAATCCAGTGTTCTTTCTGGGACTATGACACACTGCTTCCCTGAAAAGAAATTACCTAATACCTATTGACTGAGGTGTATAAAGTATTAAAGAATGTGATGTATTTAACAATTCAGGTGCTGTGAGGGCAAAGCAGGTTAACAAAAAGCAAAATTCTATGGTGCCTGGCTCCTCTGTTCAGCAACCCAAGAGACCCTCAGCTGGTAGTTTCACTTAAGGCCATTTTCAATCTTTACTCTTTCCTCCTAATTTCATGCTGAGTGATCTTGACCAGGTAACCACAATTGGTAATTGCAGGGCAAGATGGTCTCTAAAATGGCTTCTACTGTAAAACACTCTTTGCTCATTGTGTGGTCACTTTCTTAGCCATGTGAGCACTTTCCTCTTTACTGTCTCACCAGGTAATGAGTGTTAGAGAATCTGTATTGCATTTGCTTGGTGCTTGTAAGAAAATGTCCTACTCACTTTTGGCTCATGAGAGGTCTTTGTACACACCAACAGAAAGTGTTTTAACTATGTTTCTACAGGGACAACCTTGTTTTACATTTCCTGCCCTTGATTTTTTTCTGTTTTCTGGGACAATGACCCTAGGTGCATCAAATTTTTGTGTCAATTGTTTTGACAACTAAAAGAAAATTCAGCAAGAGGCTTCTAATATAACATCACTTATTTTATTTCTAGTTCACACTGACCTGTGTTTGAAAACCACTTGAGATTATAAAAATTAAATAAATATTGAGAAGATGCTGTGTACAACAATGCAGATATGGCTCTGCACGTTTCCAAAGGATGCCACTCACTTCATAATGGATGGGAATGGTGCCCATTCCAGGGTTGTATCATACAGTCTGCACGGCCATGCACGGTGGCATCACCTCCTTGGGGGCTAATTTGCCTGTATTTATGGAGTACAAGAGGCAATCTCATGTGTTTTGCATTCTTCAACAACTACTTACTCTTCTACCCAATTTTGCAAACTCTTCCCAAATATCAAATATACAGGCTCCATGATTAACAAAACCACAACTACTCGATCTGTGATGATGGGAAGAACTTTCAGCTCATGACTATTAAAAGTAGCGATCGAAGTGGGAAGATACAGGTTCAAATCCCCATCCAGGAATATGAACAAATAGTTTATGGATTCAGCCTTATTTTTCTTCAGCTGTAATGTGAGGGTAGGAGAACATGACTTTTTCTCACTTAGTTACTGCAGTGAGGTAATGAAACTGAAATCATCCAGCACAATTCTGCCATCTACCAGAGGGAGTAATGGCTTCAAAAGGTATTGGAAAACAATGAAAAAATTCCTAGGTTAGACCTGAGACTTAGACCACTTGTTGACTTAAGGACCATTATTCATTCATTTGTGTTAACCTAAGGGACCCAAGCAGAGCAGGAGAAACCAATGTCAAAACTTGAGGAGACTGGGGAAAAAGTGTATTAAAAAATCATAAGAGAAATATAAATTAATAATAGAAATGTGTAATCAGCCTCACTTGTAATTAAGGGAATGCAAATTAAACATCAATGGAAAAATATTCCCACCTATTAACAAAGATGGAAAAAATTGATGTTGAGGAAGGTAAAATGAGATTTTTATTGCATAACCCCAAGAGCACTATAAATTGGCATCATTTTTTAGTAAAGCAATGTGACAACAGGACAATAGACTATTAAAATGTTAATGATCATGTATTTAGAAATTTCACTTATGAGAATAATCATAAATTAATAAGCCAGAGATGTGCAGAGAAAGATATGCATGGGTATACAAATACTTGGGTAAAATTGGCAAAAAAAACCCTCTATACCATCAATAAAATTATGGTACATCCATCCAATGCAACATGCAGAAATAAAATAAATTTTTAGAAGAATGTTAAGTGGCACAATATGTACCCTATATAGTTTTAAGTGGGTTAGGCAGAGTAGATTTAAATAGTCATCATACTGAGGTGTAGTTTGTAGAAGATAGCTATAATTGATAGCAGTATAGGGTAGTACAGCTGTGACTGGACTAGTTTTATGAAGTTCAAAAATACATTAAATTAAACTATGGTGTTAGAAGCCAGGATGGTCATTACCTTTGGGAACTTGGAAAGGGTAATAAATACAAAAGGCTTCTAGGACGTTTTACTTGTTTTATTTGGGTGGCGATTACCTTAACAGGTTCACTTTGTGATAATTCATTGAGCACATACTTGCAGTTTAATTCATTTTTCTGTATGTGTGCTATATTTCAACAAAAAGTGATGCATATAGGATTCATTAAATTATAAAGAAAAGCAAGAGAACGTGTCATACAATTCATTACAATGGTTAGAGCAATACAATCCTGAGAGGTATGTAGGTTTCTTCAAGTGTTACTCATAATGTTCTACTTAAATTGTGTGGAAGATATATGGGTGTCGCCTTAACATATACAAACAGGATTTTAACTACTACATATGTGTATTTTAGAGGAAAAAGAAGTTTCAAAAAACTTTTTTTAAAAAAGTATGTAAAACTTTATGAAGTCTATTTATGTAAATCAGACCTGTGTGTGTGTGTGTAGAAGAGGCAGAGAAGAGGGACAACTTTTTTTTATCTATTTATACTAAAAAGGTTACAAAGATATACACTAAATGTTTAGTCTTTCTCTTTAGAATACAGGCAAATTTTATTTTGTGTACATCTTTTTGTACTTTCCAAATTATTCTTGAACATCATATTATTTTTTAAAAACAAAAAGAAAAATAAAATATTTTTTACGATTTAAAAAATATCAGGCACTACCGCTGAGAAGAGTAACTGGAGGGGTCAGCAGCGGGACCGGCTTTCGGTGGGGCCACATGGGAAGGGGTGGGGCGGAGAGGGTGGAATGTGACGTTTGGAACGTGGGCGCCCCCGCGAGCTCGTAGACCAGCGTGGCCTCAGATTGGGACGTTTGGACCGGCGAGAGGACAGATGCTGCAGCTGGGAGGAGTCCAGAGCTTCGTCTGGTCACCGTCCGGTGGAGCCGCAGCTGTGGAGGTAGGCAGAGATTCACGTGGACTCAAGCAGACTGAGTTTCATGGGAAAGGTTAAGTAAATTGGGGGAAAACAGAAGCTCCTTTCTTCCTTCTCACTTGAGGAACCAGCAACGTTGCTTACAATAAGCCTAGCAAGTAGCCAAAAAATCATTTCCTGCAGGCAGAAGAGAGGGTGTTCCAAAGTGGGTTCCCTGTCACCAACACGGGCATGCCCTATCCTATTCCCACGTTGAGGAAACAGGGAAGGCCAAAATTCTGTTTGGTTTCCAAGTAACAGATTTTTGTTTGTTTTTGGTTTATCCTTATATTCCCTAATAACTTGTATAATTTGAAGATTTCCACCTCTGGTCAGGTGAAAGATGATGACTATTTCAGAGTCCAGATTTTTTGTTAATCTTTTGTGATATGGGCTATTGTTTCCTTAACTCATTACTGTGGACTGTAGATATTGAATATCACTGAGTAGGGTAGAGAGACAGGCTGAACTCTCTGTAACCACAGAGCTTGTCTTCAACTGTGTAGTATATTCAAATACCATTCCTGGAATGAAATGTGTTCCCTGAGATGTTTGATGTATGAGTGTGTGAGTGAATGAATGAATGAATGAATGTCTTTCCCAAAGAGTCTACCATTCAAAGTGATTCAGCATGAGCAATGAAAAGTAGTTGTCGAGCGTGTGTAAAATTTCACATTCCTTGTCCATAAAATATTTAGAGGTATCAGTAAGAGTATCAGTTTTTGAAACACCAGCAAAATGTTTACCATTTTAGTAAGCCACTAGTTTGAAATAAATGAATGGAAACTTACTTTGTATTGATAAGTATTTTTGTTTAATCCCTTTTTGTTAAATGTAATGTGCTAATAATATTATACTAACCAAAGGACTTTGAAACTTTCAAATTTCACCAATAAGACCTCAAAAGCCATACAGGTGTTTTCTTTTAAATATTATTGCAGGCTAGGTGGACTGTTTTCCTCCAAATGGAAAAAATAACTTCAATTAGGACTCAATAATATTTTACAGGGTTTTTTTTTTTTTTCTTCTTCTTCTTCATTTATGACAAGACCTCAAAAATTTTGTAGAGGGGAAGATAAAGGAAGAGGATTAAAGAAATACACTGGTAGCAAGAGATTGGCCAGAATCCTTCCAACTGCCTAACTCTGCGCATGGCCTATAGTTTTTCTTCATTGTCTTAATTTGAGTAAGGAATAAAATATTGATTCTGATATGATAGAAAGGAAGTCAACTGGAGGCAATACTGTGTTGTGTAGTATTTCAGAGAGGTTTAAAATAATTTTTAAGCCTCTTTTTCAAGTTCATAGAACCAACATAAACTGGTGAATTGTCATGGTGTGCAACAAAACTATATAATCAAGGTAGAACTGAAATTGTTTCATTTCCAAAGTGTACTTTTCATTGAAGTACCTTTTCAATCTGTTGCTCATCAGTGTTATTATAACCAAATGGCTAAAACTTCCGATCTGGTGATTTTCAAAGATATTTCCAAAGAGAAATAATTTTAAAAGCCGTTCAGGAAAATTACTTGGTTTTTTTGCTGCCATTTAGAATGGAAAATAACTACTTATAACATAAACTGCCCTAAATTCATAGTTATTTATCTTCTGAATAGTGAAACCAAAACGTTGGAAATTGATTACAACTTAAAAGAAAACAACAAATGAACATGAATCATAATCATGAGATACAGAACCTTAAAATGATCTCCAGGCATAAGCCCACAGTTTATTTATTATTCTCCTCTAACTGCAGGTAAATATTTTCTATTGAGACACATAATGACTAAAGTCACATTTTGCTGCATAGAATTTGACTGCAATTTCTTTCTTTTCGTTTTCTTTTATGTGACACATCAGTTGAAAATAGATTAGTAAGTACCCCAACAATGGTAGACTATAGTAACAAAAGCCATACAAAGACTACAGGCTCAAGGGTTTTTAAATCTTTTTACAATGGGGAGCCCAGAATATTGTCACTCAATTGCTATAAAATATATTGAGTCATCTTCCTGGAAAGTAGCATTCAAGTTGTAACATTTTGCACCCATGAAGAGCCTTGTTGAATCTTTTTTAGAGATGTTAATAAAATAAAATATTATAGCAGTCTAGCTTAAAGATCACTGAAGGAGAGGCTATAACTTATCACAGCTCTGGCTAAATTTTAAAATATATGTGATAAATAGGATGAGCCAGGTGTCCAATAGAAAAAGCTTTTTTCTAATTGTTTAATTTTTAAAAATTGCTGAGCACTAATAACAGCCATAATAAAAATGATGATAACAATAGCATAATAATTAACATTTATTGAGCACTTACTGTTATCAAGTAGCCTTCTATTACTCTTCTCAATGACAAGAGGCAGATATTATTATCATTAGCCACATTTTGTAAATGAGGAAACAGAACCCAATGTTCATGAGTGTCATCAACGTCATTCCAAATTCTCTATACGAAGGGAAAATTGTTGTAAAATAAGTGTGTTGGCAAAGATTCAGCTTTATCTCTGTACTAGGCATGGCAAAAGTAGGTTTACATTTAATAAGTATGCAAAACACGGAGATTATTCCTTTTTATTATTTATTAATTATTGTATTATTTTCCATTCAAACAACTGTAAACCTACTTTTCCCCCACCCTGTATTTTAGAAAGCCTTAAGGGGTAAATGTGTTTACATATTATATGATGTGATATACATCTGTGTACACCTATGTATATTTTTTACAAAATATTCAGGATTCATGTATTTGAGCTACTAATATTTCACAAATTTTAGGCAACTTTGATAGGTAACTGAACTGATTTGACACTGGATAAGTATTAGAATGTGTCCCTTTAACCTTAATGAGTTGAAGCTGAAGGTGAAATCGAAGTCACATTGCATGATAAGTGGAAAATTCATGTGGTTTTAAGTAGATCATTTAAAAGGAAATCTTTTGGGAAAATTGGTATTATAATCACTGACTAGAAATAGAAATTACTAAGAGAAATCAGAACTCTTAATTTCAGTTCTTTTTAGTGGTTGAATTAGTTCTATCTGGCTATTTACTTAAATAAATAAGATATATTAAATCATAATAAATAAATGAAAAAACTAATAAATTATTAATAAGTTAAATCTTAAATAAATAATACATATTAAAGTTAAGATAATAAGATGTATTTACTTTAGATTTACGTAAGTAAGTTGTATGTATGCCTTTTAAGGGTGAGCATTAATATAGGGAATCAAAATTTTAAAAGTAGAATTAAATTCTTTTCAACGGAGGAAGGGAATTAAATGTAACTTTTTGGGCTGGGGTTTTTTAAATGTGTTTGAAAATACAGACTTGAAAATGTTGGTCTGCTTTTCTTTAGGCACCTTTAGTTTTTACTTATTAAGATAATAGCTTCATATATTAGTGGAAAAACCGCTGGCACTCAACCTGGGCCTGCATTTCTCTGCTAAAATAACTTTCTTGAGGAAATCCCAGGTTGTGGGTGTTCATCTGATTTCACATGCATGAATGCTTCACTGCTCTCCCACCAGTTATCACTTAAATCACTATTAGCCAGCATAATTCAAGCAGAAGAATTCAGTGCTGTCTTTAAAGATCACCTAAGTTATAGCTTGAGAAGTCATTGTATTGTCATCTCCTTAAAAAAAAAAAAATGTGCTTTTAACTTGTTAGAGTTCAGCTCCATTTTGTTAACTTGAAGGTGTGAGAAGCAAAACTATGACATAATACCTGCTTCACATCCCTCTTCACAAACTTTCTGAAGCCTAAATTTAAGCTGTAGAAAGAAAGGTTTGCCTCCATACCTTTGTCTATATCTATGAGATTTAGTGGTGGGAGAAGTAGAGACACATTGATCAAAGGGTATAAACTTAGTTGTAAGACAAATAGGTTCTGGGGATATAATGTCTAGCATGGTGATTTAGTTAGCAATACTGTATCATATACTTGGAAGTTGCTAAGATAGTAGATCTGAAATGTTCTCATCACAAAAAAGAAATAGTAATTATGTGAAGCAATGGATCTGTTAACTAACCCTACTGTGGTAATCATTTTGCAATTATGTGTACACCTCTCTATATCGCGGTTCACTTATCGTGGCCTCACTGTATCGCAGGATTTTTGAAACTATTATATTTAATTTTTTATCTCAGATTTTTCGCTATATCGTGGGATTTTGTGGTACTGTATATGTATGTTGTTAACGTTATGTAGGTTTAAGAGTGTAGAATAAATGTAAGGTTCCTACTTCACAGCGGGGTCTGAAATGTAATACCCATGGTAAGTGAGGGAATACTGTATTTTCTCATGTTCAGTTGCCATTTCTTCCCATTTTCCTCCCAGAGATTCTGCCTTCCATGGCCCTTCATGTTTCTCTGTTGTCACAGAATCTGTTCAGCTAGTACCCACAGAAAACCAGTCATCTGGTCTTCTTTTATCTTCCATTGGCTGGCAAATGCCTCTTGTTTTTGACTTCTATCTCCATCTCCCTATTCTCAATAGCTTTTAGTTCTCCTAGATCTTTTATATCTATAGTATGCTCTCAAAAACAATGCAATGGAGTTGGGTTATGAGAGGAGAGAGGTGTAGTTTGAAAGAGTCCCTCCAGGAGCCTGATTCATCTCTTCTTCCAGGGTTGAGAACCTTGCTTCCCTCCGGGAAATTCACATGAGGAGATGTTGCCCTATGCTGTTCCAGATGTAGAGTGAGAGGAGAGGAAGATTAAGATTTGTTTTGATAGCAAAATTCATTGAGCTGGTTCTTGAGGCTCCATTTCTGCTAATGTGGAAATGTGGCAATGGAGAGAGGGACTATTTAAAATTGCCACTCAGAGATTACTCAGTTATGACTTACAATAGCTCCTTTGGGTAAATATTTAATAAAATTGAAGTTCAAATTCTTTCTCATGACTATTTCTGCAATTCAGTTAGTTACCCTTTTCTTTCTCTTTCCCAAGAGAGAGAACAGGGGAAACTTACTTATCTTCATGGCAACCAAAATGGAAGGGGCCTAATGTCAATGCCTTCTATGATCCACACTGGTCTCTAACAAGACATCTTTCTTCCCACCTTTCTCTAGGATTGAGTATTGACTGAAGTAGGGTTGATCCTGAGGTCATTGATCAGATCATCAGGTCACCACACTTACCAGTTAATATAACACCAGTTGCACAAATATGACAGAGAAAGCACAGAGGGGTTTTTTTTCCTTTACCATAACTAAGCTTAAAAAAATTATAATTTCAGCATACCACTTCTGCATGTGTAGTGCAGGTTGTTTAAGCTCCTTGAGACCTGTAAAAACAAACACAGACAGAAAATCTCTTCCACTTCACCCACCATACACACAAGTGTAATAATTCCTTAGCCACTTTGTATGAACTTCATTTTATTTGCTTTGCGTGGTTTTACCCTCCTGAAGAGTTTTGTAAACAAACACCTTTTGACTTACCATTAAATTCTTTCCCTGCCTTAACACTCATATTTTCAGAAAATACAGAGATTGTAGATAGAGAAGTAGAGGACTTGTGTTTAGGAAAGTTTTGTTTTAGGGAAACTCAAGTTTTTTGATATGTGAAATTGCAGGCTGTCCTGACCTTAGATTTTCTTAGTGTAAACCTTTTATTGATGTATAAATGCCTTTAATAAAATACAGAGATTGTAAGTGTATAGCTCAATTTTTTTTTAATTGAGTAACCAGCTTTCAGATCAAGAAATGATACACCAGTAAGTCCAGGAACTCCCTCCGGGCCCATTTCACTTTTCTAACACTGCATATTAGTTTTGCCTGCCTTGATCTCTAGATTAATAAATCATACAGTATATATTCTTTTGTATTTGACATTTTTACTCAATATTTTATTTGGGAAATTCTTCCATGTGGTTGTCTGCTTGTAGTTTTAGTTCATTTATTTCCACTGCCATATAATATTTTGCCTCGTATGAATATAATACCACTTATTTATCTTTTTTATTCTACTGTTGATGGGCATTTAGAATATTGTCAGTGTTTTGATGGTATAGAATATTGTCAGTGTTTTGATGGTATGGACAGTCCTACTGACAATGTTTCTGTCCATGTATTTTTTGAGCATATGTATGCATTTCTTCTGGGCACATAAGGGAAAAAATTCCCCAGTTAGAAACGATGCCATGAAGTAGATGCTGCCAAACAATTTTCCAAAGTGGTTGTGCTAATCTGCATTTATATCATAAGTACGTAAGAGTTTCAGTTATGCCATGCATTTATCAACACTTGGCATTGTCTTTTTAATTGTTACTTGATGGATTTTTGGTTGTATCAGCCTTGATTTTCATTTTACATTCCTTTGATGACTGATAAAGTTGCTAACTTTTTCATAACCTTACTGGCCATTTGGAGAACCTCTTTTGTGACATGTCTGCTGATATTTTTTGGCCCATTTCTCTGCTGGGTTATCTATCTTTTTTGTATTGACTTATAGAACCATTTATATATTCTTGATATGAGTCTATGTCCAATATATGTTTTATAAGCATGTTCTCTCATTACGTGAGTTGTCTTTTCATTTTCTTCATGGTATATTTTGATGAACAGAAGTTATTACTTATAATATAATCCAACTTATTGTTTTTCTGTCCTGCCCAAGAAATATTTGCTTACCTCAAAGTAATGAAAATAATCCATGTTTTCTCCTAAAAACTTTGTTACCTTTTATATTTAATTTTGCAATGTATTTTGAATCAATTTTGTGTGTTATTATGTAAGGTAGGAGTAAAATTAATTTCTTCCACTTGACTTTGTCAAGCACCATTTAATAGAGAGGCCATAATTTCCCCCACTGCATGGTAGGGTCACTCTTAAATTAAATGATAATTTATGTATTTGTCTATTTCTGGACATTTTGTTCTGTTCAAGTGGCTTAATTATTTATTCTTGCATTAAAACTACACTGACTTAATTATTACAGCCATATAAGAAGTCTCACTGCCTGGTTATTTACATCTTCCAGCTTTGTTGTTCTTCAAGTTTAACTCAGCTATTCTTAGCTCTCTGTATTTCTATATAAAATGTGAAATTTGTTGTTGTTTGACTTATAATGGAGCCATGGTCAATTGTTGTAAAGGTTTCAAGGATACTTGGAAAAGAACATATGTTCTGATGCTCTTTGGTGCAGGATTCTACATATACCAATCAGGTCAATTTTATTAACTGTTGCTCAGAGCTTCTATGTCTTTTCTTTATTTTCTTATTTAAAAATCAGTCATTGAGAGAGGTAAATTAAACTTAAGATTTTCAGCTACGATTCGAGGTTTTTTTGAGAAACGTAAATTTTTAGTCTATGTATTTTAAAGCCATCTTACTGAGCAACCTTATTCATGAAATTGTGCTGTCTTTTCTTTGCATAGCTCAATTTTTGTTATAAAATACCCTTTTGTGATAGTTGAGGTACACTCGGAAAACAGAAACTAGATTAAAGAGTTTAGTATAAAGAATAGTTAACTGGATTGAAAAGTGGCTAAGTACTAAAATGGGTAGAAAGGGAACTCCAAACATTATAGACATAGAACCTGCAGCAAGCAGATTACTCTCATTGGGGCTGAGAGAAAGTGAATAAGAAAGGAACCTGGAACCTTAAAAGGAGGTCCTGCAAGGCTAAAATTCATACCTCTGAGGAGATGGCACGGCTGTCCCTGGAACCCATGATTACAATGGTAGTCACTTGCCTTGGAACTGGGGGCCCAGCAAAGCTGTATTGATAAAGAAAATTGCCAAAAGGATACCTCCACTGAGCATGAGGCCACCACCCCAGAGCTCAGTGCTGCCTAGACCCCTACAAACCCATCCACTTTGCTACTGGATGAAACAGAGCACTGGAAGAAGAAAAAGCCCTTCTTCTTCTTGCAGTGTTTCTCCTGTACTGGATGCCTTTGGAGCTGAGAGACAATAAATTAATAACTGGCACACATTCTTTATGTCTAATAATGCTCCTTGCCATAAAGCCTGTTTTGTCTGATAGAAGAGCCTTCCCAGTCTCATGGTTAATGTTTGCATGCTGTTTCTTTCTTCATGGTTTTGTATATTCAACCTTTCTGTGTCCTTATATTTAAGTCATATCTTTCATAAGCAGAATACAGTTAAGGGTTGTAATTTTTGACTGTGATAATCTTAGATTCTTAACTGGAATATTAATACTTTTAAATCTAAAGTAACACTGATCATGTTGATTTATATCTACCATATAGCTACATGTATTTATTTAATTATTTTTCTTCATTTTTTGCCTTTTTCTTTGATTAATCAAAATATTTTATTTTCCTCTATATAAATTTCTTAGTTACACATTTTTCACTCTTCTTCAATTTTTACCCTAGAAATGACAATATGAATTCTTAAATTATTACAATCTAATAAAAATGATTATTTTTGTTAAATTCCTAATAATTTTAGAGCATTGGAATACTTTAACTTCATTTTTCCTCTCATCTTTTATGTCGTTGTTGCCATTCTTTTTAATCCTACATATATATTAAGCTTGGTAAAGACACTTCTGTTACTGTTTTATACAGTCAAATGTCTGTTAATATTTATTTTTATATGTATATTCTTACGTATTTACTTTTACTATTGCTTTTCATTCCTAACTTGCTTCTGCTTCATTCTCTGTACTTCTGCGATTTCCAACCATACTGCTGTTAGACCCTTTCACTGTGTTTCCATGTCTCTAAAATTCTTTATTTTTTTGTATTCTCCATTTTTTTACTTCTCTGTTTAAATTCAGATATTTTCTACTGACTTTCTTTAGTTTACTATTTCTGTTTTCTGCTGCATCTAAATCTGTTGTTTAATTCACCTAAGAAGTTAATTTCAGATACTATATTTCTCAGTTTTAGCATTATCATTTGATTCTTTCTTTACAAATTTCAATACTCTGGTAACATTCTTTACCCTTATCACTTTTCCCTGTATTGCCTTGATTATAGCAGAGCTATTTTAAATATAGGAGTTAAATACATAACTCCTATATTTAATCACTTGTGATTGTGTTTCTAATATACTTTTTCTTTTGGTTTTTGTTATCTTAGGGGTATTTGGAAGCATATTTGATAATTTTTTATTAAGTGCTGAATATTGTATATTAAAGAGTATAGAGTATCCAGATGATGTATCTTCCTCTGTTATGGAGTCATCCTTCCCTTCACTAGGCAGATAATATGGTAGTTCATCTTAATCAGGGACTGTTTCATGTGGAGACTTGGTAGCAGCTCTGAAAAGGGTCTACCTCTAGTTTATCTGGTTCTCAAGAGTTTTCAGCTGAAAATCTGATGTTTCTTTAAGGTCCCTCTTCCCACGAATCCTTGTCTTATGAGACTGCCAAAACTGTATTGGCTTTTCAGAGGCTTTCCATTTCTTTAACGTTCAGTCCCATGTGGCTCCAGAAATTATCATCTTTTTCTGGTGGTAAACACCTCCTCAAATATCTTCCCAAAGCTAGACTGGCTTTACCATCACTCAGAGGTGCATCTCCTTTGGTGAAAAGCTGAGATTCTCAGCATTCTCCCTGTGCTGAATTGACAAATGCCCCCAGGATAAAAATAGCTGTGGAGGACACTCATTTTAATGCAAGAGATGTACTCTCCATTTCTCATTGCCTCCCCAGCTCTCCAGCACACTCAGACAGATGATTTGGTACTGTATCCTGATTTTCTACTTGTTTTCAAGGGCAGTACTGATCTGATACAAACTACTCCACTCTACCCACAAACAGAAGCTAACGTCACCAAACAATTCAAATAACATCAGTTGTCAAGTTGAAATTGTCCATATGGTGATTTTTAAAGTATGGTTTTATTATAAAAGTATGGTACATATCAAAATTTTTTTCAAGCAGTTATTTGACCTCATGTTCTCTTTTTCTGAAATCAGACAGTATTAGTGAATGATTACTATACAATCAGTTTTCAAATATTTCTCAACTTTGTGAACCTATAAATATCATTGAAACCTGATTGAAAAAGAAACTTAAAAATTTCCAAACTGTTTTGATATCTCTTCTATCTTGATTCCAAAATTAGCATCTCTCATGGACAAATGCATTTCTTCAAAATAAATATCAGTCCTTATACTAGAAAAAGATTCAGGAGAAATCTTCAAATAATAGTACTAAAAAACTATACAAATAAGACATTAAATTATTATTTTCCTTTACCTATATTGTTTTTGATGTGAGGAGAAGAGGCAGTGTAGTATGGATGGGAGGAGAGGCCCTGGGGTAATCTTTGCCTCCTTACCCCATTTTTTATACCCCAGAGGAAGATGGAGGCAAGCCAACTACACCTTGAAATGAGGCCATGCATTTCAAAGACATAGGGAAAGAGGGGGTCTATGCTTTGAGCAACCTGAGCCACAGGCATAGAGGGGTGAGGAGAGGATGCATGCTGCTTATGGCTCTCTACCTTTCACTTGGAAGGAGGGCAGCAGCCAACTGTAGCTCACAGGCTTGTAAACAGCCTGGCTTCAAGAAGGGAGGCAATGAAGTCAAATTAAATATTGAGTCATTTGTGTAAAAATAACTTAAACAAATATAAATACAAGGCCAATACATGCAAGATATAAATAGTTCTGTTTGAAAGCACTTCATAGTTATATTATCTTTGGTAAAATATCAAAATAAAGATCTTGCAAAGATCATGTAACACCACTTTTGGCTCACATGTTTATGATGTGAAATGGCTTGGCATGAATAGATAGGTAGGTAAATAGATCTTCTTTATATCTCTCTCTCACTCTATCGTCTATCTCTGTCTCTAGCTCTGTCTCTGTCACTCTCTCTCTGTCTTTGCCAGGTTCTGTGGTAAATGCATACAGCAATATGCCATTAATCCTCAGTCGAATTATAATTTAAAATTGATGGATTTCTTCTAGGATTTTCATGGATTCAGGTATATTATTTAAGTCTTTGATGCATTTTGAATTTATTTTTGTGTGTGGTGTCAGAAAGGTGGTCTAGTTTCATTTTGCTACATGTATGTGTCCAATTTTCCCAGTACCATATATTGAATAAACTATCTTTAGCCTATTGTATGTGTTTGCTACCTCTGTCACATATTAATAGACTATTAAAGTGTGGGTTTATTTCTGGGTTCTCTGTTCTGTTCCATTGATCTATGTGTCTGTTTCTATGCCAATACCAGGCTGTTTTGATTACTATGGCCTTGTAATATAATTTGATAAGTAGCATGATTCTTCCAACTTTGTTCATCTTTCTCAGGATTGCTGTTGCTATGTGGGGCCATTTGTGGTTCCATAAAAATTATTAAAATATTTGTTCTAGTTTTGTGAAATATGTCATTGGAATCTTGATAGGAATTGCATTGAATCTATAGATTGCTCATAGAATTTTTTAAGGGAAACAAAATAAAAAAATAAACAAATGGTGCTATATCAAACTAAAAAGTTTTTGCATAGCAAAGGAAGTTGTCGACAAGATAAAAATACAACCCACAGAATGGGAGAACATATCTTCCAATATATCTGATAAGGGGTTAATATCAAAAATTTATAAAGTGCTTACAAAACTCAATACCAAAAAAACAAACAACCCAATTAAAAAATGGGCAAAAGACCTGAATAGACATTTCTCCATAGAGGATCTACAGGTGGCCAATAGACATATGAAAAGATGTTCAACATCACTAATCATCAAAGAAATGCAAATTAAAGCCATAATGAGATGCCATGTCATACATTTCAGAATGACTATCATCAATAAATCAAGAATCAACAAGTGCTGGTGAGGATGTGGAGAAAGGAGAACCCTTTTGCACTGTTGGTGGGAATACAGACTGGTGCAGCCACTGTGGAAAGCAGTATGGAATTTCCTCAAAAAATTAAAAGTAGATTTGCCTTTTGACTTAGCAATCTCACTTCTGGGAATATATCTGAAGGAACCCAAAATGCTTATTCAAAAGACCATAAACACCCTTATGTTCATTGCAGCATTATTTACAGTCACCAAGTTATGGAAGCAACCCAAGTGTCCATCAATAGATGAGTGGAAAAGTCAACTATGGGATGTTTACACAATGGAATTCTACTTGGGCATAAAAAAGAAGAAAATTTTACCTTTTGCAACAGCATGGATGGACCTGGAAAACATTATGCTAAGTGAAATAAACCAGTCAGAGAAAGACGAATACCATATAATTTCACTTATATATGGAATCTAATGAACAAACTGAACTAGCAAGTAAAACAGAGACAGACTCATACATAGATGGAGAACAGATGACAGCTAGTGGTGGGGAGAGGGGAGGTTAGGAGGTAGAGGGGTTGAGCAAAAAGGATTCATGGAATTAGACAATAGTGTGATGATTGCTGGGAGGAGGTAGGTATAAGGAGATTAAATGGTAATTGAACAAATATTATAAAGATTAAATTAAAAATTCCAGTGAACATTTTCTCAAATATTAAAGATTAAAGTTATTCCTTAACTTCTGAAAGGAATGACAGTTTATGGATTGTTATGTTAAAATACATTGTAAACATATTTAAAAAATATCTAAATGACAACAGTGATCTTTTTTATACAGTATGTTTGGAGCTTAGGGAATTTATGTGTTTACTTTCTACATGTCTGTACCCCACTTTAAAAGACAGTTTATGGAGATTTATAATGATCTTATGTGAAAATAAACATCTAGTTCAGCTTCAGGGAAAAATAATTTAGAAGTGGTCTCATCTTTATGCCCTGGTTCCATCTGTGAGACAAGAATGGTAAATATTAATTATTCATGCATTACTTATGTTGTTACCCTGGCTGGTTTGGCTCAGTGGATTGAGCGTCGGCCTGCGAGCTAAGTGTCGCTGGTTCGATCTTCCGGTCAGGGCACATCAGAGAAGGAAAACTCTGACTCCAAAAAACCTCCGCTGCCTTGCGGCATACCTCTTCAGGGGAAAGGCTAAGGGAGTAAACCCCAACAGGAAATCCGGAGCCGGAGTCCCTAAGGCAGTTTGACGTTGTAGTCAACACCGGCAACTCCTGCGGCGCACCTGAAGCCAAGCTGTATTGATTCCATCTTTCCCTTGGATCCTTCAGCTGCGAAGAGAGGGGGGGTCTGCTGCATGGGCAACAGCAGACCCTCCATATCACCCTGCCCAGGCTCTGTAGCTTCAGCTCCACTGGAGAGGACACTCCAGCGTCATCGCAAGATGTCGATTCAACACGGGAGGAGACAGATACCGTGTCACTCCCGAGTCGGACTGCACAACCATTCTCGGCGGTGCAGATAGACTCTTAAGAAGCTACACCATCGTCTCTCGAGACGGACGGCTGCCGACGACGACGACGACTTATGTTGTACCCATTTCATAAACCGTGCACTGTTAGGGTGGGTATGTACGATAACAGCAGAAAATGGACCAGAGATTCCTGTTTGTAATAGGTGTTTTTTTGGATCAACAGCTAATGCAGCCTCTGCCTTTCTGGCAGACTGCTTCTCAGTGTCAGCCAAGGTACTGGTTTTACAGGAGCAAAATAAAGCATATGAATGCATTGGCTCAGGGCCAGCATGATCACAAAACCACTTTTATCAGACACCCATGGAGTAGACTGACCATGCACATGCTTAGAGAACCAGCAAAGTAGTGTTATCAAAAAATAATGTTATGGAAAAATTTGGTCTGACATTTAATATTTTTTAATTAATTATTGTAATAATAACTGAACCTTGTTGAGCATTTAAAATTTTTATTTTATGGTTTAGTGTTGTTTTTACCAATACTTTTAATTTCAAGGGATTGGAATGAGAAAGTCAGAATGCAGTACATATACGATAACCATTTTAATGCTTTGGACCTCTTATATTTTTAGTACAGCCCTCTTCTGCTTATTTAACATGCAAATTTATTTGTATTACTCCAGAACTAGTGAATCAAAATCTTTGGGACCTGGAACCTCGAGGCCTCAGAAAATTCTGATGCATATAAATATAAAACCCATCTAAGCATTCTAGTAATACCATGAATTGGCAAGGGAAAAATCATCATTTTGCAATCAATAGTTAATACTGGTTCAGACAAGAATCATCTGTGGATGATAAATCGAGAGGGGTTTAGATGAGGAACATAATAATTGAATGGTTCCA
This sequence comes from Furipterus horrens, assembly GCF_987537825.1. Classification (NCBI taxonomy): domain Eukaryota; kingdom Metazoa; phylum Chordata; class Mammalia; order Chiroptera; family Furipteridae; genus Furipterus; species Furipterus horrens. The sequence continues at coordinate 35,742,540 of NW_028327171.1, read as the reverse complement.
GAGTGTCTCCCCAAAGACTGCTTATAAGTTGCAATTGGGGAACTCTTTAACTATACTCTGAAAAAACTAGATAATATCTTGACCAGATGATTAAATTTGGCATCTCCAAAGAAATGCAGGTGGACATGTATGCCTTCAAATGTGATACATTGAGAAAGACACATCATTCTGCAGTATTCTGACTAGGTACATTTAACCTGAATCTAATCATGTGGAAATGTCAGACAAACCAAGAATGAGGTAGATTCTATAAAAGAGCTGGCTTATACTCTTCAAAAAAATGCCAACATATGTAAGACAAAGGCTAAGGAGCTATTTCAGAGTAAATGAAACTAAGGAGGCATGATAGTTACATGCAATGCATTACCCTAGATTGAATCTTATACAGGAGGAAAAATTACTATGAAGACATTGTTAGGACAACTGACAAAATTGGAATAGAGACTATAGATTAGACAATAGTATTATATCATTGTCAACATTAGTGGATTGTGTTACATACAAGAAATATCCTGATCTTAAGAAATACACACTGGACTTCTGGCCAAGATGGAGATATAGACAGACATGCTGCATCTCCCTCCACAACTAAGAAGGAATACAACTACCTCAAAACTAGAAACAACCAGAAGTTCCAGAAAATCAAAGTGCATGGGAATCCAGCAAACAACGATATAAAGAAGAAATACTCATCCAGACAGGTAGGAGGAGGCTCCAGATCTCTCAGGAGAGAGTGAATGGCAGGAATCCATCTTAGATCCCCACCCCACCTCCATAGGAAATGGCACAGCATGGTGAGACGAGTCACCCGGTTGTGATGAGTGCATGGGGCTCCACTCCCTATAGTGTAGGAGGTGTGACAGCTCTGCCCAGGAAGCAAAGGTAAACACAAAATGGTCAGGATGGCACAGATCATTATAGAGATCCCGGTGACACAGCTGACCAGACAGCAAATATCTAATCTAACGAAGCAGCAGATAGGAAATCTTTCTGAGGCTCAGTTCAGAGCTTTGGTTATAAAAATGCTTACAGACCTAAGAGCAGATCTTAAACAAGACAAGGGAGGAATGAAGACTAGTCTTGCTGAAATGAACAAAAACACATATGAAACTAGGTGTGGGGACAAGAAAACCAGGGATCAAATCAACAAATCAGAACATAGGAAAGGAACAAACAGTCAACCAGTGCAGAAAGAGGAAGTGAGAAGTGAGGAAAATGAGGAGAGGCTCAGAAACTTATTGGACAGCTATAAGCGGGCCAACATATGAATCAAAGGGTTGCCAGAAGGTGAAGAAGAACTAGAAATTGAAAAGTTATGTGAAAAAATAATGAAGCAGAACTTCCTTAACTTGGGCAAGAAAATAGACTTACAGGTCCAGGAAGCACAGAGAGTTCCAAAAAAACTGGACCCAGGGAGAACCACACCAAGACACATTATAATCAAAATGTCAAAAATTAAGGATAAAGAGAGAATCTTAAAAGCAGCAAGAGAGAAGAAGAGAATTACATACAAAGGGGTCCCAATAAGACTCTCAAAAGAAACTGCAGGTAAGAAGGGACTGGCAAGAAATAGTCAAAGGAATGAAAAGCAAAAACCTACAACCATGATTACTCTATCCAGCGAAACTGTCATTCAGAATAGAAGGGCAGAGAAAGTGCTTCCAGGACAAAGTAAAACTGAAGGAGTTCATCAAATCCAAACCCCTGTTATATGAACTGTTAAAGGACCTTGTTTAGCAGAAAAAGGATCAAAACTATGAACATAAAAATGAAAACTGTATCACAACAACCAACAACAGAAACTAGGGAATTGAAACAAAGGCAGACTAAGCAGGCAACGAGAGTGGGAAAAGAATTATAGGTATGGAGAACATTCTGGGGGGAGGTCAACAGGAAGGGGGAAGGGGTGAAAGGGAGGGAGATGGTACAGAAATTAAGAAACATAGGAGGAGGGAGTGGAGTAGATAGGAAGATGTTGAGAAGAACTATATGCACAACCAATGGGCATGGACTAAGAGGGAGAACAACTGGAGGGAGGGGGGTCTCTGGGTGGAGCGGAATAAAGGGAAAAGAAATTGGGACAACTGTAATAACATAAACAATAAAGCATATTTTTTTTAAAAAAAGAAAGCAATGCGCACTGACGTAGTGAGGTAATGAGGCAAGGTGTATGCAACCTACTCACAAATAACTTCAAAAAATAATATAAATGTATATATATATGTGTGTGTGTCTGTGTGCGTGCGCGCGCGCGCGCGCCTGACCTCTATTCTACACACACACGTGCACACACACTTTCATATATTAGGGAGAGAATAACTGTGGCCAAAATGTTTAAAATTATCAAATATGGGTTAAAAGGTAATTGAGAGATTTTAGATACTATTCTTAAATAAGTCTTCTGTAAATTTACAATTATTTCCAGTAAAAAGTTATGTATTTTTTAAAGGATGCACTTTCCACCTTTGGGTAAATTTAACTTCTAAACATGTCTGAGAACAATTAAGTAAGTAATTTAAAGGATAGCTCACACAATAAGGAATCTTCATAGTTACTGTTCATGAATTTTCTGAGTCTCTGAAAACAAAGACCTGAGTCATCCATATATGTTTCTTCATTTGGAAATGGTGATTTCGATAACCATTTACCTTGTGTATTGTGGTGCAAGGCAGTGGAGTGAGGTAGAAAGAATCTGAGAGCTGCAAAATGTGGTGAATGGCACTGATTTGCTGTGTGACTAAGAGCCAATCATTTCAGCTGCCCAAGATGCCATTTCTTTGTCAGCAAAATGAGGAGATTAGATTGGAGCATGTTGAAAGCCTCTGCATCTTTACCTTCCTACAATTCTGAGTAATAGTTTAAGAAATAAAATATGAAAGTCTAAGAATGAAGAACTATATCAAGAGAATTAAAGAGTTGACTGAAGTTAAAGAAAAAAAAATGTTTTCTTTACACATTTGTACAGTTTTATCCTCTTTTAGAAAGACAGAGCAATGTTTACAAAAAAACAGAACAAGATTAAAACTCTCTCTGAGGATGCCCATGAATTTGGCAGCCTGATTGCATTTATGTTTCAAGAATAAATGTAGCCAAAGGTCTCTGAAGTACACTGAAACATTACTTCCCCTACCCTCATATTACTGCAAATGAGTTTTTGTTTTCACAATCAAATTAGATTAAGGATTTTAGGAAGTATAGTTGTATCCTCATGGACCACACTTCTAAAGAAAACAAGTTGTACCATTACTACTCCCTACAAAAGGTCTGATTTTTCTGTTTTTGATTTTGGTTCTGAATGAGCCATACTTTGTGTCAACAAGTAATTCAGAGAATTATTTACTTTCTAACACAGACTAAAATAAAAGAGATCAGAGTGGCTGTATCTTAAATAGTGTTGACTTAGAATAGCAAATAATAAAAATAGAAGCAAAGAATGAAGAGAGGGAGGGAGGAGAAGAAAGGAAGGATGGAAGGAAGGAAATAAAGAAGGAAGGAAGGAAGGGAGGGAGGAAGGAAGGAAGGAAGGAAAGGAAGGGTCAAGAATTGTCCCAGGGAAGCTTTCCATGATGAAGCCAGTTTATGAAATGCTAGCCTATATGTAGTTGACTCCCAACTAAACTGTCTTAATAAGCTTTGTAATGTGGTACAGCAAGAAATAAAAAATAATACTTTTGATTTTTTCATTAGATGTACAGTAAGATATAGTAAGATGAGATACAATCCTTTTATTTGTCCAGTCAAGAGATATTTATTGTGTAGCTACTCTGTGTTGAGCACATTCTGAATATATAGCAGTGAACTAGGCATATAAGGTATTCTCTGATGGAGTTTAAATTATGGTGGAGAAAGGTAGATATGAATGAAATAAACCTAACTAAATATTGTTGTGATAAGGAGTATGAAGAGACTTAAAATCAATATATGACTAAGGAGTGGTTACTTTAATTCATCAGAGAAGGTTTTGGGGGAAAGACATTTAAGCTATGATGTGAATAACTGGAAAATAATGGAGAGAACTATTCCAGCCCTACTAATGCAAAGGCTCCAAGGTGGGAAGGAACTTGTTAAATTAACAGAACAGAATAAAAGCCATGTGGCTGAAACATGTTAGATAAGAGGGGAAAGACATGTGATGAATTTTTAGAGGAAGCAGAGGTGTAAAGGTTTGTGTTCTATTCTAGGTGCTCTAGGTGTTATGGGAAGCCACTAACAGGTCTTAAATGAGAACTCGTTAGGATCTCATTTTCATTTGAAAGGATAGTTGAGACTTTTGCATGTGAAAAAGCAATTAAAATTATCTAGACATGAGGTCTGGAGGAGGGTATTGTCATGGATATGCGAAGAGGTAGATCTTTAAAAGAGTCTTTAGGGTCTGGTGATGGAATGGAAGATGAAGGTTAAGTACAAAGAAGGATGGGAGGGAGGGAGGGAAGAAGGAAGGAAGGAAGGAAGGAAGGAAGGAAGGAAGGAAGGAAGGGAACAAAGAAGGAAGAGAGGGGGAGGGAGGAAAAAGAAAAGAAGGAAGGAGGGAGGGAGCGAAGGAAGGAAATAAGGAAGGAAGGAAGAGAGGAAGGAGTGAAGGAAGAAAGAAATCAAAGACAGGGTATAAATGTCTGTCCTGGCCAACTGAATAGATGAGGGGCATATACTAGAATGGAGAAGACAGAGAGGGGCAACTTGAGCAGATGAGAATTAAGGGATCTATTCTGGGCTTGTTACTTTTAAAATGCATATTAGGACATTCCAAATACATATGTCACATAAACAGCTGGGTATTCAATTTTGCAATTCTAGAATATATAAGGACTAGAATTGTAATCCTAGGAGTTAAGAGCTTATGATAATATGTGAAACTGTAAGACTGGACAGATTACCTAAGGAGAGAATGTCATTGGAGAAAACAAATGACTCTATCTCTTGGATGGAAAAGAAGAGGAAGAGCCAACCAAGAAGACTGAAAATGGGTGGGCAGTGAGACAATAGAAAAATCAGATGACTGTGGTACCACAGGAGGTAAGCAGAAGCGTTCCACGACAGAGTGTCATCTGTAAGGATTGCACCAAGAGGTCTGGCAGGAGACAGCCTCAGGATGACAACATGAAAGTCACTGAGGACATATATATGAGTACTCTAAATGGAATGAATGGAAGGGACTGAAGCCTGAAGAGAGTGGATTGGGCAGAGACTATGTGATGAAAAAGTAGAGAAAGAATATTTTAAGAAATTATTTTCAGTCATTCTGCAGTATAGGCAACAGTGACATGACATGGTATAGCAGCTGGAAGGAGAAGTGGAAGCAAGGGAGTTTGTTTTTCTTAAAAGAAGTGTTGCTGGATTTTTTTAAAAGGAGTGTTGCTAGATCAGTGTATGCAATAACAGGATTAAGCAAGAAAGAAGGAGTGATATGGAATGATGACTACTGCAGGAGCACAGTCATTGAGAGGATGAAGTGATGGGATCCAGATAAGAGAATTTAGCCTTTGAAAGAGCGGAGAGATATCCTGGGAGGCTCCTTGGGCAATTACTTCACCTCTTCTCTTAATTTATGTGCCATTACATAAACTATCTCATTTGATTCTCACATGATTCTTGTGTATTAGATCACTCCCATTTCCGGAGGAGGGAAAAGTGGTTAGAGAGGCTATGTAATTTCACCAAGAACATACAGTTAATGAATAGTAAATCTAAAATTCAACGCTTTCTCACAACTCCAAATGCAATGCTTTTTCCACCACGCGATGAAACCGTCTTTCTAATGCTCTCTCTGATGCAGTGTGCCAAATATTCACAGTACACCAGGTACAAAGAAGTACAGTTGCTTTGATACCATTATTCCCATTTGGTGACTCAGTGATCAGCAAATCATCTGGCAATTTTAAGTTTGAAATCCCTGAAATCCACTCATGTGGAAGTTTTAATGTCCACATCATTTTTTTTTTCCAGAATGTAATGACTGTTGGAATATAACAGGGCCATACTTACACTTGCAGCCAAAGATTTTATAAAAATCACCTAAAACCTAATGCCTTTCTCAACAAATTTAGTTTATATACTTGCTAAGCATAAATTGCCAATTTGCTTTGTTACCATTTCAAAAGGAGTCTCACCCAATAGAACAACAGTATAAATGCCTAATTATTAAATTAATTTTAAAAATTTTTAAGTAGGGGAAATACAAATTCCAATCTATGGTGGTACAGTGCACAGCAATTTATGATCCTGCAGTTCAAAATGTGCTGCATTCTAGTCTTAGGTCTAGTAAATACTCTTGGTGATTACCTTCGAGTTTAATCTCTTGGTTTCCCCATTAGTAAAATGAAAGATGATATTTATGCAGAAGTGTTCTGAGAAACAAATGCAATAATGCAATGAGATAACTGTCAACTGGGAGTACCTGTTGGTTGTTATTATTATTCTTATAATACTATATGATACGTTTAATTGTGTTTCTTAATGAACATTGTGAACCAAATTCACTGTCCCTTCTGATAATAGTGCCTTATGGGTATTTAGATGAAAGGAAAGAAAAATTCCTTGCATAGGTACACCTCCCAATCAGCCTCTTCTAAAAAGCAAATCTCTTGAAACTTCATCAGTCCCATGTTCCCACAGAAGCATGTCCGTTATTGCTACCACAGTACTCACCTCAGCCAAGCACTTATTTAATAGTAAATGTGCACTGAGGGTCTATTACATTATAGGCTCTGAAAGAACTAGATAGCAGTATAGAAAAAAGGATTGTGATACATTTCCACCTCAGCAATTCACAGTGAGTGTGTCTCCTCTGTACGAAGTTATTTATCTATACATCGCCCCTCCTCATACTCCACCCTTGTTACCACATATGAGCTATACAATGCCAATACCCTTCTTGGTCATCTTTTGTTTCCTTCATAATATATAGCACAATACATTGCTCATCATATGTGTTCAATAAATAATTATTGGATGAAATATTTTGTAGTATGTTTTAAAAAAAATATTAAGGTGTACTAGTGGACTAACAAGCAAGATGTTTTTCCTTATAATGTCTCTCTGGTTACATTTAATGGCAAGTTAAAATTAGATCCCTTTTTTTTTTAAGGAAGAAAACCATGGCAACTGTAATGTTGAATGTTTCAGAGAGCACAATTTTTAAGGATGCTCTTTTTCTGAATTTTCCATGTTTGAGCTGCCTATTTCAATTGAAATTTTAATAAATAATTTGCAGTACTAATAGCCATATAGACCACTGATTGTATCTATGAAGCAATAGAAACTCCCACATAGAACAGAATGCTTGATGAAATGCTTGAAGAAAAAAATAAATGTAATAAAAATGCAGTGAATGAATTTTAAATGGTTACCCCAGAAATGATTGAACATTAACCTCTCTTTGTTTCTTGTACCTGTATTTATTATAAAACCTTGGAGACTATTCTAATGTTTCATACCAATATTTGCTAGAGATCATTTTTTTTCTCTGTGAGAAAATCAATTTTTCAGTGCTATCTTCTAAAGAATGGGCATTTCTTTTTACAGAATGTTATCAGTGAATACTATCTAATAGTTTTCTCAGTGTTTTTATTGAAGTAATGATTAAAGTGAAACTCAATGCCTCAGGAATACTGACTAATATCATGTTAATCAACTTGATTACTAAAAAAAATAGAGGTTGATAGTTTAAATCTAGTTGGTACACAACGCATTTGAACAAAGAAGAAAATGTACTTTATCCAGGACCAAATTTAAAACAAACAAAATTCTAGAAAAACACCTCCAAACAACTTTAAAAACTTTTCAGGCCATACCTTTAGAAAAATCCAATTTTGTTTCTCTTAAAATGTGTAAATTAGCCTTTGATTCATAGCATCCATATTGATCAACAAGTATTGAATGCATGCTCTATGCAAACCGCTAGACTAATGTCAAGATAGGTAAAGCATATTTCTGCATTAAGAGAGTATATTGGAAGAAATAAGTCATTCAGACATAATGGCAATGTACAAAATAAGTGCTATAAATGTCATTGTTATTCTGAGAAAGGAGAGATGGATAACTTCTTGCTAGGTTTGGACAGGTAGAATGAGGTAGGAATGGGAAGATGGAGAATTCTTAGTAGACAGACTGCAAACAAGTATCTTTGGAAGCAACAAGAATTTCAAATTTACTTCAGAGTAGTTTACATAAGAAGTGCTAAATAAGTCTGGAAACACACATTGGGCTAGGTGGTGAAAGGCCTTGAATTACAGATTGTTTAAATGGAATTTAATTTTCTTTAAGCTATGTGAGCAGTTCCATAACCATTCTGCAGATGTGCAACAATTTTTATAAAGAACAGGCTATAAATCTAAAGCTGAAGTCACTTGATTTGCAACCAACATTGCAATATATTGGTTGGTTTGGGTCATGCTATTTCAGCCTGCACATTTAAGCCAGTTTTAGATATTAGGATATTTATTCTGGGTTGAAGGGACATGAATTACAACAACTTTGCAATAATTGATTTTCCAGGTGTTTAAAATATTTGCTTGCATACTTACTCCCTCTTGAGTGCTCTATCTACCATCTATACTTTCCCCTCTTCTATTATTGTTTCTTATACAAATCTGCACTGAAAACCAAAATTATGATTTCTATAGAGAGGCTTAAGGACTGATACAGAAATACTCAGAAGCCTGTTTTATAAAAACGATAAAACCTTCCTTCTTGCCATGCAAAAAGATGTGGGGAAGGGTGGGGGACAGCTGGGAAGAAGACTGGTCTGGGGGAGTTTGAAGGAAAAATAAGCAGAAGGCGGGAGGGAGGCAGGGAAAGAGAGAGATTGAGAGAGAGGGGAGAGAGAGAATAAGAACAATTACCTTCTAGAAGAAGTGGTTATAAAGATAAGTTTATACATTTATATATGTTTAAGAGAGGTAAAATGAATGCAGAAGAAATAGGTAAAGTTACTGTAGGTAGGTGATGCTAAACATGTTACTAAGCACATTCATACCTCAGTATTCATCAGTGTCAGACCTTGTCAACACAGCACTCTGCATTTTGATGAGAAAAAATATTTCAGCACTCAGAGCTTGCTTGGAACTCATCACACATACTTGAACTGAGTCACAACACCACTCTGCAAAAGAAAATTTCTTATGGGAAAAATTTGTCTGGTACTTGTTGGTTTTGACACTCATCATTAGTTCTGGAATGAATTAATGATGAGTACTGAAGTACCACTGTAAAACCAATTACAAATAATCTGACACATTTTAGCCACCAGTACTTGAAGTAGAGAGTTCATAAAAGATACCTGAGACATGCCATGAAAATTTTGGAATAGCTCACCCACCAGCATTTCTTGTTTATATTTTTGCAGTCTATTTTAAGAATGAATATAAATCAGAGGTCCTTAAAATTAGGTATCTTGAACTTTAAACAATTTTCAAGAGCTTCACATTTCTTTTGCTTTACAGATAGCATTGAACCAAGAGCGGTATATATTATATATATATTTAATTTCTATAATAGTCATCAGACTCAAACTTTATTTGGAATTTAGCCATACTGTGGTATATAAATTTTACTCAGAATTGCATATGACACTTCAAAAAAATACAATGCATGCATGGGGTGTTGGAGTTGTGCTACTTTCCTTTCTACATCTTTGCTACTGAAATAAACTTGTTGGTACAGCTGCATATCCCAAGTGTCTATCCAGCAGACATCTTAATTCAAGGACTGAAGCTAAATTTTACTCAAGTTATATATGGCACAAGAACAAATAAGATAGGGTAATGGCCAAGATAGATTTTTCCTCACTACTCCAACTAGCCACATTAATGGTCCAAAGATATATTGGATGCCAGCAATTAATTTCTTTTTTTTTCCTAAGGTATCTCAACACATAGACTCACAACTGATCATTATAATTCACTGGGGATTAAACTTTTGCAAAGTAATATCCAAGATGGTTGTTACTAGAATTATTGGAATGTGGTCTCACTAATAAAATAATATAGACCATCGTAGTAGATTTTTTGACATGTCCACATTTGACCTCAACCTTTTCTGATGACAGAAATATGCAATGGTAGGGAGCAGAAAAGTGCCTCAAAGGTTAAAGATATGTCATTTTGTTTCTTCCTTTACTGTCCTTAAGAATTACTGGGGCGAGGATCTAAGATGGCAGCAGAGTAGACACAAATTATACTCACCTCCAAGGAACAAATTGGAATTATACTAAATTATGGAATAATCAACCTGAATAACCAACTGAAGACTAGCAGAATAGAAATCTTATAACCAAGAATTTACAGAAGAAGCCACATTGAAACTGGCAGGAAGGGTGGAGACATGAAAGAGCCTGGCCCTTCACCCATCTGAGGTAGTTGAGAATATGGAGGGATATCACAGCTGCAAAGTTCCTCCTGAGGAGCAAGGGGTCTCAACTCCATACCAGGCTCTCCATCCCAGAGCACCAGAGCTGGAAAAAAGAGCCCACATAACATCAGGCTATGAAAATCAGTGGGGATTCTGTATGCCAAGAAAAGATGGGAGTCTTCTGGAAATCAAACACCCTCTTAAATGGTCAGTGTTACAAAATCTTGTTCAGACACTCACCCACAGCACCAGCTGAAGGAAGGCAGCTCTGAGCAGACTAGAGTCATACAGGGACTCTAGTATGGGTAGTGTGACTCTAGGGAGGGAGCTGAAGGGACAGCCCACAGGTCTGTGTGCTGAATCTCTCTCCCATGCCACCTACAAATGCCATCTTTCGTGGATCAAGCATTCCCCTCTGTATAGCATTAGCATGGGGAATGCACTAGCCGTGCCTCCTAAACACTCCTTATAGCTTCATGCCCTTTAGAGGAGTCAGCTTATTGAGGCCAGCCTGTGCCCATGATGCAGACTTTTTTCGAGGACTCCTGGGGAGGTTTGGACAGACTCAGAGGGTGTCAGGGATGGGCATAAGAACAGACTGAGTTGTATGGCTCTGGAAGAGGGGTCATTAACCACCCATGCCTGACCCACACTACCTCCCCTGGAAGATGTACTAGTTTTACACTCCCAGTCCAAGTAGCCCCACTCTGCCATGCTTGCACCCTACAGAGGAGTTGGATGGCTTCTGCCAGCCTGGGATCACAGTGGAGATTTTCTTGAAAGGCTCTTGAGAAGGTCCAGATATACTCTAGGAGAGATTCAGTTGTGTGGCCCTGGGCTGGGAACATCTTTTTCTCACGTGCCTGACCAGCACTATCATTCCTGTGCAGAGCCCTCAGACAACCATATCTTGGTTTTATCCAGTCTGATGAACACTGCTGGTCTCACCCTGATGATTCCCTGAAATGCTGCCCCACCATAATGGTAAACAGGCTCCCAGTAACAGGTGTCGACTGGCCTTGATGTATCCTGAGATTTATGCTTAGTGGCCTCAGACCCAAGAGTGGTGCTGAGTTTGAATCTGTATTAGTCTGGTGAAAACCATCACCCTTACCTGATGACTTACAAATAACCTACCTAATGAATCGTGCATACTTCCAGAGCTTTTTTAGTGACTGACAGGCAGCCTGCAAGAGGAGGTGGATCTTGAGGTGCCTTGGACTCTTTGTTGACTTTCCACCAGACTTAATACTGCTAGAAGCTGGCCTTGGTTTACAGCTTGGCCTCTCCCATGCACATCCAGGCCAGTAGAGAGAGTCACGCATTGTGGATTCCTTTGTAGCTCCAAATGGGCAGCCTATGGCTGGTCTCAAGGAGTATCTGAACTACACTGGAGTCCCTTCCAAGAGGCCCCAGAAGCACCTCACCCAGTGGCAGACTTTGGACCACATTACAGCACAATGCAATTAGCTTCACAAGTGGCACACCCAAAACAATATCTCAGCAGGTACCAGACACTGCTAGGGTAAATACCCTTTGTGACATCAACTCTTGCATGCAGCTTATACGGTGTGGTCAAGGTCAATCCTCATAGCCAGCCTGAGGGTCAACCCCACCCACGTAAGGCCAAAAGCAATCAAGATTCAACTACAATAGGAGGGTTCACATACTCATATAAGTGACGTTTCTGGAGAACCTAGCTCAGACGATCAGGACAACTGTACCACTGAGCCCCACAAGACAGCTACTACATAAGGCCACCATATCATGACTAGGAGACATAGTAGATCTACATAATACACAGAAACAATACAGACAGGCATCAAAATAGGAAGACATGCCCGAAATGAAAGAACAGAAGAAATCCCCAGAAAAAGAACTAAATGAAATACAGGTAAGCAATTTACGAGATAGAGTTCAAAACAACGATTATTAGAATGCTCAAGGAACTTAGGAGAGAAATAAATTCAGTGAGAACTTAAAGAGTTAGTAAGCATGAAAAATGACAGAGAAACCATTAAAAAAAGGATCAATCAAAAAGGAAAAGCATAATATCTGAAGTGAAGAATAAACTAGAAGGAATCATTATCAAGTTAGATGAACCAGAGGATCAAATCAGCAATTTGAAATACAAGGTAGCTGAAACCATACAATCAGATCAACCAAAAGAAAAAGAAAAAAAAAAGGAAGATAGTTGAAGAGACCTCTGGGGCAACATCAAGCACAACAACATTTGCATAGCAGGGATACCAGAAGGAGAAGAGAGAGAGCAAGAAATCAAGAACCTATCTGAAGAAATTCTGACTGAAAACTTCCCTAACTTGGAGAAGGAAATAGACATACAAGTCCAGGAGGCAAACAAGACAGATCCAAATGGGGTGCACACCAAGATACATCATAATTAAAATGGCAAAGGTTAAAGACAGAGAATATCTTAAAAGCAGCAAGAGAAAGACAGTTAGTAACCTACACGAGAACTCCTATAAGACTGTCAGTTGATTTTTCAACAGAGACAATTGACACCAGAAGACATTGGGCATGAAATATTCAAAATGATGAAGAGCAAGGATCTGAAACCAAGACTACTCTACCCAACAAGGATGTCATTTAAAATGGAAGGAGAAATAAAGAGCTTTCCTAAAAATAAAAAGCTAAAGGAGTTCATTACTCCCAAACAAGTTTTACAAGAAATGTTAAAAGGGACATTTTTAAGAAGGGGAAAAAACAGGAATATAATTGTAAAGAATAAAATGGAAATAAATACATATCTATTAATAATCACTTTATAGTAAATGGATTAAATGCTTCAATCAAAAGGCATAAGGTAGCTCAATGGATAAGAAAGCAAGATCCTATATATATACTATCTACAAGTGAGCCACATGAGAATGAAAGACTGAAAGTTTAGGAATAAAAAAAGATATTTCATGCAAATATAAATGAAAAAAAAAAGGGAGATTTGCAATACTGATACCAGACGAAATAAATTTTACAACAAAGATCAAATGAGAGACAAAGAAGGACATTACATAATGATAAAGAAACCAATTCAACAAGAAGATAAAACTTCTATAAATATTTATGCACCCAACAAAGGAGCACATAAATGTATAAAGCAAATCTTGATAGATTTAAGGGAAAATCAACAGTAGTACAGTCACAGTAGGAGGTTTTAACACTTCATTGACATCAGTGGTTAGATCTACCAGACAGAAAATCAACATGAAAATAGTGGCCTTAAATAACACTAGATTAAAAAGATTTAATTGATATTGTCAGGGCACTTTACCCCAAAGCACCAGAATATAGATTTTTTCAAGTGCACTTAGAACATTTTCTAAGGTAGACTGCATGTTAGGACACAAAACAAGTCTCAATAAATTTAAGGAAATTGAAATCATATCAGCATCTTTCTCTACCACAATTGAATGAAACTAGAAATTAATCATAAGAAAAAACATACAAAAACATGGAGGCTAACTAACATGTTATTAAACAATGAGTGGGTTAACAATGAGATCAAGGAAAAATCAAAGGTATTTGAGATAAATAAAAATGAAAACACAACAACCCAAAATCGATGGGACACAGTGAAAACAGTCCTAAGAAAGAAATTTATAGCATCACAGGCCTACCTCAAGAAACAAGAATTTTAAATGAACAATCTAATCTTACACTTAAAGGAACTCAATAAATCCCAACAAACATAGCCCAAAGTGAGTCGAAGGAAAGAAATAATAAATATCAGAGTGGAAATAAATGAAAGAGGCTAAAAACAATACAAAAGATAACTGGAACCTAGAGCTGATCTTTTTAAAAGATAAACAAGACTGATAAACCTTTAATTAAACTCATCAAGAAAAAAAAAAAGTGAGGACCCAAATAACTAAACTCAGAAATAAAAGGGAAGAAGTAGCATCACAGAAATACAAAGAATTATAAGAAAATATTATGAACAACTATATGCCAACAAATTGGACAATATGGAAAAAATGGATAAATTCATAAAAACATACAGTCTTCAAGAAGAAACAAAAAATCTGAATAAATCGATTACAGCTAACAAAATTAGTAAGCAAAAAAAAACCCCAACAAACAAGTCTTGGATTGGATGGCTTCACAGGTGAATTTTACTGAACATTCAAAGAAGAACTAACTTCTCTCTTAAACTATTCCCAAAAAATATTCAAGAAGAGGGAACACTCCCAAACTCATTTACATGCTCAGCTTTATCCTAATTCTAAAATCAAATAAAGACACTACAAAGAAAGAAAATTATAGGCCAATATTCCTGATGAACATAGATGCTAAAATTCTCAGCAAAACATTAGCAAACAGAATTCAGCAATACATTAAAAATATTACACACCATGATCAATTGGGATTTATTCCTGGGATGCAAGTTTGGTACAAGATCTACAAATAATTAATGTGATGCATCACATAAACAAAATGAAGGATAAAAATCATGATTATACCAATAGATGCAAAAAAACATATTTGACAAACTCCAGCACCCATTTATGATTAAAAAAAAAAAACTTTTAGCGAAGCGGGAAATAGAGGAAACATATGTCAACATAATAGAGGTCATCTATGACAAACCCATAGCTAACAGGGAAAAACCAGAAGTTTTTCTCTTATGATCAAGAACAAGAAAGGGATATCCATTTTCATCACTCTTATTTAACTTAATACTGGATGTCCTAGAACAGCAATCAGACAAGAATAAACTACAAAAGTCATCCACATTATAATGGAAGAAGTAAAACTGTCATTATTAGCACATGACATGGTACTGTATAAGAGAACCAACCCTAAAGATTTCACCAAAAAACTAATAGAACTGATAAATGAATTCAGTAAGGTAGCAGAATACAAAATAAATATTCAGAAATCAGTTGCATTTTTGTAGGCCAATAGTGAACTATCAAAAAGGGAAACTAAGAAAATAATCCCATTTATAATTGCATCAAAAAATAAAAATAAAATATGTAGGAATAAACTTAACCAAGGTTGTAAAAGACCTGTACTTACAAAATAATAATATATTGCAAAAAAAATTGAAGAAGATGCAAATAAATGGAAGCATATACTGTACTCATGGATAGGAAGAATTAACATTGTTAAAATGTCTACAGTACCCAAAGCAATCTATAGATTCAGTGCAATTCCTATCAAAATACCAAGGGCTTATTTCACAGAACTAGAAAAAATAATCTAAAAAGTTTATATGGAACCACAAAAGATATGGAATTGCCACAGCAGTTTTAATAAAGAAGAATAAAGTTGGAGGTATCACATTCTCTGATACTAAATTATACTATAAGTCCATAGTAATTAAAACAGCATGATACTGGCATAAAAACAGACATATAGATCAATGGAATGGAATAAAGAGCCCAGAAATAAGCCATACTTATATGGCCAATTAGTATTTGACAAAGGACACAAGAACATAATGGGATAAAGACAGTGTATTCAATACATGGTGTGGGGAAAACTGGGCATATGCTTATACATGCAAAAAATGACACTAGACCAACTTCTTACACCATTTACAAGAATATACTGGAAATAAATGAAAGACTTAAATGTAAGACTCAAAATCATAAAACTACAAGAAAACATAGGCAGTAAAATTTCTGATATTTGTCTAAGCAATATTTTTTCTGATAGATCTTTTCAAGCAAGGAAAATAAAAATAAATAAGTAAACAAAAGGGACATCAAACCAAAAGGTTTGGGGGAAAGAATTCAACACAATGAAAAGGCAACCTACTAAATAAGAGATGATTGTTGCCAATGACAAATTGATAAGAAGTTAATATTGAAAATTTATAAACTCATACAACTCAATACCAAGGAAGCAACAATCCAATTAAAATATGGGGGGAAGACTTGAAGAAACACTTCTCTAAAGAGGACATACTGATGGCTATAGACATATGAGAAGATGCTCAATGTCAAAAAGTTAAAAACTGAACTGCCTTATGACCCAGTGATTCCACTTCTGGGTATATATCTCAGGAAACACAAAACACTAATTTGAACAACTATATGCACAATTATGTCCATTACAGCATTATTTATAATAGCCAAGATATGGAAGCAACCCAAATGTCCATCAATAGATGAGTGGATAAAAAAGTAGTAATATATACAATGAAATATTACTCGACCATAATAAAAAATGAAATCTTACTATTTGTGACAGCATGGATTAATTTAGAAGGTATTATTATAGGTGAGATCAGTCAAAGACAAATACCATATCATTTCACTTATATATGGAACCTAAAGAACAAAATAAATAAACTAACAAAATCAAAACATTCATAGATACAGAGAAGAAACTGATGGTTTTCAGAGAGGAGGGAGGTTGGGGAACTGGGTAAAAAAATGAAGGGATTAAGAAGTAAAAATTGGTAGTTACAAAATAGTCACACAGATGTAAAGTACAGCATAGAGAATATAGTCAATAATACTATAATAACTATGTATGGCACCAGGTGGGTACTGGAAATATTGGTGGAGGGGACACTTTGTATTTGATTCTCTAACTACTATGCTGTACACCTGAAACTAATACAAAATAATATTGAATGTAAAGTGTAATTAAAAAATTAAATTAAAAAAAAAAGATGACAAACATGATGAGCTGGGTAGCTGGGTGAGATATGTAGGAATCAAGGGACCAGGGAAGCCCTCTTTAAGCAGGTGATACTTAAATTGAGACCTGAAAAATAAGAATGTTAGGCTTTTTTTTACTTTATTTTAATTTTTTGCATCTTACAGATTTTAATTTCTAATAAAGTAAATATCAATCTTTAATATTCCATGTAAACAAAAAGCTCTTTGGCGGTCGTTTTTTATTTTATTTTATTTTATTTTTTCAGAATAAAGTAGTCTTGTGACCAAACAGTGAGAAAACCACAGTGGCTTATTCCTAGCTCTGATTGGCCAGCTACTTGCTCTGACCTCATAAGGCGCCACTGCAGAAAACTCGTTTGTAAAGCTCTGGTTAGGCTGACGTTTTTGTCCTTTTCATTCAGGAAGCCAATTTGTGGTGATGTGTCAGATTTGGACTAGTTAGCTTTTTGTTGTTGTTGTTGTTGTTTATTTCTTTGCTCTTTTCCTTGTTTTCTCATTTTTCTTTATTTTCTTTTTATTGTTTTTTATTGTTCTTTTTTCTAATTTTCTCTATTCTCACTTTTTAATTTTTTCTCACCTTTTTTTGTTCTCTTCATTTTTTGAATTTTTATTTTCTTGTTTCTCTTTCTTAATTTTACATCGAATTTTTTAGTATAGTTTTAGAATTATTTGTCAGGATTGTTAGTACTAGGTACCATAGAATGGTTAGTATCATTTGTTAGCATAGATAGCGTTGATAGTATTGTCAGTATAGTTAACAAGTCGCCATTAGCATTGATAGTATTGTCAGTGTAGTTAACAAGTCGCCATGTCTAATGATCTTGTAGCCATCCTTGTCAGTGAAGAGCCCCATATTGGCCATTATGAGCTCCTAAGCACTGTTAACCAGAGAACCTTTGCCAAACTGAGGTTGACCAAACACATTCTGATCAGGACAGAGGTGACTGTCAAAGTCATTAATCAGTGGGGCTCCTCCAAACTTTTTTGAGAAGTCCACTGTATGAAGGGCTTGAATAACTCAAATATAAAGTTATTTGAGGTGATTGCCATGGAGGAAGCATTATTTATTGCCCACAGGACCTAGAAGGAGACCCTAGCTGTGGCCCAACAGCTAGTGTCAGTGGTACAGTAATGCCACCAGAATAGCATTGTCCACAGGCACCTGAAGTCAGAGGACTTGCTTTTAGATGCTGAGCTGAGTGTAAAAGTTGCAGACTTTGGCCTCAGTAGTGAAATTACTGGCCATAAGCTCAGCAGAGTCTGTGGTACCCTCTTATATGTCACCCCAGAGATCTTGTGGCACCAAAGTTATGACGGTTGATTTTGGGAGCTTAGGGGTAGTTCTGTACAGGATGGTGATAAGGATGCTGCCATTTGTTGTAGAGGACCTTTGGGAACTGAAGCAGCAGTTACTGAGTAGGCACTTCCATGTAGATATTTTAGGCCAATAAAATGTCAAAAACTTTTTAAAAAGATGATCTTCGACACAGCAAAAGAAGACCCTTGAAAGATATAATGTAGGACCCAAGACTCAACATGGGCCAGGAGGAGGAAGTCAGGCCATATAGCAAGCCACGCTGTGGTGACATGGACCCAGGTAACAGAAGTAATGAGCAACCTGGGGTTCAAGAGGGATGATATCCAGGACTCAGGAACAGGCAGAAAGTACAATGTGGTGGGTATTTACCTAATCTCAATAACCACAAAAACCAATGTGAAGGGCTGTACCATCAGGGTAAGGCCCTGCTCTAGCCCTGACCCCAAAAGTTGCGGTTCTTCCCCAGCCTGTGAGGTCAGCCTTGCAGCCCCCCTGCCAGCCTGGAATGGAGGATGACTCTTTCCCCATCCAGCCTTGAGTCAAAGATCACCATTCCCTCACCAAGCCCTTCAGCATGGCCCTGGGGGCCCTCCTGCTGCCCAAAGCAGCGTGTTGGAGCCCCAAAGGGAACTAATAAGGAAAACTCCCTCCATGCTGGGCAGCCTCATGATGGGACCCCAGCCTTTCCCTCTGGCCATAGCCAGGGCCAGCAGGAGTTGGCTAGAAGGGTCTTGTTTCATATTTAGATTCATGTACTGTAGGCCAACCACCAAGAAATAGCATCCTAAAAGGACAAGAGTCAATCCATTATAGCCATTATAATTTCTAAAATTGTGACCAACCAAGGCAGGATCATAGTGAAACGCTCTGAGGAGGTCAAGCCACACTCTGCATTTTAAATGTTGAACTTGAAGGTGCTGAGCTCTAGGAAGGCCAGCCATGTGGTAAAAAAAATCAGAAACAAGCAGTAGCAGGTGAGAGTGATGACAGAAATACATGCTGTGTGTGCAAGGACCCCTGGGTGAGAGGGCTTGGTCCAGTGGATGACAAAGCTGTGAAAACTGCTGTGGTATTCTCTGTTAGGAATTAACATCAGGACAGTATCTGGCATCTCTGTGGAACAATGTCTATTGAGGTCTTCTGATCATTTTTTAATTGTTTGGGGGTTTTTTGGTGTTCAGTTGTATGAGTTTTTTTATAATTTTTGAATATTAATCCCTTATCTGATGTATCACTAGCAAATATATTCATCCCTTTAATAGGTTGTCTTTTCATTTTGTTGATGGTTTCCCTTGCTGGGCAAACACCTTTTAGTGATGCAGTCCCATTTGTTTATCTTATCTTTTGTTTGCCATGCAAACAAAGACAAATACTATATGATATCACTTTTATATGGAATCTAAAAAACAAAACAAACAAACAAAACAGAAACAGATTCATTGACACATAAAACAAAATGTTAGTTGACATATGGGAGGGGGGTTGAATGGGGTAGGTGAAAGGTGAAGGGATTAAGAAGTACAAATTGGGATTTCCGGCAAAGACAGACAGGCTGCGTCTCCCTCCACAACTAAGAAGGAATACAACTACCTCAAAACTAGAAACAACCAGAAATTCCAGAAAATCAAACTGCGTGGAAGTCCAGCAAACAAAGATATAAAGAAGAAATACTCATCCAGACAGGTAGGAGGGGCAGAGTCAGGGCGGAGAAGATGCGGTGTGGTGGCAGCAGCAGCGGCAGCAGCAGCAGGCTGGCAGAAAGCACAGTTACACATTTTAAAAAGTCAGGAGGGACACCTGGGGACCACTCCCAGCTCGTCATTACACCACACAGCTCATGGTCTCAGCACCAGGGAAAATCAAGCCTCATTGCTTCTGACTGTGCAAACCACTGAGGGTTGGGGCTGAGGCAGGGGCTGCTGGTCTCTTGGCAGAGTCCGCTTGTTTGAAGGGCCCCCACAGTCCTAGAGTATACGCAGACACACCCACTCTGGGAATGACAGCCAGGGCAACAGCTAGAGAGGCACCAGTCCCATATGGAAGTGGGAGAAGTGCCTGGAAAAAGGGCAAGTGCTGGGCAAGCGGCATTGTTCCACTTCAGACCGCTTCTCCACATACAGCACCACAACGTGGTGAAACAGGCCGCCCTGTACTGAGGAATCCCTAAGGCTCCGCCCCTTACAATGTAACAGGAGCGACAGCCCTACCTAAGACACAGAGGCAAAAAAACACAGGAGCCTGACAAGATGAGAGGACAGAGACGTATGGCCCAAAAGGGGGAACGGATCAAGATTCCAATGGGAGAACTAAGTGACAAGGAGATAGCCAACCTAACAGACGCAGAATTCAAAACACTGGTGATAAAGATGCTCACAGGCTTGACAGATATGCTTGAGTATGGCAAACGCATAAGGGAAAAAGTGAAGGCTATGCTAAATGAAATGAAGGAAAACCCACACAAAACCAATGGTGAAGGGAAGGAAACTGGGGTTCAAATCAATGATTTGGAACATAAGGAAGAAAAAAACAGTCAACAAGTACAGAATGAGGAAACAAGAATTGAAAAAAATGAGGAGAGGCTTGGGAACCTCTGGGACAACTTTAAATGTGCCAACATCTGGATTATGGGGGTTCCAGAAGGAGAAGAGGAAGAGGAAGAAATTGAAAACCTATGCGAAAAAATAATGGAGGAAAACTTCCCAAATTTAGTGAAGGAAATAGACATAAAAGTCCAGGAGTCACAAAGAGTTCTGGGTGAGCTGGACCCAGAGGGGACCACACCAAGACACATCATGATTAAAATGCCAAAGGTGAAAGACAAAGAGAACCCTAAAAGGAGCAAGAGAGAAGCAGAGAGTTGCATACAAAGGGGTACTTATGCGACTATCAGCTGATTTTTCAAAAGACACTTTGCAGGCAAGAAGGGACTGGCAAGCAATATTCAATGTGATGAAGAGCAAAAACCTATAACCAAGACTACTCTATCCAGCAAAGCTATCATTTAGAATGGAAGGACAGATGAAGTGCTTCCCAGACAAGGTAAAGCTAAAAAAGTTCATCATCACCAAGCCATTATTATATAAAATGTTAAGGGACTTACTTAAGAAAAAGAAGATCAAAATTATTAACACTAAAATGATAATAAACTGGAGGGGGGTGCTGGGGGGAGGGGAACAAGGGGAAGAAAATTGGAACTGTTGTAACAATATAATCAATAAAAAACATAAAAAAAGAAAAAAAATGATAATAAACTCACAACTATCAACAACTGAATCTAAAAAGTAAAAACAAAATCCAACTAAGCAAACCAGAGTAGGAACAGAATTATAGGTGTGGGGATCATTTGAAGGGTTATCAACTGGGAGGGGGAAGGGGGAGAAATCGGGAAATGGTGTAGGGATTAAGAAGAATAATCAGTTGGTACGAAATAGACAGGGGGAAGTTAAGAATATAGGAGAGGGTGAAGCCAAAGAACTTATATGCACAACCCATGGAGATGAACTAAGGGGAGCGGGATTGCTGGAGGGAAGGCGGGTACTGGACAGAGGGGAGCAAAGGGGAAAATAATTGGGACTATGTAACAACATAATCAATAAAAATATACTTTTAAAAAGTACAAATTGGTAGTTACACAGTAGTCATGGGGATTTCAAATAGACATAGGGAGTCGTCGGCAGCCGTCCGTCTTGAGAGACGATGGTGTAGCTTCTTAAGAGTCTATCTGCACCGCCGAGAATGGCTGTGCAGTCCGACTCGGGAGTGACACGGTATCTGTCTCCTCCCGTGTTGAATCGACATCTTGCGATGACGCTGGAGTGTCCTCTCCAGTGAAGCTGAAGCTACAGAGCCTGGGCAGGGTGAAATGGAGGGTCTGCTGTTGCCCATGCAGCAGACCCCCCCCTCTCTTCGCAGCTGAAGGGTCCAAGGGAAAGACGGAGTCAATACAGCTTGGCTTCAGGTGCGCCGCAGGAGTTGCCGGTGTTGACTACAACGTCAAACCGCCTTAGGGACTCCGGCTCCGGATTTTCTGTCGGGGTTTACTCCCTTAGCCTTTCCCCTGAAGAGGTATGCCGCAAGGCAGCGGAGGTTTTTTGGAGTCAGAGTTTTCCTTCTCTGATGTGCCCTGACTGGAAGATCGAACCAGCGACACTTAGCTCGCAGGCCTAGGGAGTATAGTCAATAATATTATAATAATTATGTATGGAGCCAGGTGGGTACTAGACTTATCCAGGGGATCACTTTGTAAGTTTTATAAATGTCTAACCACTATGCTGTACACCTGAAATTAATATAATATTGAATGTCAAGTGTAATTAAAAATAAAAAAAGAATTACTGGGTGAAAGTTCACAGTTCATTTTAAAGGTTTTCTATAGAGAAACTGGTGTCTTTCAAACAAACAAATGAAAGTGATCAACACCATTAACGTAATTATAAGTTTTGAAAAGCAACTCAGACTTTATTGTCCATCAGGCTCTTTTCTCATTGTTATCATATTCAGCCCTCTTTCTTGCATTTTTTCTTCTGTTTGAGTAAGTCTGCTATTAGCTCTCCTATTCTATAGAGGAAGGAAGTACCCTCAGGATAGGAGGCAGTGAGTGGAAGTTTCAGGAGGAAACAGCAATACAAGTTCTGCTAGTGACCAACAGCATGATTGGGATAAACAACTTCTCATCCTTTAGTTTCTTTGAAAGATGTGGTGTTTATTCCCATTTATGCTAGAGTTGTTTCCAGGACATAATTTGATAGGTGAAAGAGTTTTCAAAAACAAGACCAACCATACTACATAATTATTACATCTTAGGACTTTTCCATTTTGAAACTAATCTAGACACAGAGATAGTATGCAGAAACTTTTGAATCAAAAGACTGCTAGTTATTTTTTGAACATTAATGATTTAGGAAAATGCATTGTCTTCATATACAGTGTTGATGTCATTACTGTAGCAATATTAATACAGTGAAATCAAGGTAACTATGTAGCTCCACATTAATGAAAGGTTGAAGGTCATGTTCTTGTGCTTTCAAGTCAGGTCTGAATAATAGTTATCTTTAAAATGGTTTAAATTTGACATTTTCATTACTAATAGAAGAAACAAATTCAGGAAACATTGTGCTCACAACATTTCTGAGAGCTTTTCAGGGGAAGCAACTGTGGTTTCTTTAAAGTCTATTATGCAGGTTAGCAGTATATTTTATAATGAGTTCTAGACCACCTGCCTTTCTCAGGAAATTAATATTGAGATGGATTTTTTTTTTTTTTTTTGGTACTCAATGGCTGTGTATAAAGTTTTTCTATTTAGTGAGTTTGGATACCTTATAAAATGTTCATTCAGTGTTGTTCAACGATAGATGGTTATTTTTAAAGATATTGTTTAAATGTGTTTTTGACAAATGCTTGGTGAATTTTAAGATTGAAACATGCACTTCCTTAGTAAAACAGCAGATAATGTACATATAGTTTTACTTTAATGGCAATAAGTACCTATAATGAATAAAACAATGTTTTAAATAAGTTTGACTATAGTCTTTTAAACTATTGGAATTTCAAAATGTTGTTTTAATTATTTTTCTTCTTCTAACCCCTACAGGAGTTTTGGTGGGGAAATCAATAGATTCAGGAAGCAGCAGAGGTTGGCGAATACAGTACATAGGGTGTATTCTGATCAGATGGTTCCAAAGATAAACACAAGCAAGAAAATATCCACCTGAGCAAACCACCCAGTATCCTGGAAATACCACAACAGATTAAGAAAAGCTGTGAAGATACACAGATAGAAATCACAGTCAAAACAATAAAAATGGCAAAGAGCATCAAAGAAAAACAAAACAATGATTTAGAGAAACTGGCCTTTAAAAGGAAGGCAGAAGGTGAAGAAAAGACAGCCGGGAGGAGAGAGGCAAAGGTCATGGAACTTGACTACCCATTGATCCCCCTGCCTCTGCCTCACATCCCCTTAAAAAGCATCATGGATGTGGAGGTGAAGTTGGTCTATGTCGATGAAGAGGATGTGACCTATGAGTTTGTGGACTCCTTTACATCTACTGGGATTCAGCCAACATGCCCAGCAGCTGAAATAGTAGACCCTTTGCATGTGCCTACGTTCAACTTTGTGCCCAAGATTGACAAATGGCTTCGGGTAGCCTTAAAGGATGCCAGCCTATGCTACAGACAAAAGAAATATGCCGTGGCAGCAGGACAGTTCAGAACAGCACTGGAGGTATGGGATTAAAGAAAATATAGATTGGTGAGAGGAAGCTGTGAAATGAAAAGTCGTGATTACATTGAGCAGCTCTGACCACACTATAATGAGTAGTGATCTTGGGGAGAAAAGTATTGAATGATAGGAGGATAATGTGGTTCCCAGTTTACATAAAGCAAATGAGATATGCCTGCAAATTAAAATACCTGTGCGCACTTGACATGCAGAAGTCACCTGAAGAGCATACTTCATGCCTTTTCTCTCATAACAAACCCTGAAATGAATGCTAACATATAGAAAAGTGCAATTAGTTTTGTAATGTAAATGTACAGCTATAGAAGCCATAATGTTTTATTACAGTGGTGGTGGGTAGAATACAGATCCTCCAGAAATAGGCAGTAAATGAGTATACAAATTGTCCTCTTGATGTAGTCTTCATGATTAAATGTAGGCATCTTTACTTTTTAGCATGGGCTGATAACTTATACACAATGCTTATTAAAAACAAAGTAACACTGTTTTACTTTATCATCAAACTTCCTTCTCCTCCCCAGCCTAGTGAACTTTATAAATAATGATTTTTCTCTCTGCAAGCAGGTAAGTTGGTCAATATATTGGTATAAAGAAATAACCTGCGGACTAAAATAAACTTGAAAAACACAAAATAGTAGTAGGAATAATTGCTTCATCTCATGACTCACTGAGCCTATAAAAGGATCCAAGAGTGGAACTAGAAGTCCCATTGATCTAGCTCTATGGGAGAAATGCATATTTCATTAACTACAAAAAAAAGAAAAAAATCAGTGCATTATCTATACATGCTGGTGGCCATTGGAGATATAATAAATGAGGTAAGACATGGTTCCTTCCCTTTAGCAGTCTGGTGCGGGACACAAACCAGTAAACAGTTAAATAAAGATGGCATACATGAGTAGTGATTGATCCACCATGGTACAGAGGGCGTGGGGCAGGAGCCAAAGGTGAGATGTTTGTGATGGAGACTTAAATGGTAAAGTATTTTCACTGTTACTTGAAGGTTAAAATGACTACATCTACAATGAATTATAGTGGACAGTACTAGACATGGTGCCCCCAAATATTTAAAAAGAAACTCTAAGCAAAAAAAATGGAGGCCCAAAGAGAAATGAAATGATAAGGTAGAACACAAATAAATACATCTATAAATATTTCTTTCCAAAAAAGGTTTATCTACACAAAGAAGGGAAATGATGTATTATGTAAAAAATACCAAAAAAAAAAAAAAAAAAAAAAATCAAGCTATCCACAAACCACTGATAATGCTCTGTTGTCCTTTGAGCTAAGGACCAGAAACCTTTGGCTGAGAGAAGGGTGTTAAAGAAAGACTTCAGGAAGACCCCTGGGCACTTCTGCTGGGGCCATTTTCAGCTGAATTTTTCTTTTTTGCATAGTGGGGAGGGCAAGGTTAAAGGTGTAATTGTATAGATTAAAAAGTAATCATTTTGGCAATGAAAAAAGAAAGAGATACGTAAGAAAGGATAAACTTAGAAGGGAAAAATATCTGCGTTATCTGAAAAAAATATGCAGTTTTTTCATAAAGCCCAGTGTTCAAAATTGTAAAAATTGAATCGGGTTTTAATGGCCCTGAGAGGTACTTGTACTGGAAAATACTTGTGTTCTGATTCTCTCTTATGCGCACTCATTCTTTACCTCCCACCTCCCTCCTTCTCCCTCTCTCTCCCTCCTCTCTCTCTCTCTCTCTCTCTCTCTCTCTCTCTCTCTCTCTCTCTCTCTGTCCAATCCCTCCCCAAAGTGTTTATGTAAGTGTTGGATGCTGACACTAATTACTGGTAATTAACAAAGGTAATTATTTTGAGACCAAAACTTAGCTTAGACATCTGGTCTAGCTTTTGTCTCATTACCTTGGGAGTTAACTTTGAAATCGTACCTAGGATGTCTCTTAATAAGCCAAAGCTACTAGGAATAGAAATGCTTTTTAACTTCTTTAACCCTTTCTTCTCCTGAATTTAATTTCTCCCAAGTTTAACTTCCTCAATACTGAGTGTTCTCAGGTATTAGTTAATGCATCTCTCTCCCCTCCTTAGGTCCTAGCATGGTTTTGAATAAAAGAGAATGGATGACGAAGACTGAGGCATAATGATAAGAATCATACATGAAAGACAGATGCATCAGTGACTATTTGTGTACATTAAGATTAGATTTGGCTTCAAGTGACAGAAAAAAAAAGTGTCTAAAGTAAGAAAGAAGTTTATTTTTCTTGCACGTAAATGTAGGTAGAGAGGGGCAGGTATGGTAAGATCATCAGGGTGCCAGATTCTGTTTTATTCTTTAAGATGTGGCTTTGACCTCATGATCCAAAATGAGAGCCCCAGTTGGTGTCATTGTGTCCACATTATCTAGACAGGCAGAAGGGGGAAAAAGGAAGGACAGAGGCACATTGTGTCTCTATAAGGACACTTCATAGCAGTTGCGCACATCATTTTCATTTTTTTCCTCATTGATCAAAATTTTAATCATGTGGCCACACAAACCTCCCAGAGAAGTTGAAAAATGTCTTTATTCTGCATGCTCCTAACATTCAGGGGTCCTATTACTGAGGAAGAGGGTAGAAGAGATATTGAAGGATAACTAGAAACTTTCTATTAGAGCGCTTGTTACTTGGGAGGCATCGTGAAGCATACAAAATGGTTGCCAAATGGGTGGTATAAAGACAGCTGTTAGGCGTATACAGAAGACTGGTTGTGAATAAAGTTAAAACCACAAAGAAAAGGAGAAAAGTAAAAATTGGGAAAGACTCTAGAGCTCTGTCGATATTTGTTAATTGACATGATAATTTCCAGTGCATGTAATAATCCCTTTAGGAATATTTTGCTTATATCTTAGTTTCTTTAGACTCTTGACAAAGTATTAACTCATGTTGTTTTCATAATATCGTCACTAACCCGATATGGAAGTTTATCATAATATTTTATAATAATTAACATAAAATAATATGCAATGATTGAAAAGACAACAGTTTAGCTTCCAAAAAGCATTCAACTTTATTTAGTCTTTTAGGGTTTCAGAACACAGGAGGAATTTATTAAGTGTCCTAATGAAACTTATTCTGCTATGCTTTCTTTTATACAGTGTAGTTATATCAGTTTTATGGGTAAGACCAGTCCTTAGCTCTATGATCAAGTCATAAATCTTTGTTACATTTTACTAAAATCAGTCATTTGCTCTTGTGTTTGTATTCACTTTGGAAGTCAGACTAGTAGGGCAAAGATGTAAGCTAAAGATAAAAACACAAGTTCATATTAAATTATATTTTCATGCCTAGATGCTATTCCCTGTAATTTTTAGAGGACAAGTATATAAATCCACTTACTAAAAAAATAGTAGGGGTTATCTATAAGGAAATATATAAGATACTGTCCTCATGTGATTGTGTTTGCATATTAGGTAATACACACACTACTTTCAATAAATTAGTTAGCTCTTAGTAAAAAGGAAAAAAAACTAATTAATAAACATTCACAATGCACTTTCATAGGAAAGGTAACAGCTATTAATAAAGACCCATAGGAAAACTTAAAGGTGGGGGAATGTACTGAGCAGATTTCCTTGTCACTTATAAGAAAAACACTTATTCTAAGAAGTTCTTCTAAGTTTGTGGCATGCAACCTAAACAATATCGTCATTTCTACCTTACTTGTAGGATTGAATTAGAATTAAATCTATACACACCCTTAAAAATTCACAGCTTCAAAAAATCCCATTGAGCCAGACAAAGAAGATAGAACACAGCTTATTCCTTACCAAATGGAACTTTGAACTCTGATTTCATCATGTAGGAACCCCTTGAGGTACTAATTTTTTTTTTTTAATATCTTGGTGCTTCAGTCACTGATCTGTGAAGTTAAAGTAATAACACATTTATGGAGCTCTTCCTACAGGTCAGATACTGTATTTTACATTCTGGGAATGTTTACATTTATTATTCCATTTTATTCTCACAAGCTTATGAGAAGGGACTACTATTATTCTTGTGTTACTAATAAGAAAACTAAGGAAGAAATGTTAAGTAACTTGCTGAACAAGGGTCAACAGCTAGAATTGATAGAGCCATGAGCTGACCCAGGGTAATCTGGCTCAGAGCTCACCAGCTAAAACCACCCTGCCTTTGCTACTCCAACTTTGAGTTTGTTGGAAACACAGAATTTTAGACCATGCCAGACCTGCAGAATCTGGATCTGCATATTGACAAGATCCCCAGTTGTCCTTGTGCACCTTGCAGAGTGAGGGACATAGCACTCTGTGATGTGCCAACATGGAACAGATTTGCCCTCCCATTAAAACGTTGCAGTTTGGTCCCTCATTTAAAATGTTCTATGCCCCTCACTAATTTCATAGCAAATAATTCCCTGTTAAACAATCTTTTTCTATAACAATGGTTTAGAATTTTTGGATTTAAAGGGCCTGTAAATTTTTCTTTTAAAGGTTAAGGAAGAAGATTGCCATTGTATTTGTATGGTGCAAGAACATTACATAGATAACCATCTATTACCATTATTATTTCATAAATATATGGAGCAATTTACCACCAATGAGAAAGAAAGAAAATAGTGCATATTCACAACATGAAGGATTTTTAAAAGTACATTATATTTTTATTTTATGGAAAGTTGACTAAGTGTTTTTTATTTCCCCTTGAATCAGTAAAACATCAGTCTGAGAACAAGCTTTTGGGAATCCCTGTTGTAGAACACAGTCCATTTATGGTAAACACTAGGCATCCAGGATGACTGAACCTGCTCAGGGCCTTCTTATGAGATTACTTCCAGTGTAATGGAATTTGGTATGAGGCAGGTCCATTTGGGAGCCCATCCAAGGGGGTTTATTTAATGAAGTAGCAAAGATATTTCATTACAGGGCAGCCTCACCTATAATTGCTCTGCTGAGAATAATTCTGTAGCAAATCTCTAGGGCATAACAATATGGACATCCCAGAAAGCTTAATTGAAATGAATTCTAACACAGATAGTTCTTAGTGAAACATGATCAAGAAATCAAGAGTTCGCCAAATTTTCTGAGCACCATAGCTATCTTTTTATACCTCTGTGGATTTGCATGTGGACCTAGTGTGCACTTCTTAACTCCTGTGGGGTCCAGGCCCTTTTATTTAGGTAAACATCACAACAACTCTCAAGGACAGATATCATCCCTGTTTTACAGATAAAGAAGCAGATGCTCTGAAATGTTTTTTTGTTTTTAAAGACTACGACCTTAAGTGCCACAGCTAGTTTGTGGGAGGACTGAGACTGAATTAAGGTGCCCCAATTTCACATCTGGAATTCTTACACTATTGCTTTCCATAGCTTAAAGTGTGTAATTATTGCATAAGAATCTTGTTAAAACTGCAGATTCTGATGGGTTAGGTCTGTGATGGGAAACCAGGGGCCTCATTTCAAAAAAGCTTCCAAATGATGCCCATGCTGCTAGTCCAGGAACCACTCTGAGCAGCAAGGATTCATGCCACATGACTGGTAGGTTCACAAATGCCTGCCACCAACCCTTTAGCAAGTTAGCACTCAAGACTTCCATATACTATCTAGCTCACACAGCTCTGGGTGGCCATGTGGGTCCAGAGCTGTGACGGACAGTGGACCAAATCTGGCATTAGATTATCTGTGCTTCATTTGGATTCTGGTATCTTTGCACTTTCCAAAGCTTTGTAACTTTGGAAAACTTCCTTAATCCCTCAGAACACCATTAAGTAGGAATGATAACAAATGCCTGACAACAAAGTGCTATCACATAGAATTGAAGAGCATGGTGAACTCTATATTCATGTACAAGTTGTCATTGTACTTCTCAAGCACCCCATTTCTCTGTACAGTATGTGTTTAACTTAAAACTTTAACAGCCCCAAGGATTTTGCCTAATTCAGTGTTTATCATCATTCATAATTGTTTTAATCCATCTCCCTTTTCCCTTTTGATTATTATTTAAAATGTATCATCTTCCTTTAATGATATTTGAAATTCAATCAAAGCAAAGGGTCAAAATAGCTCATCACTTTCTACTCTACCCCCCATTTCAGAAGCAATTATCTAAATCAAACACTATTTTGAACTATTAACTGCTTTTGACAAAAATATAGGCTTTCACTGTAACGTACAAATTGTGCTAGAAATGATTCACTTTTTCTTAGTTGTCAGGTATAAAGTGACTTGAACTTTGTATATTCAGGATTAAACATTTCAGATTTTTACTAGATAGTTCCTACCTTTGTTCTATACAAGGACATCATAACTAATAAGTATTTAATAACAGATTGTTTGATGCTAGCAAATTTACATAGCAGAAAAATACAAGATGGATACCTCTCTTAACCTCAACAATAAAATGATAAAATTAGATCTATCTTTATAATTTAAACACTAATTAAATGAAACAAATCTCAAGAAAAGCATTTTATTATAATTTGCCATTATAAGAAAAAGGTATTTTAATATCACTAACATTTACTGGATTTTTCAGCCTGACATAGTGCTAAATGCAAAGAGTGCAGATACAAATAAAACAGGGTCCTTGCCCTCAAGGAGCCAAAGATTAGAGGCAAGCAATGGGGCCCTGCTGCCTGTGTTACAGGGCTGCATCTGCATTTTCTGGTTACACCTTTTCTTTTCTTTTTAATTTAGTATGTCATTACTTATATCTTAAAATATTTCTTTTTCTGCAATGTGTCCTTCAAGTGGATATTGAGAAGGACTTCTAACATTATTTCAATGCAATTTCATTAACTCCGGTGACCATCGTCCCAATTCCAGTGGAATCAAAATGATTAAGAGAGTTGATTTTGGTTAAAGGAACACAATATTTTTCAGGTTGAGTATTGTTAAGAAGGGCTGGGAAATGGGAAAATGATGGGCCCCTGTTATCCTGATGGCCCGGATCCTCTGCGCACCCCTCATCCGACTCAGCTGACCGCTGTTAAGCCCTCTCCCTTTCCTGAGTGTGAGCGGCTACTGACACAGCAAGGAGCGGAGGAACAATCCTCCTGTGTGCTCAGCACCCATAACATGGGAGACCTTGTGGGATTAGATGTGGGGGAATTAAAAGGAGGGGAAGAATGGAGAAGAGGCAACTGAGGCTTGCAAGGCAGGCATTGGGTATCTCAAGGAGTACTGATTTTCCTGTAGTGGTGAAGTGTGGAAGATGGGCGAGTAGGAGAATCTTCAAGAAATAAGACTATATACTGTAAGTTGTATCCCTGTACAAATGAAAGGAGAATTACATTTTATATAAAAACATTATGAAACTCATAGACTCTTGACATAATTACAATCACCTAGGGAAGGTATTAAATATATGTGGACACCCAAATTCTTCCTCAGAGAGTCTGATACAATTCTCTGGATTCAGAAAGTGGCCATGCCTGGGGCACTGTTATTCTAAGTTCCCAGGTTATTTTATCAAGCAGCTAACAGTTGAGAATTGCTAGCATAGAAGACGCTCGTCACTTCCTTCTTCTTTAAAATCACCTATGACAGGTGTTAACCCATATGTGCCTTTATAAAAGGAATTAAGAGAGCTAATAGCTAAACATTCTAAAGCTATTTAAAAACATTAATAAAAATTTCATTGTCATGAAAATTCATAGTTTAGGAATTTAACTTAAAATAATCACATATTTACTTAAAAACCAAATTAACTTAGTGACTACATTCTTATTAACACTGAGAAATAGATTGTTAGTAAACTCTACTTGGTGGTTAGTTAGTATGTGTCTCTGAAATATTAAATTTGTTTTATTAGTGATGAGCTCACAAAAATGAATTATAATGTTAATCCATAGGAAGCTAAGTAAGATCTTTTTAATTGGCAGGATTATTGCCATAGTTACAGGTGGTCGTTACGGGTTTGATTCTAATGACAGTAAATGTTAGTGTAGTTTTTAAATATAGTTAACTCTGTTTACATTGTTGTGAATCAAAACCCAATCAACTTAGTCACTGAAATCCTACACAACTTGTTATTCCAATTGATGATTCCATGTTGCACACAAAACATGAGTCTTATCAAAATAATGGATAATGTTGCCCAACACTTCTCCCACTTTATAAATGTATTATAAGGTTTCCAAAGTCAGATGAAGTTCAGAACAACAGTCCTCTCTCTTCCTTCACCCTTTTCCAGCCTCCATACACAAAGTAGTGTAGATTTAAACAGACCCCATAGGAACTTAGAAGATGAGATCCACTTGACTTTATCCAAAAAAAAAAAAACAGTAACAGAGTGAGGTTTTTGTTTCTCTTTTGATTCAGATGGTCTAGAAGAAAGTTAAGAGAAAAGTTATTTCAACATATAGTAATTATTTGTTTAATCCTTTGGTTGCCTCATTTGACATTCACTAAAATACAGAAGACTTTGTTTTCACCTGGGACTTTATTCTGTTCCTATCAGAGAATAGGATCCAGTTAGGCAGGGGGTAATTTTTTTAAAAAGAAAACACATTTTTATTGCGCTGTCTCAGTGTGGTTTCCTTATTTTGTATGAATTGTTATGCATACCTAGAACACTAACAGAGTGCCATTACCGAGGTATATTTTATATCTGAAAATAAGGAACTTCTGGAGTCCTTAATTAGTCTATGATGATGGTGATGATGATGATGCTACTAACCTGTGAACAATTAAGCATTGATTTTTGTGGGGTAAGTTATACCAAGAAATCAGCCACAGATTATTAAGTTACCACTTTCTCATTAGTTTCTTTCTTTTTTATTATTGTTCTATTACAGTTGTCCCAATTTTCCCCTGTTGCTCTATCTACTTGTTGGGTATCATGGGGGTAACAGCACAGTATGTGACAGGGCTTTGGTTTTCAAAGAATGACTCAAGCCGTAGACAAAAGTGTGCAAGTACATGGCAATTCAGAATCTATCAAGTGTCAGTGATGGTTAATGGCTTTGTAGAATGAAGGTTTAGCATGAGAGAGGTTGATGGAGTTTGTGCTACACATTTATCAGCATGAACTCTACGGCATGCCCTTTACCTATGTTAACTCCTTTATCGTCTCAGTAATGCAGTGGGCTAGGAACTATTATTATTCCTTATTAAAGAGACAAAAGTGCATAAAGTACTCATGAAAATGATGAGAGGATCTGGGGTAAATTTAGGGATTTCACTGGACATCAAAAATAAATAGCTGAATGGAAAAGTGGAGTGGCTAGAGGAGATGGAAAATGAGTATGATATGTGAGAGGAAGATCACTAACAGGATGGAGAACTTGAGGAAAAATGATAAAACAAAAAGACAGCAAAGAGAGGGGTGGGCCCGAGGAAAGCATTATTATCAAATAAGGGCATATTAATAAAGCCAGATTTCAAATGGTCTTAAAAACAAGATAAAGGAAATATGTATTGAAGGCAGTAGAGACATTCTTGGATAGGAAAGTAATAATGTAAAAGAAAAAAAAAAGAAATAACTGAGAATCAATGACAGAAATATTGAGTAGTTACTACTTTATCAATACTATGCTGGTTATTATGGAAGCTACAAGAAAGTATAATATTTGAACCTCCAAATTTTAGCTCTTTATCTTTTCTTATGTTACATCTGAAATATAACTATATCTTTTTATGATAGACATTTTATTTGCCATAACACAAATGTTGATTTTAGGGGAAAACAGCCAGAGGGATGAGAGTCTGAGGGAACCAGAAAGAGAAAACTCCAGAGCAAAACAGGAAGGAGGTAGAAAGTACAGGGTAGACTGGGGAGAAATGAAGCCGGAAGAGCTAGAAGGTTGTCAAGGGGCCACTCAAGCTTATCACAATCTTGAACATTACCTAGTAGGTAATAGGAGGCCTTCCAAAAGTATTAATGTGGCAAATGGTAGAGTCAGATTTTTGTTCTTGTTATATCACTCTAGAGTATATAGAGCACAAACATAGAGCTCAATCTCTGGGTTATAACCTATTATAGGGGTGTGAAATCAATTTAATGGGTTGTAACCAGCATTGTATTTAATTGAAATTAAAATAGAATAGAATAAAATACAATAGATTAGAAATAAAGTCCAACAGAAAATATGAGCTCATAGAATATTGGAAGATAAGTTTTACTTTGTGAGAACATTTTTGTATTATGTATTCGGGTATACCTATATCTATCTACAAATAGAAATATAGCTAGGGAGAAGGGAGAGAAATAAATTAATTATGTGTGCTCTCTAGATTTGTGTGCATGTATTTGAGTGTGATATAAAATATATTTCTTACTGTAAATTGTGGTAAAAAATATTTGAAAGTCTCTGGTGTAGAGGCAGATTTGGAAAGGAAAATACTGGAGACCATTAGGAGGTTATACCTGTGTTAATCTAGTAGAGGTAACTAAAGGGCAGAACCAGTATAAAAAGGAGAAACCAAATTAAAGGAGGAGAGGAAGAAAGAAGGAGGAAGGGAAGGAGGGAAAGAAGAAAAATGTTCACACCTTGGTGGCAGATGAGAAACAAAGAAGCATTCCTAAGGTACAAAGTGCTACCAACTCAGAAACATGAGCACATTTAGAGGTAAAGTGGGCGACTGTAGCTTTGGCTGCGTTTTGTGTGAATGCTGATGGCAAGCTCATTAGAGCAGTATATTTGCCAACCAGAGCCATGTAGGAAGCACAGGGAAGAGTTTATGACCAAAAATAGACATTGATGAATCATTTGTATAGTAGGGAACAGGGACGAGGAAAGAATCCTGGAGAATGTGAACAATTAAGAAAGGACTATCTTTCAAATTAAGAAATGATGAGACTAAATTAAGAGGAAACTAAGAAGTAACTCCTTATGGACTGGAGGCTTTGGGAAAATAGCTAGTTACAGAGTTTCTAGAGATAGTGCTAAGAGTGAAAAAATAACCTCTTTGGCTGTCAGAGGTCTATAGATAGAACAATTTAAATAGTTATCTCTGCAACTCAACTAGGAAGACTTGCTTCCTCAAAAATGGAACAGGACACACTTTAGCAAGCTGGGAGATGAGATAATTTGAACCTGAAAGTTAGTCTAACCATGTTCACAAACCCCATGTTTAGGATGTGGTAAAAAATTTAGCATAATTTGTACCTTGAAACTTCACACATGGGTACAATTAGTCTTTGCACTCATTATATGATTGACCATAGGATACAATCTTAGTGACGTCTGTTAAAAGAATGAACAATCATCTGAAACACCTGATTTCATTGCTTGTTATCAAGGGAAAACTGTGCTTCTGGGACATAGTCTTTCTGAACAAAGCCAACTGCCAGAAGCAGAGGTGGGACTGGCAAGAGAAAAAAATGGGCACAGTGTCCAAAATATTTACTTTGAATAGATAAGACTGTGGCTCAAAGGGAATATAGAATGATGGGCTTAATTTCACTTCTAAAAAAATATGAAGCCTGGACATGATCATATTGAAAATGCCCACAGAGAGGGAGAATAAAAGTAATGAAAAGGTGATTGAATGTGTGAGATCCCCAAAGAAGTATGATAGGATTGGGGCCCGGAGACAGAAGGAAAGGTCAGATTGAACACATGGAAGCCTGTTCTACTGAGATAGGAAGGAAGAGCTTTTATGGGTAGAGGGTAAATTGAGAGAATTTTTAGCTTAAATTTTTTTATTTGAGGTGGAAGCAGTTTAGGAATTTGAGACTTGAAACTGAACACTGGACAGATGACAGAGACAAATTTGACAAGGGCTAATAGGATGAAAGAGATTCAGGGCCTCTCAAGGGAGAGGGAATGGGAATCTATAATGGTAACAAACTGAAAAGTTACATGATTTTCTACAGTGGGTCTCTGAAAAGCCCAGAAGTTTTGATTGACTCAGACTTGAGGTTTTCATGAGAAGGATGGAAGGGAAAAACTACTGTCTTAAATGTTGACAGAATGGTCCTAATGGCAGATTGTGGGTCTGGGCAGGATAGCAATGGGACAGAAGAGAACTGTCAGGCTGAGATACAGAGTGCTTCAGGGACTGAAGGTTAGAGGGTGGGGTAAAAGGGAGTGCAAGAGCTGAAAGGCTAAGTTAGGTCAAAAAGAAGTACTGGTGTATAAGATTGGCAATGTCAAGTTCCATGGGATTGGGTTGCTAAATTAGAAAAATGGAGGACTTAAGGAGTTTAAAAAAAAAAAAAAGTGAGAGGCCAGGATGTTTGTGGATGACGGTGAGAATTATCTGGAACTGGATATCCAAAGTCACTCAGGACAATCCTGGGACAAAGAGCAAAGAGGAACCATAACCTAGATGTCAACTTTTAGTAAATGTGGGGAAACATGAGGAGTCTGGAGAATGACGGAGTTAGGGTAAAATGGGTAGCTGACGCAGTGCTGTGCAGTACTGTGCTTAGAGACAGGAAGGACAAACACCTCCTCCAGACAGAGGCTAAAAGGACTGTGGGCTCCTTTGAGGCTCAGTTTGTATTGAAGGATGTGGATAGAATACTCAACTTCTTGATTAACTGAATGTGGTGATTGTTTTACAGTGGGAGGGGTCATGTACATGATAGTAGCAGCAGTTAGGGGATCAGATTTCAAGGGGGAAGCCACAGAACACAATAAGAATGAGATTTTGGGGGGTGTTTCATTCAAAGAGGGGCTGAAATATCCTTGGGGCATCAAATATCAATTATCACTCTCCTCCATTGTGACTGGTCAATGGTCTAGCCCGGGTGAAGTTCAAATGTAGCCTACTTGTGCTTAGTTTTCTTGGACGTCTCAGCAAGCCTTAGTACGAAGGTGGAAAGGGGGAAGGAAGTTTCCATATACAGTGAAGCGTAAAATAATATCCTTCTTTTTAGTTACTGTGTCATTTTTTCCCATGTATGTACAGCACTAATCAAAAAACAGTAAGGGTTATTATAATTATGTAAACTGGTACAATGATAAATTGCTTTTATAACACACCTTTAAAGTTAGTCAGCAAGGTTGTTTGTATATTTTGGCATGTTCATTTATATTTATTGGATTTTCTTCTTGTTTTTGATATTTGAAATATTACTGAATAATTCTTTATGACTACTTAGGAGGAAACATATCAATACATATAGAGGTAATCACATCTTTTTAATGAAAAAAAGTCACCCTAATTTACCTCGAGTGTTTTAAAATTTAATTTTAAATATTGATAAATTGGAATTCTCAATGGCTTTGTTAACATACTGTGTGCTGTTTGTGTGCTCTGTGCTTTTAGTACATTCTATTTGAAATGCTTCCTAGAGCCAGGTTTTAGATAAGGGTGATAATTATTTATTGGCATGAAAAGTTGTAAACACAACAAATAAATGTTTTAAAATACCAAGCAAAACAGTGAGAAATGGAAATTAAGAAAATAATTATTATTTGCACTTGCTGATGTCCTCATAAGGTGTGGATGTGAACAGCTGGTAACTTCACATCAGGTCTTTTTATTTTAATCATTCTATAACTTTAAAAGTTCACTCAGCAACAGACCAAAATAAGATGCCCAAAATAGTTTAAAGTAGCCCAAACCTGACACTAATCTCAGATTAGGAATGAATGGATTGCCCTACCATTTGTATGGGGATGGGAACAGCACTCTGTCAATATTAGCCACTTAGGCAAAAGAATTAAGTAGAACATCATGCTCTCTAACACTGAGAACATATGTCATCTTAGAGTGCAGGGAGCTATCACTGGCACTAAGGGGCCTGCTCAGCATTCTTGGCTCCCACAGAGGGTTTTTCACAGATACTTTAAAATTGAGTTATTGTATATCTCCCTCCACTCCAGTGCTGTGAATGCTGAGAGCACTGTCTAAAGCAGGTCCCACTTGCTAAGTGATGGGTTTAGGCAGAGTTCTCAGAGGGGGCGTCCAGAGGACACGATCTTATACATAGGGATGTCCATTTAAGGCATCACACAGTTGCTGCCACCGCCGTTTGTTCATAGAAGCTGGCAATGGGGAATATGGAAAAATGAAAAGAATACCAAGAAACTTAGCTGAAGCTAGAGAGAGGTGTAGGTGGCTGTGATAGGTCTTTGACCTCCACTTGACTGCATCCTGATGACAGTAACTAACAGTGGAATCCTCAATTCATTCATCTGGTCACCCACACACAACGTGACTATCACAAGTGGAAGCTGTTCTGTGCTACTTACTGCTTTTGTTTTATGTATTTAAGTATATCATTTATTTTTGCATAGGTAATATATTTATATAGCTCAAAATTCAAGAGGTACAAAATGTATACATTAAAAAATCTTCTTCCACCCCAATCCTGTAGCCACCCAGTTTCCCTCTAAATGGGTAACCATCATTTGTCTTTTACATTGATAAATATAAGCAATATGGTGGTATATAATATTCTTTTTGTAACTCAACTTTTTTACATCAAAACACATATTAGAGGATATTCTCTAGCAGGGAGTATCACATTTTCTTCTCTTTATTATTGCATAATATTCTACTATATTAAAGACATATTCTCCACTGATGAACATTTGAAGGTTTGGGGGTTGGTTTTCTTTCTTATAAATAGTACTGCAATTTAAAAACTTGCACACATGTCATTTTTTACAAATGCAGGCATATCCTTAAATTAGAATCTAAGAGTTGGCACATTTAAAACTTGAATAGTTATTAACTTTAATAGTTATTTGCCAAATTACAGTCCCATCAACCATGTATGAGAACCTATTTTCTTTTGCTCTCACTAAACCATCGTATTATCAAAGGATTTCTTTATCTTTTCAAAAATAATAGGTAAAAAAATCAGAATATATGACAGATTTGCATTCTCTTATTATGAGTAAGTTAAGTAAGCATCCTTCTTATGTCTTAAGAGTCATTAACATTTCCTTTTTCTGTAATATTTTTATTTCTACATCTACTATTTGACCCCAGGTTTCTAATGGGTTGTTGGTGTTTTTCTTAATAGTATAATGGTTTTAAATTCCAGACAAGTCTGAAAAGTTCCTTTGGGGCAAGTAAGTTTTTTTCTGTTTAATTCTGGCAAATTTCTGCAAGTAGAAGAAAACTTCCCCTTTTAATTTGTGTTGAATTATAAACTTGTAATAGAACCCAATTACCATCCTTGAGTAGTGCCAGGGCTGACCTGAGAGGCCATTCCTTACAGTGTGAAGTAAATGTCTCTAAAATGAAGTGCATGCTTATAATTTCAAGAAATGGGATAGTAATTAAGCAATAATATATAGAAAAAAATATTTCTAGTCTATAAAAATCAGAAAGGCCTTTATTAGTTGTAAAGTTCTTGAACAAAAGCATTATTTCTCGTATATTTGGGAGACTGTAAAATCTTTGGCAATTTACAAATTATTACTTGAGATTGTAACATTTTATATTTTGGTATTATTTCTATTGCACCAAGTCTAGCACTGTCCTTTCTCCTAGTAAATTCTGAGAGGAAAAATATGGTAGGTGTTAATAGCTTGCTAAAGGTAGATTTCACCTGAACTGTTCCTCTAATTATGTGTTTTATAGGTAGCATATGGTAGCACAGTCATATTAATTCTAGGTGAATTTTTTCTTGTTAAATTTTGTTGAAAGTGCTACATTTTAATTAGTGTCTGGTATAAACTATTGATTTCAAACAGGAAAATTATTTAATTCCTCCTACATATTTACTGTAGAACAAGAAATATAAAAACTATCAATAATGATACCCAATTTAGAATTCTCTCTGACTGCTGGCAGTGATTTGATAGAAAGGCTATTTTTCTTCCATGACATCAGAAGATCATTGCTGAACTTTGAGTATCAACTGTCTTCAGTAATACTGCTTTTTTCCTAAATCTAAGATTTGTAGATAGATCACAGATACATAGGTAGATTTTACAATTTTTTTTTATTAATTCTTCATCTCTAGGATGTAAAGAAGAGCAGAATTGTGTTTTTTTCACTTTTACACACACACACACACACACACACACACACACGTACACATACATAAAAGTTTTCTACTATTGTCCTGAAATCACTTCTATTCAAAATTTTAGAAGCATGGTCTTAAAACTGTCATTTGCTTTGTTGTTTGTGTACTTCAGTCAAGATTTATTATGTTGTTAGTATGTGCCAGCAGTTTTCTTACTACACCTCCTTCAGTTCTCACACCCACCCAAGGAGATAGGACTATCATTATCTCCATTTTTCAGATAAGGAAACTAAGACTCTGGGAAGTGAAATAATTTGCTTACGATCACCCTACCAGTGAGTAGCAGAGTTAGAGCTTGAACTCAAGCCTAGATGATCCCAAACAGATAGCAACTATAACCACTATACATACTGCCTTTTTAGCAATGGAGCCCCTTTTCAAATAAAACCTTACAGAGAACCATGAGTGATAGTCAAAATATTTTATAAGCAACATAGCCAAATCACTGAACAATCACTAAAAGGGCATACACTAATCTGAACAGATGCCTACAACAAGCGGCTGATTATGAGCTCAATATATTTAGAAAGATAAAACAAAGCAGTTCTGAAGCTACTATGCAGGACTGTGACTCACCTTGTGACCTGCCCATCACACTCTTTTTGAAAAAGCTTGTTCTATTCTTATTTGTCCTTCCAACTTCAATCTGACAGAACTGGGGTTTGGTATTAAAAGAAAAAAAAATTTCTTATAACCTCATTCTGTTTGTATTACTTCATGATTTAATATGAGATCCTATTCTTATTTGTACTCTTCCTAAGTCATTGGAGATAAAGACATAGATTCATTCAAATCTCTTTAAAACATCTTTAGACTAGACCTAGTTCTAATTGTTCCAGTATCGTTTCATAGGAAACCTGTCTCTATACATTTTAGCACACACCTGCTATAAAATATATGTCTGTTCTTTATGATCATTTACTGAGTGTTTACAACTATATGTTTACAACTTCCCAGTGTCTCAAAATTTCTTTCCTTTTTAAAATGTTATATAGAGACTACAATGGCCAAAATGAGATGTGGCTTTAAATATGCAGGATGCACTTATTTAAATAGTTATCAGGTAGACTTCACAGTGGGAAGATGACCCTTGGATGTCACTCTTACTGTGAGAAAAATCATACAAAATCTAGAGGAAGGAGTAGAGGACAAGCCTAGCAATTGTGAAAACCGTGTATTGGGGCTTCAATACAACAGTGATTGAGACAGTACTTCAATTTCTCTTTTTTCAGAAGGTATTTCTGGTGGCTTATGATACAAAAAAACACAGCTAAAATAAGAGCAAAGGAACACAAATAAACAAGGAAATTGAATAGAGAAGGGGCAGAGAAAGTAAGATGGGAAAGAGGAAATTGAGTAAATCAGAAAGCCTATTCTATGCTCCTTGGAACTCCAAATGAGCACAAAGTTGTATTTTGTGATTACGAGGAACCAAGGTGAGCAGAAAAATGGAATTCATTTGCCTAGCCCACATTTACTAATTTTAAATAATACTGATTCATAAGAAGATAAGTCTTTTATTATTATTGTAACTCTAAAAAACTAGTGCTGCATACGAATCTATATAAAGAGTATCAGTATCTTTTGAGGTCACTCATTTGGG
The DNA here is from genome assembly GCF_987537825.1 of Furipterus horrens. Lineage (NCBI taxonomy): Eukaryota > Metazoa > Chordata > Mammalia > Chiroptera > Furipteridae > Furipterus > Furipterus horrens. Next base: position 35,700,484 of record NW_028327171.1, on the reverse strand, counting down.
AGTGTAAATAGAATTATGGGAGCATGCTATTCGCAAAAGCAATGGCTTTGTTTTTATCTCAAATGCATAACCTTTGCAAGTTTTTATCTTGGGGTGTTACATAGAGAATATGATCTTAATACTTATAGTACCATCATACACATATTAATCTCTGGAAATTTTTATTTCCTAATTCATGACATTGAACACATTTGTATTACATGCCTTTTCTGTGCCAGAAATTGTGTTAGGCTCTGGGGATGTACGTAATCCAGAATAGACATGTTCTCTCCCTTTATGAGAATTCTAGCTCAGAAATGAAAATAAAATGTGGTGTGTGTTCCAGTGAGGAAAGAATTAGATGCTATGACAGTACATGACATTTGACAGCATCTAGAGCTGTGGTTCCTAGATTTTTTATTTCATGAATCAGTACATTTTTTAAAATGAGGATCAAGACAGGTTGTCAAAATTTTATTAACCAAAAAAAGATATTTAAAAGAGAAAAAAGGAGGAACTACTGCCTTCTCACAAACATAATTTAATTTGAAGGACAATTTAAATTAAAAATGTAGGAGGAACATAGTCTTAGAATAAAAGGTGGGCTTTCACCAAAAAAGACAACAGACAAAGATCATCATCAAACTTAACCTAAAATATATGTAATGTTTTAGCTGCAGAAAAATTATAACAAAACCTGGTTTAACTATAATATGTACAGAGTACTACAAAAAGTATAGTACTATGGCAAGTAATAACTAGAGGGGGTTACTTCAGAAAGAGAGAACAGGGAACTTCACTTTAAAAAGGTAGAACATTTATGAGGCCCAAAGAATAAGCCTAAGTCATATGTGTACAAGAAAAAAGCCCAAACTTTCCCTGTCAGAAATGTTTAACACTTTCCCTTCTGTATTATTGTGCTACGGTTGCTATAAAAAGTAATCACAAATCTAGTGGCTTAAACAACACAATTCATTATCTCAGAGTCTCACTAATGAGACTCAGTAGACTAAAGCCACAAGGTGCTTGTATGGATGTATTCCTTCTGGAGGCTCTAGGGTAGAATCTGTTTCCTTGCCTTTTCCAGTTTTTAGAAGCTGCCTGCATTCCTTACTCATGGCCCTCTTTCTCCATCTTCAATTCCAGTGTAGCATCTTTAAATCTCTCCCTGACTGTGACACTGACTCTTTTGCCTCCCTATTTCCTGAGGATTCAAAGAACCCTAATGATTTCACTGAGCCCACCCAAATAATCCATAATAATCTCCTTATTTTACAGGTACCTGATTAGTAACCTTGATTCCATCTGCAACCTTAATTCTTCCTTATCATGTTACATAATATTGAGTTGGCCAAATGTCCATATGGTTACTTTTTTTCATAAAATAAAAGACCAATAAAGTTATTTTCACCAATAACTTTATATATTGATTTGGATATTTTGAGTATGCCAGCTATCTCCTGCATGGTATGATGTTGATTGTTCTCAATTAAAGTCTTGATTTGATCACTATCAACTTCAACTGGTCTACCCAACTGTGGAACATTGCCTAGTGAGAAATCTCCAGCACAAAACTTTGCAAACCACTTTTCACATGTTTGATCAGTCACAGCACCTTCTCCATACACTGCACAAATCTTTTCTGCATTGCAGTTGCATTTTTACCTTTCTTGAAATAATAAAGCATAATATGCTGAAAATGTTGAATGTCTTCTTCCATCTTCAATATTAAAATAGGTACACAAAATTTCCCAATTTTGATTTTTTTTAAATGCACTCTAAAAATTGTCACAATATAATCTAACAAGATTGTTTTGGATGAAGTTAAAGACAACTAAGTGCTACTAGAACCAGATGAACTTTTTTGCCAACCCAATATTTTCACAGGTTCCAGGGAGTGGAATTTAGACATCTTTGGGAAGCCATTAATTTGCCTGCCACACCCTCTGACTAATGAAGACCAATGTCTGTGCTAAACTTCTTCCTTCCGAACTACTGACTTGTCAAGGACTGTGGAGGTTGTGTGATGTTACCTTACTTGCAAACTAACGACAGCCTGCCAGAGTTCATGGGAGGCAATAGAAGACAAGAGACGAACAAAGGGTTTCGTTAGTCATGCCACAGCAAGCAGCATATGCATCATCACATTTGCATCAGCTCCTCTTCTCTCCAAGTCCCACGGGGATGAGTCAGGTGAGGCCTAATTGATGCCTACACATATCATGGGCTGTGTTGCAGGAGGGGAGCCTCAAGTTTATGGAACCTGAATCATTTATGATGGTCAGTAAACATGCCCCTCTTTTTCTCCAGAGGAAGATACTACCTCTTTCTCCCAAGGCTGTTCAATATACAAACTTCCTGGAAAAGATAATCCAAAACAAAGGGCAGTTACTACCTTGTTTAAAGGATGTGCAAAAATAGAGGCCCTTGGAAAATGGTCCTTCAATATCTGTCTTCATGCATTTAATAGGCTGGTTTACAATTTCTCAAATGCAAGGCTAGTTCTTTGAAAATCATTTTAAAGTAAGTCGGTTTTAAGTTAAAAGATTTGGTTTTCTTTTTTTTAATACCATTTTTCAATGTGTTTACTTGTTCAACTTAACCTCTATTTATGCACTGTATTTAAATATTTCTCTAGTGCCTACTCTATTTGTTGTTATTGCTTTATCAGAGGTTTCTATATGAAAACATGTTGACTGTTTGGCTAATTTAATAAACAAATTACTAATGCAAAAAGACAACTTGACCTCAGTTCATAATGAGAAAACAAATAATAGCAAATTTTCTAATTAAGGCCCTGATACAAGCAGGTAATTATGATGGAAAAAACAGGTGCTAATATTCCCTTGATGTGAAGTGTCATTGTATGAAAACAGTGACTGAGAGAGGGCCTTCACTAAGAAGTGGAAGACAGCCAAATTCATTTCTGTGTATTAAATTAAACACATTCTGAAAGCAGGGAATGGCTGCAACAAGTTAAAGAAACAAATGATTATATAAACAAGTGATTACATTTGACATTAGATGTATCAACATTTGTGAATTGACTAATGGGTCTAACTCCTCCTTTTTCTGACATTCTCCTAATTTAAAGCTACTGATTACATATATTGCTAGTTGTAAGAGCAAAGAAAGCTACAAGGAAGATATTAAACAGGCTAATGATAAAAATGCGCTAAGTCAGAAGAAAAAAGAAGTGAAACAAAAATATTCTATCCTCTCTGTGCAGAAGTGATGGTAGTAGATACATATTAATTAAACATTGTTTGAGCAACTTTCTCCCCCTGACATTCATAAAAGAGAGTTGCTGAAAAGCCAATATTATATTATACTCTCTATATGAAGTAATTACAATCTTACCACTCAATATTTATCTCATTAATTGTTTTGAAAAACTGAGGTAGAGCACTATCCCTACCTTTACCATACCCTTATACTGTACTAAATTATTGCTCCCATGTCAAATTTATCAATATGAATATGTTGACAAAAGAAGCAATTACAAATTGCCAAAGAGCATGACAAACTACAGCAGCTTTCCTTGACAGGTAAATGCTGCAGCCATTCAGTGGAAGGCATTAAAGAATTGAACAGAAACAGGAATTTTAAATCTGGCTCCTCCCCACCCAATGTCAGTGAGCTCTAAGCCTCAGTTTCCTCGTTTGCAAAGGAAGAATGAAAATGGGTTGATCTATGTCTGATCTCAAGGTGACATGATGCAATATTTGTGGGAGCACCTTTACTCATGTGTAAGGTGCTTGTTGTTGTTTTATATCTGGATTTCATCCTTTTTGTTTTATTTCTGTTTTGGAATTTTCTTTGAGGGAGTTCTTTAACACCTGTTAACAGCAGGCTTCTTAGTGCATAGTATAGTTGAAAAACAAGGAGTGTGCTCACAATATATGACCAACCTGGGTCAGAAATCTCTGAGCAGGTCTCACAATCCCAGCCAAGCCTTCTGCCCTGCTCTGCAGAAAGCGCTGCACTGCAGATTCCAGAAGGAGCCACACTTCTGCAATTTACTGGCACTTCCCCGTTTCCTCTGGCCTGCCGTCCCAATATTCCCCCTCTTGCTCATCATTCACCTTCAGTGCCTTCTCACTCTCCATTTCAACAAGGCTTACCGTAATATACCCCTGACTATGCCAGCTCTTCATCCTTGCTTTTCAAGGTCCCAACACAAACTACCACCACATTTCTTTAGATCCCCTGAAGCCATAGAGACTCCCTCTTCTCCTGCAGAAACGAATGGGTCTTTGTCCCTTTCTTCACTGATGGCTGTCATTGACACAGGCAATCATGGTCTCCACATTAGCTGTTAACTCCATGGCCTCCTCTGCCTCCCAGTTTTGTCCCGAAGCTCTTTTTAGGCACTAATTTCCTCAGCTCTCTGCAGATAACATTTCAATAGCTAAGCAGGAATCAACTTTCAGGGACCATCTGATGTGGTCTCTTGCCTCAGGAGGAGGAGAATGCGTCACACAAGACGTGTGTTTTCACATCCTCTTTCAGTGTTTCCTCTAACTTCTAGTCACATCCTTGAGTAAATTATTTCTCTGAAAGTAAGCTCTCCCCTTATGTCCAAACCAATTCTGGTTTGTGTCTTGTTTTTCCTCTTTGATCTCCTCTGGAGAACTTGTCTCTGATTTGGGCATGTGATAGGGGGAATCTCAAAGTTCAAAAGTTGTCTGGTCGAATTGCACATATACTCTTTAAAATACTATCACCTCCTGTGGGTTGTGCAGCCTAAAAGGGAATTAGCTTCATCATAGGTGGTCTGTCCATCCCTGCACATCTTTGAGCAGATGAAATGCTTCACTTGAATTCACTGAAATCTGCCTTCCTGAAAGTTCCATCCTCTTGTTATGTACTCTCTCATCAGGATGTCAAAATAGCTTCCGTAATCGGCTCTGGCCCATCTAGTACCATTCGTTACTGCTTCTCTAGCACCTAGCACAGGCCCCTAAAGCAGAGTAGGCTCTTAAGAAACACTTGTGAATGAATGAATGAATGAATGAATGTCTCTTCTACAGGATAGCACTTTGTATCTAAGACATTTATGAAATATAATCTGGGTCTTTTCCAGGCTAGAAGTCCTTAGTTCTCATTAGGAAAAGTTTCAAGTTCATATGATATGTCAAAATAAAAAAAAAAAAGGTTAAATTACTTTTTATGTATATAGTTGTATATAATTATACATACATTTGTTTACGTTATGAATAAGCAAAAACTAAAAGCAGTCATTAACATTTAATAAATATACTTTGGCATTCATAATCTACTTGCTGCTAAGTGGTTTTATTTAGTATTATCAAATTAATTTTTTATGTTTGAACAGAAGCTTTGTTATAACATCATTATACTATTTTTAAAAGAAAAACTTGGATCGCAGTTCTACTGATCTTCAGCATTTTTCTATTTTTCCCCATCTTGTTCATATATAAAAATAACTTTATTATTGTAAATATATGGTATACATTTTGTATTGTCCTTTTTTAGTTAAAATTATATTGCTCATGTTTTTCATATTATTATTAATCTTTATTATTGTAATTTCATATGTTTAATAGTATTCTATCTATTTGATATATCATAACCATTTCCCAGCTAGTACTGATTTTAAATGTTTCCAGATTTTTTTCTTACAGAAAATGTTGTTAGGAATATTACATACATATAAATTTAATATTTAAAATATTTTTAAATAGCTGAAATATTAAAATATAGATATCTTAAATATATTGCCATATTTTAAAATATTTCCTCGACGGATACACCCTGGAGGTTGTCAACGACTTCACTTACCTCGGGTCCACCATCTCGAGCTCTCTGTCAGTCGACTTGGAGGTCAACCGGAGAATCGCCAGGGCAGCCACAGTTATGGCCAGACTGAACCGGCGAGCGTGGAACAATTCCAGCCTCACTGAGAAAACCAGACTGCGCATCTACCAAGCCTGCGTACTCAGCACTCTCCTCTATGGCAGCGAGACGTGGACCACCTACGCAAGGCACCAAAGGAAACTCAACAGCTTCCACATGAGGTGCCTGCGACGCGTCCTGCATGTCGCCTGGCAGGATAAGGACCCCAACACCGAGGTGCTGAAGCGAGCCAATATGAGCAGTTTGCATGCAGTTCTTAGCGAGAGACGCCTCAGGTGGCTCGGCCATGTCAAAAGAATGGATGCAGGCCGTATCCCCAAAGACCTCCTCTATGGCGAGCTAGCAGAAGGCAAGAGGATGACAGGGCGCCCAAAACTGCGGTTCAAAGACATCTGCAAAAAGGACATGACACAATGCTCCATCAATCTCAACACATGGGAAGTTCAAGCAGACGACCGCCTAGCCTGGAGGCTCGCGGTCAGGCAAGGTACGTCACGCGCGGAGGCTGCGCGCAATGAGGAGGCGGTCCAGAAAAGATCGAGGCGGAAGCAGCGTCAACAGCAGCAACAACAGCCATCTGCCTTCACCTGTAACAAGTGCGGCAGGGATTGTCACTCCCGAGTCGGACTGCACAGCCATTCTCGGCGGTGCAGATAGACTCTCAAGAAGCTACGCCATCGTCTCTCGAGACGGACGGCTGCCGACGACGACGACCTAATTAATGCTAAGCACTATACTAGAAACTGGTAAAGAATGAACAAAGCAGATCCCTCCCTTAGAGGGTTTAAAGTCTAGCAACAAATAAAGAAAAGAAAAGAAACTGTTATATGTGTTATGCTCAAATGGTCCAAGGCACTACTACCCTTAGACTCAGGAATAAAGAGCACTTGCCCTTGACCCTAGGTTTCAGAGAACCCCACTCTGGCCCTCCTCCACCTAAGCCCCTTGTCACCAAGCAAAGAGAGACAGTGGGCATCTGTGGAGCATCCTGGGCATTCCCATCTGGAGCCCACAACCCTCACTTGACCCCGATCTGGGTAGCAGATGCCAAAATTCCTTATCCAAGGGATTCAAACCCACTTCTGGAGCCAGAGAAGACCTTTCTAGATCCGGCCTCCTGAAAATGGAATTTGCATGTATGTTCATTGATGGTTGCACAAACTCAGTGCTAAGAGAGGTTGTGAACGGGGTTTAATGCATGGTCTGGGCATCCCTACACACATAGAAGAAGCCACGCACAGTTCTGGATGAAGACAGGAGTGGAAGAGGAAAGAGGAGTAACCAAACTGAGAACAAGGAGCCAGGGCCACTTCTTTCCAAAGTCATGTTCTAGGATAGGACTCTGAAGATTCTGAAAATTTTAATTTGAACCTAGTTTTCCAGGTGGTTTTGAGGATATATTTGTCAATGTAGGAGGATGGAACATATTTTATTTAATGGTTTGTTAGCTTGATTTATGGCTTTAAAATATTTAGGCATATGGAATGTGGGTCTTCATCTGTATTCTTGCCCCAGGCCCTACAAATGCTGGGACAGGCCTGGTTGGTACAAGGTGTGATGAGGACACCTAACAGAGATCTAAGATTATATGAAGGTGTGCATTTCAGCAGAGTAGGTTCAGCAGAGTAGGCTCAGCCATAGGATATTCTACTTGTGTAATCCACTACATTCCTAGGCTGAAAGTGAAAATGTCATATGCTCATCTTAATAGATATCAAAAATACATTTGATTAAATTGAAGAAACATTTGTTAACTCTTAAGATTCAAGAATAACAACATACTTAGTGTAATAAATGGAATTTATATGAAACTAAATATTGACATCATTCTTAAATGGTAAGTACTAGCAGTGTTGCCTTTAAATTTAACCAAAGACAAGAAGACAACTATCATTTCAATTATTTTACATGAATCTTAAATTTCCAACCAGTTGATTCTGGTAATTTTTCTCTTCTAGTGGCATTTTCATTTATTCCATCACTTAAGTCCTTACCTTGTTCTGGTTTGTTGTCATTGTTGTTGCTGGTCTATACCTTGTCTTGAAGGCATGCATTCCATAAAATTAATACCTGTTTGATAAAATACATTTTTATTTATCTCAAATATTTCTCTTTCACTATTCAATGGAAGCCTCCATTTTTCTCTTTATGATTTTTTATTTGTTTGGTCAGCCATTGCCTGGAGAATAATAATGGCTCATTATTCTCCCAAATGGTTCCTGTGTCTCGATTATTAATCTGCATCAGCTGGAGGCAAATAGCATTCCCTACACCCTCCAGTCTTAATGCATAATCAGGAACTTGGCAAAGGAAGAGAGTGGTAGTGGAAGTTCTGGCATGACTGGCTATGAGGAACAAGCAGATAATCGAATATAAACAAGTCAGATGGCATTTTTAATTTGAGTAAGAATACAAGTCTATTTTAAAGTTGTTTGCCTGGTCAATGCTATGCATCTGTTACCACTGTGTTTGCAGATTCATTCTCTCTCTCATTCCCTTTCTTACTCATATTTCTAAACTAGAAATTCCCAGATAACATTTTGGTATTTTGATATTTAACATTTTATGAAGGACTGTTATCAAACAATGATGGATGGAAATGCAAAATAGCTTTATGAAAGAGCAATTTTGCTGTTGCTCTCTGGCTCCTCACATTTTAGAGTAAAACTCTTGAGAACTGGGCTGTTGCCTGTTATCACATTATGTTTTCCAAGAAAATATCTCATTCCAAGCTTGTGTAAGTCTCTTCTCCCCCACAATTTAAAAGCTGTGATAATTTTTTAGATACCAAGCATATTTATGTTGAATACTCCTAGGCTAACTAGAAAGCAGGACTTTTAGAAGCATGCTTTTGATCCTATCTGCAGTACCATTTTATAAATTAATAAATGAGGAATTTCATTCAGAATTTGTCTAGTGGTGCCCTACTAACTTAAATTCAAAGCCTTGGCAAGATCAGAAATTGCCTAAAACTGAATCTTCCATTGTTCATCAAGTATAATTTTGACAGTGAAAGAGATCTCTAAGACATTATTTCCATAAAATAACAAAATTCTTTACAGTGGCTTCCCTGTCTGTCTCCATGAACCTCATTTCCAGCACCCTAATCCCTCCTTTCTTCTCCATCCCTATTATACCTACAGATCTAAGTCTCTGAAAGTATAATCAAATGACAAGTGAGTGGCACTGAGACAGCTTCATCTAGCATTTTGGAGCTTCAACATGAAAAGACCATTCTTGGTTTCTCCTTCTTGAAGAACACTTTATTCAATTCTGCCATGTGCTTGCCTGCTTTCTGACTCTCTCCAGTCTTTGCCTGGATAAAGTAGGTAGCTCAATCCTCTGAGGAATTTCTCCCTTTTTTTGACTCCTCCTTTCTGAAGGATTCTTAAGTGGATTCTGTTAAAAGGATTCCTGGTCTGGGCCTGAAGGGCAATGCCAGAATCCAAGACTTCTGTCCCCTTCCAGGCTTCTCTTCTAGAAAATTAAGTCACAAACAACCCCATACACTGAGTGGCTAATCAAAAGGAAGAAAATTAAATTTGCAAATATCATAATTTCATGATTCAACAATGATAAACATTGTTGGTATTTTGGGATAATGAATGGCATGCTATGTTGTGTTATGGCCTTGTATAAGTAACACATGAGACATAATTATACTGAGCAACTATTTATTGTTTATGTAAAATTTAATTTTAACTGGGTTCCAGGTATTTTTATTTTCTAAATCTGGCAACCCTATAATAGCTTTAATCCCCACAGGCTTCTTTTCCTTTACATATACCCTCACTAATAATCTTACATTTTCAAAAACTAGGAACAAGTAAAAGAGTATTTTAGGAATAATTTTGCTCAGGAAATTGATAATATTTTGCTACTCATGCACTGGGTGGAAAATTATCTCCTTTATTAACCTTAGTATGTTAACAAAAAAAAAAGAGTGATTTTAATTTATATTTTTGTGTCATTGATTGGGAGTAACAACTTCAATATATACTAACAAGTTGATCAGTATACACCAGTTATTTTAGTTGACTCTGAGTACTAAGTGATGAAACATTTTTATTTAAAATTAAATAAAAGATAAAGTTAGCAAACTAAAAACTTATAAAGAGGAGAGAGAGTAAATTCATGTGTAAAAGATGTAATAATATCATTGCTTTTTCTTGCTTAATGCATAAGGAAATAAATAAAATTCTTGTAACCTTCTACAAAAGAAAGTTTTATTTTGGGGAAGAGGAATGCAGATTGTTCTATTTTATTAATTTAAAATATTTTGACTTATTTTAAATGAGAAACTCCTTGTGGACATCATTTTTCTTATTTATGTTCACCATAATATTATCAATGATGCACTCCTTAAACCTAGACGTGGTTTCAAGTCATAATGAGATGGCATATAAGGTATCTGTGACTTGTCAAGCTCACAAGAAAAACAGAAAATGGCACCTGAACTATACAACAGTGTTATATTTCAGGCAATAACTTGATAAATTTTGGCACCTACAGAAATTTCTTAACAGACTAAAACATTTTCAGGGTGACATTAACAATAGACACTTTTAGGGAGCACATGCAGGCAAGAATTACAAAATGAATTTATACTGAAAACCTTTCCAAGTTCTTATAATTAGTGTAACCATAATGGACAGAAAACAATGATAGGAATATTTTCTTCTACGTCTGTGCAGATCCATTTCCTTTTATTTGTCATCATCAAAGGCTAGTGTGGATGACAGCAGTGAAGGCTGGACAATGGAAAGGGTCTGCAGCTGCTCATTGGGTGTTTATGGAAAATGACATGGCATCAGGGCTCACTGAGAACCAGAGGAAGATCTGCAATATAATTAGAGGAAAAGCAATTGCCATTCTTCTGACTTGTTCTGATACCACTTCTTGACAGTAAAAAAGTGACTAAGATAATATGCAAATCTGACAGTTGGGACCTTGATGAGTTAAAGTGGATACTTAATATCACCTCTCTTTTCTGGACATCAGGCATCTGTGCTATTTTGAATATTATTTTCAGTGTTGAAATGATTTATATGGTCAGAATCAGTCTGCTATGGTTCCTAGTTAATATGAGGTGACAGCAATTAACATCAGAATTAATGTATGTTTTTAGTTGATCGCTCTTCAGATATATTTAACCAACTGGTATGTTTTTATCCCAGAAATTCTCTATCCTAAAAATATGATGTGTTTAACTCTTTTTTTTTTCTCAATACATTTGCCATTTTAACTTTGCCATGTTGAAGGTGGTCATTGAGAAGATGTGACCACCTGTTTACCTGGAATCTGGACCCAGGCAGTCAGATACCCCCCACCACCTCCCCTGCCCTTGGAAAGTACATTATGCCCACTGTTCCCACAGCTGGAGCTATTTCAAGAGTGCAACTCTGAGAAATTTATGTGTTATTGAAACCATCCAGACTGACTATGTGACTGAACCCTGTTAAAGCCTTTAAAACTTTCAAGATTCTAGCAGGTGAATGCGGAGATCGACTCATATTGTGGTCATCCAAAAAACTCACAGAGTGGTCTGTGTCTTTCTTCAGTCTCTCGTTCCCCTTTGTGTGCAGGGGTCAATTTGTGAACCAATAGCCATGACTGATAAGGGGTAGGTTCCTATAGAAAATTGTACATTTCTTCTCTGGGAGCAAGTAGTGTAGAACTAGTACTGTAGTAGCCAGTGTTTAACTTCCACAGTATTTAAACGTGCAGTGGTTAAGAGAATGCCTTCTGAGCTCTGAACTATATGAGTCTGATGCAAACTTAGTTGGCTACTATAGTTTTGTGACCTTGGGTAAGTTATTTAAGCAGCCTAAGCCTAAGTCCTAGCACCCATACAGTGAAAATGATATTAGTACCTATCTCATATGGTAATATAAATTGAGCTTAGCACAATCCATGACACATGTAAATATTCAATAGATAATTGATATTATTACTGTAAAAAGTATTACTATTAAGTTTAAGATACATTATAGTATAATTCACTATGGAAGTGTGGCAGTCATCACATTTCCTCATGAATTTTCTCCCCTCACATGTGACTAGCTGAAATATTGTGGTAGAAATATTTTTTTTCCTTGATACATTTTCTTCTAGTAGCTGCTGTTGTTAGCAGCATATAGGCAAACAGGAGATGGGACGTGATGTCTTCATGTTAAACTTGTACTTCTTAAGCAATTGTCAGTATAGAAACTCACTTTCTGTTTGTCTGGTGAATCTTTCCCTTTCAGAAACAAAAAACATTTTTACAGAGCCTTTAGGAGACTCTGATATGATAGTATTAGCTGGTAAGAGAGAAAGTAATCGTTTCCTTCTTGTGCACTTGAACAAAGAGCCATCAAAGTAAGTTATCACCTGTTCTCACATCCCTAAAAATCCTGATTAGTTTTCTTGCAAAAGTACTCCTTTCTGTTATGTCTCAGCACCAACTCTTGGAAACAGCATGCCTGCTTTTACATTGAAACTTCAATGATTATGCTTTAAATAAAGTTTTATTCTTGTATGGAGAAATGACCTGCGTGTACTATAAAAACATTTTTCTCTGCATAGATCCATAAATATTGCTTTAAATTCCCTTTTCAGAATTCAGATCCTGTTATCATTGCTTTTATGCCTCTTTCTCCTAAAACATTTAAATTTGAAAAACAATACTTAAAAAAAGAAAACTCCCACCCTTTCCACCATTTTTCAACTAAATTCATGAGAGAGATAAAGTCTAATTTATAATATGAACTATATACTAAGAATCAGAAAACAAACCTTGTGAAAAAAACATTTCTGAAAGAAGTGTTCAAAGATTTGGGGAAAGTACCAAATTTTTAAATCCAAAGAAATAAGTTTCTATTCTTCCTCTGCAGTTTATGGACTGTGTGACCTTGGATAGGTCACTAACTCTCTTTAAATCCCAGTTTTATTGCCCACAAAATTGGAGTCGGTGTCTCCCTGACCTGCCTCTTTGAGCCTTAGTGAAGACAAAATAATATAATGTATAGAAGTGTTATATAAATTCCAAATCCCCATTTAAATATTTTTAGCAATACAGAATTAAGTATTCAGCTGCTCTTCTGAAACTTCTCTTAAAAGTTCAGAAGAATTTGCTGCCTTGTATAATTAGGATCATGCATGCACTGCCCTGCCATGTTGGAGGGCCAGGGCTTGCTGCTTCCAGAATAGTCGACACCACATAATCTTTCTCTGAACATTAGAATACACTGATGAGAGAGGAATTATGCAAAACATACTGACATCTTGCCTGAAAAATTAGTGAATAATTTTCTTTTATCCTATTTTAAAGAGGAAACTCTTAAAAAGTCACAATATTGACTAATATATTCCTCTCATCTACATCATATAATATATTCTTCAGACTTTTTATTATCCCTGGTGGCTATAAAATCTCAGCTGTTTAAAATGATTTTTTTTCAGATTTATAACATTCCATAAAAATTTTAGGTATAAAAAGTATTTTCTACCAAAGCTAAAACTGTCCCAGCCTCATGGGTGTTTCTTTTTAAAAAGGTGTTATTCTCCATAGCATAACACCAAGGTGTTAATTTAAACATGCATTTCAAGAAGAAAAATATCCATTTGTATTACTAATTAAAAAAAAATTTTTTTTTACTAACCAGAATTTTATACCTCATGAAACAGTGTGGATTAAATGACCCCAGAACTCCATTTTTTCCTGGAACTAGAAATAGAAATCTCTTGGCATCTGCAAGCATTAAATTCTTGTTTGCTTTAAATATGCACATTAAACATCTTTGAAGTGTTTTAAAAAGGAATTTTAAAAAACATTGAGACATGCCTGGATTTGACCAACTCAAAAATAGCACAGGTAACATATAAATTGAAATAGCGTACACCAGCTTATATCAATAATGTAATTATATCACTTTGTGCTCAGATGTGCAAAGCTTGCTGCTTTCTCTCCTTATATTGTTTTTAGAAACATTTATCTCAAAATTGGGGTATTAACCAGATGCTGGCCCATGTGAACTAAGTAGTAATCTGCCTTAGGGCAGTATTTCCCAAAATGGAGTCCACAAGACTCTTGGCCCTCAAGATGTTCTTTAAAAAAAGAATTTGTTGCACAAACAAGATTCTGTGGTCAAACAAATTTGTGAGGCATTGTATACTATATCATCCCCTTAGATGTCTGTAATATACATTACTGTGTAAATAGTTTTAGTACCCTTACAGTGAAGTATATCACAAGCTTATGTGAGTGAAGAAATTTTTTGATATCACAACTCCTTAACATCCTGTAGAACACACAATTTCAGAACCGTTTCTGTCCTGAAGGAACCTGTGATACTAAAAGGATGATTTTTGTCTTGTATCATAATCCACACTGTACACCTTCACACCAGGGTGTGTGAAGGAAGTCAGAAAAGAAATGCCTAGAGAGATAGATCCACTTCTCTGCTTGTAGTACATTAAGTTATTGGTCTCGATTCTTTACCCCACACCCTCACTAAGTCATAGTATTTATTATATACATCCTTATCCTGGCCACAGTCTTGGCACTTGACATTGGGCTTGGCCTTGTGACTTGCTTTGAGCAACGAGATGTAAGTAAACCTGAAATGAGCAAGGCTGTAACAGAACCCCTGGACTCTCCAATGAAACAGAACCCACAGGCTGTTTAGTTAGGGGTCCGAATGCCCGTCGCCAGAATTAAAACTCTCAATACCAGAGTTTGGTGAAAAGAAAAAGAATTGTTTATTTAATAGTTATATAGATTTAGATTATTTGCGGATTTTTGCCATTAAGTCTTATTTTCTTTAAAACACCCACAAACGCATAGTTCTGCCTCCCCTTACCAAACCAGGCTAGTTTTAGAAAAGTTAGAGATACCATTTCCCTACATCCTAGACAGAGTTCAGCTTTACCAGTAGCTGCAAATCATTTGATTTCGATTGGGGAGGCCTTGTCTGTGTTATGGTGCCTGCCAGCTTTTAATCCAGAACCGTGTGGATTCCCAGTCTCCTTGTAAACTGCATGGAGTTCTCCCTTCTCAAAGCCGCATGGTGTGCCTTCCTTTTCAAAGCCGCATGGTGTACGCTCTCAACACAGCATGGAGAACCTTCTCAAAACCGCATGGTGTACCCAGTTAAACTGTCTGCTGCTTATTTTTAAACCCCTGACTGCATCCTGTGATGCAGTGGGCATGCTACCCAGTTCTGACCATTCACAGAATCTCACGCAGTCTCTGTGTGCTCTTTCCATACCATCCCCTGGTCCAAGACCCCTCCCATCTTCTTGAGGCCTTGTAAGCATCAAAGCCATTTGTGTAACAAAGATACCAGCCACCAGCCACAGGCATGTGAAGGCATCCTGAAAGCTGCTTCCTTTCCCCCATCCCCCAGCCTGCAGGCTCTGGGGACCTCTGGACAACCCCATTCTGTAACATGGCTACCTCCTTTCCTCTGAGAAAAACATGTCTCAGATAGCTGCTGTTACAAGTCCTAGTTAAACTGAGTTAATTATAACCTTAAACCCTTAGACCCAAGCCTAGCTGAACATAACCTAGATTGGCCAAACTTAGACAACCTACAGTTATGTGGATATGAAATAATTGCATATTGTTCTATGCCTGTGAGTTTGGGAATAGTTTGTTTCTGTGGTCATAACAATTGCTGACTTATGTACTACTCCATAGGAGTTCACACCAAAATAATACTGCTCTCAATGTCCATGATAACTGAAGAGAAACCAAGTGAATGGAAATAAAGTCAAGGGATGTATCATAGGGCAATGATTTGTAGATTATTTATTTTTTATTTCCTTAATTCTTAAGATCTTGGGAAACATGTCCTGTTAAAAGCATTTCATTTTTTGGTATCTGACTTGTTTTGGTATGATTATCTCAAATTTCCAAAGGAAACATACCATTCTAAACAGCCCAGCTTTTCCTACTTAAACAAACTTAGGCTATGAAATACATTTAAATAACATGACTATCAATTGGAAAATAAAGAAATCTGCAGTTTATATATTAAGACAAAGGGTCCTACAAAATCTCAATTATTATCAAATTCCCTCAAAATATTAATTTTAATTTTACTGTTGTTCAACAAAGGTGGTGAGTGGGTGCACCAGAAACTTCCCAGTCTAGGAAAATGGTAGTTTTGGCTGACAATCATTGCTCACCAGGCTGCTCAGTGCTACCTGCCAAGGCCTTCATCACTGGACTCCAGACAAGGACACCTGTGCTCTTGACAAGATCTCTGCTCCTTACCCCCCTATAGCACCTCCACCATCTGTTCTTTTTTTCATTCATATGCACTTATTTCATCATTCTCTCCATTTCTATATGTTCTAGCCTCCTCTGCTTCTTGAATTAGTCAGCTCTATGTGTATAAAATTGGTAAATACAGAAATTAAATGAGTAATGTATGTAAAAGTTCCTTACATGGTTGCTCAATAAATATCTTTCTTTTTTCCTGCCTATTCTACCTATACTACTCTTTTTTTTAAGTATATTTATTGATTATGTTGTTACAGTTGTCCCGATTTATTTTCCCTTTCCTCCTCTCTTCCCTTCCCTCCAGCAATCCCACTCCCTTTAGTTGATGTACATGGGTCATGCATATAAGTTCTTTGGCTTCATCCTTTTTTATATTATTCTTAACTTCCCCCTGTCTATTTTGTACCAACTAATTATGGTTCTTAGTCCTTGCAACATTTCTCCATTTCTCCTCTTTCCCCTCCAAATGATCCCCACACCTATGATTCTGCTCCTTTTCTGGTTGTTTGCTTAATTTGTTTTTGCTTTTATTTTTTAGATTCAATTGTAGAGAGTTGTGAGTTTATTGTCATTTTAATGTTCATAGTGTTGATCTTCTTTTTTTATTTTTTATTTATTTATTTACTTATTTATTTATTTTTGGTTTTTCAATTACAGTTGTCCCATTTTTCCCCTATTGCTCCCCCCCACCCCTCCCACCCCTTCTCCCACAATCATATCCCTCCCCGTTGTCCATGTCCATGAGTCATTTATACACGTTCCTTGACTAAATCATTCCCTTACTTATCCCCCTTCTCTCCCTCCCCCTCCCCCCTATTGACTGCTATTCTGCTCTTTGTCCTATTTAGTTCGTTTGTTTGTATTGTTCTTTAGTTTCCTGTATTAGGTGATATCATATGGTATTTTTCTTTCTTTGCCTGGCTTATTTCACTAAGCATAATTCTCTCTAGTTCCATCCATGTTGTTGCAAATGACAGGAGTTCCTTCTTTCTTTCTGCTACATAGTATTCCATTGTGTAAATGTACCACGGTTTTTTGATCCACTCATCTACAGATGGGCATTTAGGCTGTTTCCAGCACTTAGCTATTGTAAACGGTGCTGCTATAAACATAGGGGTGCATAGGTCCTTTTGAATTAGTGTTTTAGGGTTTTTCAGGTATAATCTTAGCAGTGGAATCGCTGGTTCAAAAGGCAGTTTCATTTTTAGTTTTTTGAGGTAATTCCATACTGTTTTCCATAGTGGCTGCACCAGTCTGCATTCCCACCAACAGTACAGTAGGGTTCCGGTTTCTCCACAGCCTCACCAGCACTTGTTTGTTGATTTGTTGATGATGGCCATTCTTGATCTTCTTTTTTTTAAATAAGTCCCTTTAACATTTCATATAATAATGGCTTGGTGATGATGAACTCCTTTAGCTTTACCTGTCTGGGAAGAACTTCATCTGCCCTTCCATTCTAAATGATAGTTTTGCTGGATAGAGTAATCTTGGTTGTAGGTCCTTGCTTTTCACCACATTGAATACTTCTTGCCAGTCCCTTCTTGCCTGCAAAGTTTCTTCTAAGAAATCAGCACCCCTTTATAAGTAACTCTCTGCTTTTCTCTTGCTGCTTTTAAGATTCTCTCTTTGTCTTTCACCTTTGGCATTTTAATTATGATGTGTCTTGGTGTGGTCCTCTTTGGGTCTAGTTTGTTTGGGACTCTCTGTGCTTCCTGGACTTGTATGTCTATTTCCTTTGTCAAATTTGGGAAGTTTTCCTTCATTATTTTTTCAAATAAGCTTTCAATTTCTTGCTCATCATCTTCTTTTGGAACCCCTATGATTTGAATGTTGGCACATTTAAGTAGTCCCAGAGATTCCTAAGCCTCTCCTTGTTTTTTAAAATTCTTATTTCCTCATTTTGCACTGGTTGGCTGTTCTTTTTTTTCCTTATATTCAAAGTCATTGATTTGAACCCTGGTTTCCTTCTCTTCACCATTAGTTTTGTGTGGATTTTCCTTCATTTCACTTAACATAGCCTTCACTTCTTCCCTCATGCACTTGCCACCCTTAAGCATATCTGTCAAGCCTGCGAGCATCTTTATCACCAGTGTTTTGAATTCTACATTTGTTAGGTTGGCTATCTCCTCATTTGTTAGATTGGCTATCTCCTCATCGATTAGTTCTCCCACGAAACCTTGATCCATTCCCTCTTTTTGGCCATACTTCTGTCTCATCATCTTGACAGACGACTGTGTTTGTTTGCCTCTGTGTCTTCAGTAGAGCTGTCACACCTATTATGTTTAAGGGGTAGAGTCTTAGGTAGTCGTCAGTATAAGGCGACCCATTTTACAACATTGTGGTGCTATGGGGGGGGGTCTGAGAGGGAACAATGCCACTTGCTCAGCACTTGCCCCTTTTCCAGGCACTTCTCCCACTTCGATATAGGCCTAGCACCTCTCTAGCTGTTGCCCTGGCTGTTGTTCCCAGAGTCAGTGGGTCTGCAGATGTTCTAGGACTGTGGGGGCCCTTTAAACAAGTGGACTCTGCTGAGAGACCAACAGTTTCTTTCTCCACCCCCACCTCCACTGGTTTGCACAGTCAGAAGCAATGAGGTTTTATTGTCCCTGGTGCTGGAACCATGAGCTGTGCAGTCTGGTCTGGTGCTGGGGGTTCTCCCCAGGTGTCCCTCTCAACTCTTTTAAATGTTTGACTGAGCTTTCTGCTGGCCTGCTACTGCCACCACTGCTGCTGACACCATACCGCATCCTTTCCACCCTGGCTCCACTCCTCCTACCTGTCTGGATGAGTATTTCTTCTTTATATCTTTGTCTGTTGGACTTCCATGCAGCTTGATTTTCTGGAACTTCTGGCTTCTCTATTTTTGAGGTAGTTGTATTCCTTCTTAGTTATGGAGGGAGATGCAGTGTGTCTATCTAGGCCCCCATCTTGGCTGGAAGTCTCTACTATTTTCTTAATGATAGTCCAGTGAGGTGTAAAAATTTACATAGATAGATATATAGTCGTCGGCAGCCGTCCGTCTCGAGAGACGATGGTGTAGCTTCTTAAGAGTCTATCTGCACCGCCGAGAATGGCTGTGCAGTCCGACTCAGGAGTGACACGGTATCTGTCTCCTCCCGTGTTGAATCGACATCTTGCGATGATGCTGGAGTGTCCTCTCCAGTGAAGCTGAAGCTACAGAGCCTGGGCAGGGTGATATGGAGGGTCTGCTGTTGCCCATGCAGCAGACCCCCCCTCTCTTCGCAGCTGAAGGATCCAAGGGAAAGACGGAGTCAATATAGCTTGGCTTCAGGTGCGCTGCAGGAGTTGCCGGTGTTGACTACAACGTCAAACCGCCTTAGGGACTCCGGCTCCGGATTTTCTGTCGGGGTTTACTCCCTTAGCCTTTCCCCTGAAGAGGTATGCTGCAAGGCAGCAGAGGTTTTTTGGAGTCAGAGTTTTCCTTCTCTGATGTGCCCTGACTGGAAGATTGAACCAGCGACACTTAGCTCGCAGGCCGACGCTCAATCCACTGAGCCAAACCAGCCAGGGCTAAGGATAAGGGAAGTAAAGTAGCAGGATTAAGGTCACATTTAAGATGTATGTTAAATGGAGATAAAAGTAGATAATAAGTAAAGCATCTACTTGAGGAAAGGTGTTGAGTTGGAGCTGAGTTTAGAAGACTCTGAACAGCACAAGGTGTTTGGAGATAAACATAATTTCCTAAGGTTAGATATGCTGAGGTTTCTGCTAATTTAGCTGCAGCCACGACCTCCTTAAGACAATTTGTGTAAACTCTAGCTAGTGAGTCTCTCTAAAGACTGCATGGTATAATATGCAATAGGTCTCATTCTTTCACCTTGGTCTTTTATTAAAACTCCTAAAGCCTAATTATGCCTATCACAGAGGAGTAAGGTAAAAGACTGGTCCTAGTTGGGTAGGCCCAATGCTGGGGGATTTGGGAGATCTGTCTTAAGGTCAATAAATGCTGTTCATGCTTGTCTTTCCCATGGTAGAGTTCTGGTGTGGAGGTTTTGGTGACTCCACAAATATAGATATATAGCTATAGACCACTCAGTATATGAATATGGATAGAGTGGTCATAAATAAGAAATTAGTATTAGCCCTGGCTGCTGTGGCTCAGTGGATCGAGCGTTGGCCTGCAAGCCAAGTGTCACTCGTTCGATTCCCAATCAGGGAACATGACTAGGGTTGCATGTCAGGTCCACAGTTGAGGGCGCGAGTGAGAGGCAAGCAACCACACAGTGATATTTCTCTCCCTCTCTGTCTCCTTTCCCCGCTCTCTAAAAATAAATAAACAAATAAGCAAACAAACAAATAAATAAATAAATGATTTTTTTAAAGAAATTAGTATTAATAATAGCTGTTGGGATTTACATTGATCTTCTAGGATCTGACTATTACTAACATTAATGGCCAGTCGAGGAACACACTATCTAAAGAACATAGGCTGTAGCCAAGGATGAGATCCAGATCTGGTTTTGAATCTTAGCTCTAGAAATTACTGTCTGATAAGTTACTATCCTCTCTTAAATCCAATTTCCACATCTGAAAATTGAAAGTAATGACATTTAAGAAGATACCATCTAAAGGATGATATCTAATGGGATACTACATTTAAAGGGCTTAATGCAATGCTAAACACATATCAGCACTCAGTAAAAGCTAGCTATTATAATTATAGTACAAGAGCTAAGTTTGTATGTGATAATATATTGACTGTATAATGCAAATATACACATCAGAGAAGGAAAACTCTGACTCCAAAAAACCTCCGCTGCCTTGCGGCATACCTCTTCAGGGGAAAGGCTAAGGGAGTAAACCCCGACAGAAAATCCGGAGCCGGAGTCCCTAAGGCGGTTTGACGTTGTAGTCAACACCGGCAACTCCTGCGGCGCACCTGAAACCAAGCTGTATTGACTCCGTCTTTCCCTTGGACCCTTCAGCTGCGAAGAGAGGGGGGGTCTGCTGCATGGGCAACAGCAGACCCTCCATATCACCCTGCCCAGGCTCTGTAGCTTCAACACGGGAGGAGACAGATACCGTGTCACTCCCGAGTCGGACTGCACAGCCATTCTCGGCGGTGCAGATAGACTCTTAAGAAGCTACACCATCGTCTCTCAAGACGGATGGCTGCCGACGACGATAATGCAAATAACCACCTTAAAATAAGCATGTGAATAACATTATCTTTATTCTAAAATCACCACATTTATGACCTGATATGCAGGGACAAGAAGAAAGAAAGATTTACTATATTAATTCATTTCACTCCTGCCACATTTCTAATCCTCTTTATACACCAGAGAGCTGGAGTTTAGGGGTATCCTGGAAAAAAACTGAAGGTTAATGTATATAATCTATATAGTTCATAAAATAAGAAAATTACTGGCTGGTCATATCAAGGTGAAACACAGGGGAATGAACTCACTGTGGCCACACCTCTATTTGAAGGCTACCTGGGGGAAAAAAAGACTGAAGCACAGCCATTTTAACAAATAGGAGTGGGAGTGATTAATTACTTTTTACTGCCATTCAACAGCTTGTCACCCAGGGAGTAACCTCATTTCTTCAATTCCCATAAATTTAATAGAGGTCACATCATGGCCTACTTGGCTGAAAAGCATTGCTTCTGAAACCCTGATGGTACTTTTAAGTCCACTGATGTGTGAACATAATTCTCTGCATCTCTTAGCTTCACATACTCTGTCTCTCCCATGGAGACACTTTAGTAGATCTATGTGGCACCACGTAGAAACTTACAAGTAGTGAGCTCTCTGATTCATTCCTCTTTCATGCAATGAGATGATAGAAAACTTAAAACCAATGGGTGTTATTCTACAGTGTAGAGCTTCTTTCCATTCTGTTAAGGAAATATAAAAAGATATTTATTGCAATTGAAAACTACTAGTTATAAGACCTTTTCAACCTGAATATTTAATTTGGTATCTAAAAAGAAATTTTAAGCATTACAGTAAAAGACTTACAGGTAAGGATGGTGGTTAGCTGTTGTTCCTAATTCTCATCTCAGCATATGCATTAACCCACATAAAGAAATTCTGGAAAAGTAAGGTAACTGCAAAGGTCTGCCAAACACCAGATTGAATTCTTGAAAAACACAGCACCAAGGAAGAACAGATAATACAAAATTAGATTATTACTTATATCTATTGTATACCCAAAACAGAGACACAGGCCTTTTTTAACTACAATGTGACCATCCCCAACTTTACTCAAAGACTCATTTCTGGGGCTCTCAGTGCTATTTCAATCCCTAATTCCACTACTAATACCTCTCTTTTTATATCTATGCATAAAATGTTATTTCTTTAACATTTGGGAAATAGAAATTGATAAGCAGCAGATAATCCATAAATGATGAAATATTAATGACTAGCAAATGTTGAACAAAAGATCTAGTCTTACAATTAACTAAGAAAAGCAGCTGGTAAAGTTTTAAAGAATCATAATAAGCCCATAATTCCTTAAATAGCTTTTGTTAAAAGAGGTGGAAATAAAAGCTATCTATTTTGTCTTCTGTAAGACAAAGAAGCACTCAATAACCTTATACAGTATTCCCTCACTTATTGCGGGTATTACATTCTAGACGCCCCCGCGATAGGTGAAAACCTGCGAAGTAGGAACCTTACATTTATTTTAGTATTTATATATATTTTAAGGCTTTATAAACACTTCCCACACACTTATAAGCCGTTCCCAGTCCCTTATTAACCTTCCCCACTCCCTTATTAACCTTTTCCACACTTTTATAAACACTACTTATGTTCTTAAACATATTCTACACTCTTAAACCTACGTAACTTTAACAACATACATATACGGTACCGCAAAATCCCATGATACAGCAAAAAATTCGCAATAAATAATTAAATATAATATTTTAAAAAATCACGCGATACAGTGAGGCCACGATAAGTGAATCGTGATACAGAGAGGGACTACTGTATAAGAAAACTAAAATAAATGAGTTAAGTATCCAACTAAAGATATTACTTGAAGACCTACAGGAAAAAATATACCATAAGAAAAGAAAGGGACAAAATTAAATATCAAGGTCAGCAAAGGAAACAGAAGGCTAGTGAATTAGAAAGCATGATGGCAGAACTAATAAATTAATCTGAAAGCTCGTTGTTTTTAGAGAAAACAAAATAATCAAACTAGCAATTCTAGTGAATTTACTATTGAAACTCTCATTTAATATCTAGCTTTTCATCAAAACGAAAAATACTCCCATAAGGGTTTTCACTGCATTTTTCCTTTAACATCATGCTTTTAATTTTTCCATGCTCCAGTCAAAAATATTTTAGGCTTCATTCTGAAATAAAAAATTAAGACCTAATATTATTTTTCCTAATCCAAAGTCTTCTTTCTAATTGATATATTATGTCAGGTACATAGTTCAAAAGTTTCTATTTCCTTATCTCTATAACTTATTTCATCAAATTCTTAATGTATAGTTTTAGACAAAAATAGTGAGCAAAGTTATTTTTCCTACATTCAAACAAATTTATACCACATTAAAATCTTTCATCTTCTGGAGAATTCTTAGCCTTTACAAATGTCTGCATAGAAATTTTTTAATTTAGTAAAATATCTGGACCTTTTTTTACAATCCTGATATCAGTATTTTGTCTACACTTACCTTTAAGTCTACCTTTGAATTCAACATATTCTAAAAATATTCGCCTTATGGCAAAGCTTATTTCAAAGATATACCCTTTGGCAAAAACAAAGTAATATCTGATAAAACCAAGAAACTTCCCTATCTTAAAATACTTGATTGATTAAACAAGATTTTACCACAAATATATATAAGATCTACCCAGCAGGCTGCCTGTTTTCCATTTTAATGTGAATTGAAAATTTATTTTTGTCTTACAGTGCTGTCTTACAGTTTGGTTTCATGAAGTACTCACTTTAGTATGTTAAGATTGATTATTTTTATTACTCTTCTGGCCTTGAATCTCATAGAAGTAGAAAATATTGCAGACATTAGAAAATAAGACATTTATCCTTCACTTTGTTTCAGTGTTCATAGACAAAGCCTTTAATATAATTGAATTTGAAGGCTGGCTTCCTCTTGCTATGCAGGATCTCAATGTCCTCATGGAAGCTACTCCCTGACTACTCCCTAAATGCCCCACATTAGTCCCACATCAAGTGTGCCTAAGAAAGGAGGCTTATCGGCACCACCACATTAAAGAGGAACACAGATGGGAAAGGGCAGAGAATATGTACAATGTGTGGCTTGTTGCTTTTTGTTGGTTCGTTTCTATAAAATTTTATATGAAGAGTTCAGGAAGTTTGGGTATTTAAAACATGAAAAAATAATGCTGATTTTATTTAGAAGATAAAATTAATCAACAAGGTCTATAATTTTAATACTGTAACATATTAACAAACAAAACTTACACAATTTCAATTCATTTTGTTTCCTACTGATTTGGACTTTAAAATAGCTATGCTACCCAAGCAAAAAAATTTTAATATGGAACATTTCACGAATTTGTGTGTCATCCTTGCACAGGGGCTGTGCTAACCTCCGTATCATCCTAGTTTTAATATATGTGTGCCAAAGCAAGCACCAAATTTTTTTTTTCTCAAAAACTTTTTTTTCTGAAATTTTTATTTCTGGGTCCTGTGGGATCAGATTGGTAGAAGAGCAGAGATGCTGTCTCAAACTGCCATGTTCAAACTACAATACTTTCTTAAATTATATTTTAGGATCTGTTTACAACCATATTGACAATTGTAAGGTTGGAATTTGGGAGCAATTACTAAATCAATGTTATATTTTTTTCTCTTTTATATCCAATTTGATCAGGTTATCTTTATGAAGCATCCAAAGTTAGCGTTGACTGAGGTCTTTTATGTTGTATCTTCACCAATTAGTGTTTACTGTTTCTTACAAAATAATTTTTAAAAGTGTTTTATAATATTTACTCAGACAGTTCTTATCAGAATATGCATAGCAGTTGAATCTTTTATAATTTGGGGAGGATCTTTACATCTGATCACATAGACATATTTGTTACTGAAAGAAAGAAAATAGTTTATATGTCTAAAGAGCTCTTATCATTAATAAGAAAAAGATGAAGATAATAAACAAGACAAGAAATAGAAAACAGGAATATACACGGAGAAAAATAGCTAAATTTTATTTTAAAAGTCCTATCTGATACACATTAAATATAAAAGCAGTAATTTTTGTTTGATTATTAATAGTTAGTACTCGATAAATATTTATTGAGTAAATGAATGAAGTAATATTTTTCACCCATCAAATTGGAAAAAAGTTTTAAAAATTAAGTTTTCAGAATTGACAGGATATCAGAAAAATTTAATATAATTAGGTAACTACCCATTTAAACTAGGGATGTTCAACACCTAGAGTCTAGATCCTCTTTGTGCCAATAATCAATGTAAATGGCCAGCCAATTTTAACTTAATCTAATAAAGAAAATGTAAACTATATTACTTAAACAAACAGAATTTAGGATATAAGAAATTTTATGTTAAGGTATAGATGGATAGGTATTAACTTCAAATATTACTATCCCCAGTGAGAAAATTTCCCCCAGTATACACATAGATGGAGATAGAAAAGGGCAGAGATGCAGATATTCTAAATAAGGTCACCAAACAGAGCATGGGGCTTCTCCTTCACCATCAGCCTCGATTCCAAAGGACAATAGGAAATTCTGTGGGGGGAAAAAAGTGCTGATCTACCCTTGCTATATTATTGACACTTCTTAATGGTACGGGTTATTCAAAAAAAATTACTAGTTTCTCTCTACAGTTTATCCATAGTGCACAGAAACCATTGACTTCCCGGAATTTTTATTAAGAATCCCACACTCTTGCCATGTTTTTCAGATATTGTGGCCTCTGCCAATAAATCCTAATAAATTTTTACTTCTTTTCTTTCAGTAACATTCTAGAGAATATGATTCAGACTCAAATTAATCACCAATCATTTTAATGACTCCTAGGAGTTTACTTCCGATACCTCTTATTATATTAAATCAAACTTGATAGTGTGATAGATCATTGCTCAGCTGGGTTTTCATAAAAGCACTGGTATTTAATATGATTTATACCTGGTTTTCTGTTAATATCTTTGCTTATTGTGTGCTTCATTTTTAAAACAGTCATTCTTAGCAAATGGCACTTATTTAAAATATAGCGTACTTCTAAAGTATTTTACAGGAAGCATTTTACAGTAAAATGTTACTGATAGTCACATAATAGTGATCAGAAATAATTTATTTAATTTATAATCAAAATATTAATATTTTACTTGTATTTGGGTAAAAGTATGTGTATATATATGCATGTTTTGCTTATTTAAAGGATAAATTATAACTCAAGATTATTAGGATATTTAAAGTATTGTATTTTTTTAAGTTTTGCAGCAAAGGGGCAGCTTTGGGAAAACCATTTGAAGCATCTGCTGAAGATATAGCAAGTGTGGCAAGTTTTATTGAGACAAAGCTTGTTATATGCTATCTACGGATGAGGAAACCTGACCTTGCCTTGAATCATGCACACAGGTAAAATGAAATATTAATAACCACAAGTAAGTATGTACTATCTATGCAAGCAGAGAGTATTATATGAACCTGTATTATCAGTTCCTATTCCACTTACATTTAAAGACAAAACAAAAACATTTCTTCACTCCTTGATTTATGTTAAATTAGACAATTATAGAGACCATATAAAGAGCATCTCAAAACCTAATGAAAGAAATAGACATAAACAACTATTTCATAATGTAGGGAAAAGTAAAAAGGCAAATAACTGTAGTAGCAAATTACTGAAGGAAGAAAGGAGGGAGCAAATAAGGTAAGTAAGGGAGGTAATACTGAAGAATGAGAGGATTTCCAAAATCGCACAAACTAGGGAGAATGGTGGAAGGAAATGCCAACTGTGAAGCATGAACAAAGACTTGAAAGTTCGTTGCTTATTTTGGGTGATCGCAAGCTTCTCAGAGGATGCTATGTGGGCATGAGAGCTGCCCATAGATATGAAACCCTTTTTATCTATGTCCTTAAATTTTATTTTTCATATTTCTATTACTCTTCAAAATTCTGTACTGTTACATTATCTCATAACTCTAGAATCCCCAGACCTGTCTTATTTTTTATAAAAATATTCTTCTTTTATGGCCTTTTACTTAAAGCCTTGCTCTTCTTATGAGTAATAATCAGTTTAATCTACAGCAAAGATAATGTGATTCTGTTATGCCTTTCAAATAATGCTCTCCTTAGAATTATGATGTGTCTATCCCTCTCTGCCTGACTTAGAATAATTTACCTAGAATATTTGTCTTGTCCATTATCTGATCTCACACCATGTGTTCTTTTGGATACAAATAGCAAAACAAATACCAACATGAAAGAAAATGCCTTCCCTGTTAATAACCACTAGGAAATATAACTATCAGTTATCTTATGACCAATTGTGTAAGTAAGACATCTGTCACTATGGTAAAAGTCACAACCTCACATCTACAAGGATGTGAAAGTTTGACCCAAGATTCTCACACCTCTAAGGAGACCTCAAGCTGGTAGGCTTAAGACTGACACCAAGGAGCAGCAGATAACAAAATCACTTTGAAATTCACAAGATAACCACCTTGAAAGAAATTTTCCTGTTTAAATAAATTACAGAACCTAAAGCATATTCTCTTTGACACTGAAAGAAAATTCAGTTTTCTATACAGTAGTCCCTCTCTATATCGCAGCTCTCTTATCGCGGCCTCACTGTATAGCGGGATTTTTTTAAATATTATATTTAATTATTTATAGCGGGTTTTGCTATAATGTTAATAAGGAATTGGGAATTATTTAAAAGTGTGTGGGAAGGGTTTATAAAACCTTAAAATATATATGAATACTAAAATAAATGTAAGGTTCCTACTTCGCGGGTTTTCACCTATCATGGGGGTTCTAGAATATAATACCTGCAATAAGTGAGGGACTACTGTATTTTCTGGAAACATTTCATGCAACCACAGTTTCCAAATTCAGTATTAGGACATATGGTTTGTCCAAGAATTATATTTTATTTCCATTTTTAAAAACCAATATTGGAAATATAATATGTATTTTAGTATGTCAGAGTATTGGAATTTCTGGGCTATTTGGGTGACTTGTGAGCCTATTGGAAAAAATAGTTGGAATTAGGATTAACCTAGAAAAATCTATGAGTATATGTAAACAATAATGAATTGAAATGCACTAAAAATAATTCTACATCACCTTCCTCATGGATTTCACTACACATAAAAAAGGCCACCAATATGGCCTACACTTTAAGAAAAATATCTTCTCAATATTAAAAATAGTATGATGAGTTTTCAAATCACTTATAATAATAAAAATGCTCCAATTGATACACAGTCAGGTCCAAATCCTGTTTAGTATTTTAAAAATAAGAATATGAACATGTTGAAAAATTTTACTAAAATCAAATATAAAAAAGAGTTTAATGCTACAGTTCCTGAGGATGCTTGCATCCTTCAGTAAATTCACTCTTTGGACTTAAAAACTTTTGTTTTAAAACTGAGTGCTCTCGAGACTTCCGGCCAAGATGGAGGCTTAGACGGACACGCTAGGTCTCCCTCTACAACTAGAGAGGAATACAACTACTTCAAAACAAAGGATAACTAGAAATTCCAGAAAATAAAACTACACGGAAGCCCAACACATGAAGTTATAAACCAGCGGTGCCATTTGGGCAGGTAAGAGTTAAAGAGGGCAGCGCTGTTTGCGATCGCACCTGAGACCGCGGCGGGGGCGGCAAGAAATCCCAGCTGCGGTCGGGCCCCTGGCAGTGCGCGACCCCAGCGCTGGGGAGAGCAGCCACCGCATCGCCTTGAACAGTGAGGCCCAGGGGGGCGGGAGGACGGATCCCGGTCTCCTAGCTGAATAACTGTGTGAATCCATCTTGGACCCCCGCCCCCAAAGAAAGCACCACAGGGCTGCGAAATAGGTCGCAGACAGGCGCCGGTCGCTGACTTGTGACGCGTACACAGGCACTGCCCCATACAGCCGGCCCAAGAAAACAAAACGCATCTGTCAAAATGAGGCAGACAACTATAGAAATCCCAGTGACACAGCTCACCAGGCAACAGATAGAGAACCTGACAGATGAACAGATAAGAAACCTGTCAGAGGCTCAGTTCTGGGCCATTGTTATCAGGTGGCTTACAGAATTCACAAAAGAGCAGGAAAAAGATAAGAAAGAAGCGAAAAACATTCATAACGAAAGGAACAAAACCGCATACGAGACAGATGGTGAGGAAAAAAAATCCAGAGTTCATTTCAACAAACTGGAATATGGAGAAGGAACAAGCAGTCAACCAATGCAGAGAGAGGAAATGGCAAGCAACAATGAGAGGATCAGAAACCTCTGGGACAGCTATAAAAGGCCCAACATAAGAACCATTGGTTTGCCAGAGAGTGAGGAAGATGAACTAGAACTTGAAAAATTGAGTGAAAATATAATAAAGGAGAACTTCCCAGACTTGGGGAAGGGAATAGACTTGCAGGTCCAGGAAGCAAGGAGAGTTCCCAAGAGACTGGACCCAGGGAGAACCACTCCAAGACACATTATAATCAAAATGTCAAAAATTAAAGATAAAGAGAGAATCTTAAAAGCAGCAAGAGAGAAGAAAAGAATTATGTACAAAGGGGTCCCAATTAGACTATCAGCTGACTTCTCAAGGGAAACCCTACAGGCAAGAAGGGACTGGCAAGAAATATTCAAAGTAATGAAAATCCAAAACTTACAACCACGAATACTCTATCCAGCGAAACTGTCATTCAGAATAGAAGGACAGAGAAAGTGTTTCCAGGACAAAATAAAACTGAAAGAGTTCATTAGATCCAAACCACTGTTATATGAGATGTTAAAGGGACTGGTTTAAAAAACAGAAGCTAGGGAGATGAAACAAAGGCAAACTAAACAGGCAACGAGAGTGGAAAAGGAACTGTGGGTACGGGAAGCATATTGGGGGGAGGTCAACAGGGAGGGGGAGTGGGGAGAGGGAGGGAGATGATATAGGAATTGGGGATCATGGTAGGAGGGAATGGAATAGACGGAGAGAGGTTGGGAGGAACTGTATGCACAACTAATGGACATAATCTAAAAGGGGGGGACAACTGGAGGGAGGGGGGCCACCGGGTGGAGGGGAGCAGAGGGAAGGGAAATTGGCACAAATGTAATATTTTAATCAATAAAACACATTAAATCTGAAAAAAAAAAAAACACTGAGTGCTCTCTCAAGACCTTGAAAATTACTGAGAGGAAAATATATAATGGTGAATAATAAAGTGATATTTCCTATATGCTAGAATTAATATTTGTGTGCTTTCTTTTCCTATTGTCAAATAATTTTTGCTTTGTTTTTAAATTAAACATTAAGTAGGAATGCAAATCAATAGAGGCTAAATCGTCAATTCATATAATTAATAATGCACCAAGTGAAATAAATCATTTTGTTAGGCTTGTATATTGCAGAACTGCAGAAGTAAGTGCATGTGATTCTAATATTAGAATGTTTTCAGAGATCTCAGATTTAAAAATAGATATTGAAATACAATCAATAAATATATTTCTAAATTAATTAATCAGAATACTCAGTCTATAAATAGCTTACAATCATTGGTGATACTCTGGGTGCAAAATTTTGCTTTTGTATTATTAACACATTATGATGACTGATACTAATCATGGATCAAAATTAAAATTAAAATATCCCTTTTTGCATTTATTTGCATTTGCTGAAGCCTCCTTTCTTTAATTTTATGTAAATGTGAAGTCTACTGTATATATTTCTGAGATTTATTAACACAAAAATTAGCTTAAAACCATAATGTTTCTGATAAAAATAAGTAACTGTTGTTTTTTCATGTAGAAGACTATGAGAACCATAACTTTACAGTTTAAAGTTCAACAAAGGTATATATTAAAAATTACTGAATATTGCCATTTAAAATATGATAAGTGATACAAAGTCTCTAGAAATAATTATTAACAAAAACAGGGTTTTTTTTCCTAATAACATATTGAAAGTGGCAAACATGGTCATCATTTTTTTTACTTCAGTCAAAAGTGATGCCTCAATTGACCAAACATATCAAATCTATGCTCACTTCATCAAACTAGTGACATTGTTTATCAGTAGGTGTTTTGAAAATTCCTAAGACTAATTTCTATAACTGCTCTCTTATCAAGAGTAAAATTCTATTTTGATGTATGTAATTACAAAGATTCTAATGATCCATGTCACTTTTTTGCATATGTCTCACCTTTAGATTTTGGTTTGTTTTTGTTTCAGCATTTTGATGTCACAAAGTGGCAAGTGAAATGCAGTGAAAATACCAAATATGTGGAAAATATTCTATTTTCAAAATTGTTCTATAATGGTGACATCTACATTCCTTCATTCACTCAACAAATATTATTGACTGTTTACAAAGAGCCTGTGCTAGGGACCAGAGAGAAAAATTGTAAACAGGGAATATATGGTATCTGTACATAGTAGAAAGTAGCAAAGTTTAAAATGAATATTCATAAATCTATGAGAAAAGAACGTGATAAATGCTATGAAAGAAATAAAGATAATTTCATGTTATGGAAGCAACATAGTATATTGAATTAGAGGACAGAGTCTGGAATCTGACTGCTAAGGTTTAAATTATGACTCCCCTGCTCACCAGTTAGTCTGAGTTTAATTTTTTACAAAACTCGTAGGCAGCCGTCCGTCTCGAGAGACGATGGTGTAGCTTCTCAAGAGTCTATCTGCACCGCCGAGAATGGCTGTGCAGTCCAACTCGGGAGTGACACGGTATCTGTCTCCTCCCGTGTTGAATCGACATCTTGCGATGACGCTGGAGTGTCCTCTCCAGTGAAGCTGAAGCTACAGAGCCTGGGCAGGGTGATATGGAGGGTCTGCTGTTGCCCATGCAGCAGACTCCCCCTCTCTTCGCAGCTGAAGGGTCCAAGGGAAAGACGGAGTCAATACAGCTTGGCTTCAGGTGCGCCGCAGGAGTTGCCGGTGTTGACTACAACGTCAAACCGCCTTAGGGACTCCGGCTCCGGATTTTCTGTCGGAGTTTACTCCCTTAGCCTTTCCCCTGAAGAGGTATGCCGCAAGGCAGCGGAGGTTTTTTGGAGTCAGAGTTTTCCTTCTCTGATGTGCCCTGACTGGAAGATCGAACCAGCGACACTTAGCTCGCAGGCCGATGCTCAATCCACTGAGCCAAACCAGCCAGGGACATTTACGAAACTAGACTATAATAATAGTATGTACTTTACAAATACTATCTCACAATTTTTTGAAAAAATTAAATACAAACCCATGGATTTTTTTTTTTTATTCCAGCCATTAAAGAGTCACTAATATTGAACCTGCCTTCCTGCTGTAAACAACTATAAAAATGGACAAAATATATAAGACAACTGTTTGCAGATATCGGACAATAATCACAGTAGGACTTTGATCCTTGAGAGAAGAGAATATACATTGTGAACCCCTCAATTTTCTTAGCTTTTAGCTTAGGTTATTTTCCTGCCTTAAGTCAAGGAAGACAGAGATCAAATTAAACTATAGTCTCACTGAGTTGAGGATGCAGAGATTAGAAATCTTGGATGCCAAAAAAGTTGTAATTTACAAGGAAGTTGGCCAAAGAAGAGGTAGCTGTGTGAGGAAGTTGCGGGTAGAAGTCCACATGAGGATTTACTGCAGGTACTTGGCCAATGTGAATAGTCAGACTCACATAGCAGAGATTTCCTGTTAAAAGTGTAAGTGCTAAATGGAAATATTAGAGAAGCTGCAGTGATAAGAGTTGGAGTACCAGTGAAAAGCGACCTTACTATGTGCCTCAGGCATTCAGCTGAAACCCCAGGAAGGCCAATGCTGACAGACTGACAGTGACAGGATGGGAGGTGGAAGGGGGAGAAAGGGCAAAAGAAGGTGAAGGAGCTAGTCAAGGAACTAGTATAAATGACCCATGGACACGAACAACGGGGCAGGGACTGACTGTAGGAGAAGTGGGGTGGGCGGGACAGGGGAGAAAATGGGGGGGGGGAAATGGGACAACTGTAACAGAACAACAATAAAAAAATTATAATTAAAAAAAGAGTAAGGACAGTGTTCTCAGAAAGGACTATACTTTAGGATTATACTCAAAGCCCACATATACCAACCTTAACATACACTGAAACCAAGCAAGACAAGAACAAGATTATTCATCATTGAAACTGACTAATAGTAAAAATTTTTCAATAGGTTTTCTAAGACAATGTGATAATCTGATTTCTTACACAGTTTCATCCAAAGTGTCCAGCATAAAATAAAGAATTACTACACATGCAAAGAAGAAGGAAAATGAGACTCATACTTAAGAAAATAAACAGTCCAGTGAAACAGACCCAAGAATATCCAGATTTTAGAATTACTAGAGGATTTTTTTTAAACTGTGAAAAATTACCTCAAAAACCTTGAGGTAAAAATAGTTATAATAAGTAAAGAGATGAAACTCTAACAGAAAAATAAAAACTATAGAAAAGAACCCAATAGAGCTTTTGCATAGATTGATAAAATATCTGAAATAAAAAATGTACTGATGACCTTAACATAAAATTGCAGACTGCTAATGGTAAGGTTAGTGAGCCTTATGACAAATCAATAGGAACTGCCCAATATTAAAAACAGCAAGTAAAGAGAGATTTTAAAAAATTAACCAATGCTTCAGTGACCTGTCCTAGGGGCTGTAACAAGCAATCTAGCTTACATGTAAACTGAAATCTCAAAGACAAATAGAGAATAGGTCATAAAAGAATTACTGGAAATTTCTCAAATTTGGTTTACAAAAGGAAGATCCAGTTAGCCCCAACTAGGATAAATGCAAAAAGAACCATATCTAGGGACATCATAATGAAAGTCTTGAAAACCCAAGATGGAAATAGTACACTAAAAGCAGCCAAAGGAAAACAATGCATTGCATACAGAGAACAATGATACAAATAACAGGTAACTTTTAGTTCGAAATAATGAAGGCCAGGGGAGAACAATGGGGAAAAAATTGGAACAACTGTAAAAGAACAATAATAAAAAAGGCAAAAAAAGAAAGATAGAAATAATGGAGACCAAGATACAACAGAACAACTTTAAAGGGATGAAAGAAAAATAAATGATGTCAAACCAGAATTCTATTATTCAGCAAAAATACTTTTCAAAAATGAGAGTGAAATCAATATATCTTTATATAAATAAAAGTTTTAAAATCAATCTTCAGCAGATCTACACTTCAAGAAATAATAAAAAAGCTATTTCATTTTAAGTAAATGACAATAGAATGAGATTTGGATTCACAAAAATGGCAAACAAATGAGTAAATTTGAAAAACCATTTTTTATAAAATGTATTTAAAGAAGAGCATTTTGTCATATCATCTCAATAAAAATCATAAGATTACATTATTTCAGTGGAAAATATTTGACCACAATACCACAGGGCCTGTAAGAGGGAGCACACATGGAATTTTATTACTAATGTGTTTACATGAAATAGTACATTATTAACTCTAAGTAGTCTGTGTTAAATTAAGAATGCACATTATAATCCTTAGAATAACTAAAAAGTGTAAAAGTACAGCTGGAAAATCAGTAATGGACTTAAAATTATATACTAAAAATATTTAAGTAACTGAAGATAAATGAGGAAGGAGTAATGAAGAAATAAATAATGAGTGAAATATTAGAAGATAATAAGATAGTACAGTTGAACCAAACCATATTAATAATTGTATTAAATGTACATTGAATAAACATTCCATTTAAAAGACAGTGACTGTAAATATAGATTAAGTCACAAGATTTAACTACCAATATACACTATCTAGAAAAAGACATGGGTTTAAAGTAAAAGGAAGAAAAATTATATACCGTACAGTAAACATTTAAACCTGGTTTTATGTCAGGTTTGCCTATTTAATATCAGATGATGTGGACTTCAAGGAAAAGGGTATTACCAGAAATAAAAATAAGGCTCAAAAAACTTTTGGAAATGTGAAATCTGACAGAGTTTTTTTTTAACCACAGTGGAATTAAAGTAGGAATCGTTAACAGTAAGTTATCTAGAAAATCTCTTCACATATTTGGAAATTAAACAATACACATCCAGATAACCATGAGTCAAATGTAAAAATAAATAAATAACCAAAGGATTTAAATCTTTGCTTCATCACTTACTAGCTTTGACTTTCATAATTAACTTCTCTTTGCCTTGGTTCTCTCATCTTTAAATCTTAGTCCTTTTTAAAGTCATTTGCACATCTCAAAATGTATCAGATTTGTATTTTACTTTAGTCCCACGAACAACAACAAATGCTGATTATTTTCGATGATAATTATACCAATAAATTATATAAATGCATAGAGGAAACTATTATTTTAAACTATCATTTTTGAACCCCAAAAGATACTCAATTAAGTAGACAATTTGAAAACTTCTATGAAAATACAACTTTTGGGGCCTCCTCATTTTCCACAACTTTGAGGATAATTAAAGTGCTAAGAGGTGATCTGAGCTTAAAGGATTACAGATATTCATGAGTTTTAGAATGAACTGGTTCATACAGGAAGTAACAAAAGTCTTGGAAATATCTTTAAGATTTCACAAGTGAAATATTTTAAATGCAACAGCTCTTACAACTTAATAATAAAAAAACAAATAACCTGATATTAAAATCAGACCAAAGACCTAAATAGACACTTTTCCAAAGAAGACATTCATATAGCCAACAGATATATGAATAAGCCTAACATTATTAATCATCAGGGAGATGCATAACAAAATAATGAGATATCACCTCATACCTATCAGGATTGCTAATATCAAAAAGAGAAAAGATAACAAATGTTGCTGAGGGAATTGAGAAAATGAAACCCTTGTACACTATTAGTAGGAATGTTAACAGGTATAGCCATTATGGAAAACAGTATTGAGGTTCTTCATATATTTAAAAATAGAACTGCCATATGATCCAGCAAATCCACTACTGGATACATGTCTAAAGAAATGAAGTCAGTATCTTGAAAAGACATCTGCATTCCCATATTCACTGCAACATTATTCACAATAACAAAGATGTGGAAGCAACCTAAATATCCACTGATGGATGGCTGGATAAAGAAAATGTAAGATATACACACACAGTGGAATATTATTCATCCATAAAAAGTAGGAAATCCTGCCATTTGTGACAACATAAATGAACCTAGAGGACATTATGCCAATTGAAATAAGCCAGAGAAACACAAATACTGTCTGATCTCATTTATATGTGGAATCTAAAAAAGGCTAACTCTTAGAAACAGAGTAGAATAGTGGTTGCCTGGGCCTGAGGAGTGGGGAAAATAGGGAGATGTTGGTCAAAGGATACAAACTTTTTTTTTTAATTGAGTAAGTTCTAGGAATCTAATGTTTAATACTGTACTATATATGTTATATTTGCTAAAAGGGTAAATCTTGTGTTCTTACCACACCAAAAAAAAAGTAACTATGTGATATATGTGATGTGACAGATGTATTAATTAATTATGATAATCACTTCATTTCACAATATATACATGTATCAAACCATAATATGTTACACCTCAAATATATACAATTTTTATTTGTCAAATATATCTCAATAACACTTAGGGGAAATTAAAATAAAAGTAAGTGAGCAAAAAAATAAATAAAATTTGGCCGTTGAATCTAGTTGCATTATATAAAACAAAACAATTCTCATAAAAGAGGAAGGTGCAATTCTACCTGACGATATATAACCCTGGGTACTTCACAGTGTCTTCCTTTGGGAAAACACAGGATGACTATTTTAATGACATTGCCATTCATTTCAGAAAGACATTAGATTATCCATACTCATTTTTTTCAACTCGTAAAGTAGGGGCCTGAGTTAGAAAACCCCTGTTTCTTCCTTGTTCTAACCTTCTATGATCACTAGATTACTGATTATTCCTTTCAGTTGAACGGAATAAGCATGCTCTGAACATGCATGCACGCAGGTTTGTATGAGCTTGTGGGTATGGGTAAAGCAGGGAAATCATGGCATTAGCATTTTAAAGATACTCGGTTGGACTTTTTGCAAGTTAGTCACTTTGCCTCTTTGAGAAGTTAGGCATGTTACAATACCGTACATGTCATTAGTACCTTTATATCTCTTGCTATTTTATCCTCATGCAAATATATCTACCTATAAAAATATCCTTTCACTGAAAATTATATTAAACACTACCAACATTTCCCTTCAATTCTAAAAAGAATATGAACATGCCAGTTTCCGCGTAAGAGCAGAGATTGTGTTCATTATACCATACTTCAGAGAATAGCCATAATACCTGTCTACAGTGCAAAGTTGACCAAATTAAGAAATAGTTCTCAAGCCAGAACAAACACAAGCATTTATTGAACACCTACCGTGTAGGTATGAATTAGGCACTTCATGTGGTATCTCAGTTAGTCCTTCTAAAAACTTCTTGAGAAGGTTTCCTTACTACCATTTTACAGATAAAAGAACTAAATTCCAGCAAACCTATGACATCACAGTAATTTTTCTTTCTCCTAAAAATTCTGGCTGTCATTTCATCCCATCCAGAAAATTATATACAAATCACAGCCTCTTTAAAATCTGGAGGGATTCCCATACAGGTTGAGGTAGCAGTGGGATGTAGTGGGTATTATTCTGATATCATAAAACCTGGAGTCAACTACCGCTTTACTGATTGTTTTCAAAAAGACTTGCTTTCCTCATGTGTGACTTGTGGATAATATTTAGCAAGCCTACTGCACAATATTGATGCAACACAGCTTGCAATTTGTGATGCGAATCACAGGACTCTAACATATATCAATGCTTTTCTTCCTCCTTTTTACCTAAAGCCCTGCCTCTTCTTTGTGATTATCACATAAATTAATAACTCTTGCAAGATAAACACATAGCTTTAATTGTGTAAAAAAAATAAGTTAAGAAAATAATAGAATGAATATTAAAGCAAATATATTTCAAAAAATTATTAAATATGGTCATATATTATCCAAGAAATACAGAGGTCTAAGTGTCTAAGAATCATCATTTGCTTTTATTTTAGCAAGAATAGAAGAAACAGGATTTTGATGGCTCAGTCATCTTATTAGAAGTTTCTTTTCTGAAGAAGGAGGAAGAGGAGAAGGAAGAGAAGTAGGACAAAGGGAAGGAGGAGAAACAGAAGGAGAAGGGGAGGGGAAAGAGAAGAAGGAGGAGAAGACAAGGAGAAAGGAAAAAAGAAAGAGAGGGGAGAGAAGGAGGAAAATAGGAAGAACAAAAAGACAGCAATTGCATCTGATGAGAGAAAAATTTGAAGACTTAGCAAAGGTAGAGAAAAACAGATTGACCCTCTCCAGAGTTTTCAATAATTGGCAGGTTCTAAAACTGAATCAGATTCCTTGCATTGCCTAAGTTGCAAAAGACGTAATAAAAGGTCAATACTCTATTTATATTAAACATATTTACAAACTTTCATGCTTATATTTGTAATTTTTTTCATTATACAGATCTTGCATAGATTAATTAAAATTACCTATGGCATTCTTATATTGCCTCTGTGATACTTGCCATTCCTTCCATGGCTCTTCATCCAGACATTGATCTTCTAACTTTATATTCAGATTGAATGCATTTTAGTTTACATTCATCTTGCTTGATGTTTTATGTCTCATCCTAGCTTCCACTCTTTCTCTTCTAACAATTTAGTCTAGTCTTAACTCTGGGATCAGTATCCATTTGGCTTTCATCTTTCCTTCTCATTAACTCATTAATATAAAAAATTGTTTATAAATGAGGAAGCAATATACTAATGGAATGGCATGGTATTCTTATGCAACAATGC
Organism: Furipterus horrens; assembly: GCF_987537825.1. Lineage (NCBI taxonomy): Eukaryota > Metazoa > Chordata > Mammalia > Chiroptera > Furipteridae > Furipterus > Furipterus horrens. The sequence continues at coordinate 35,661,384 of NW_028327171.1, read as the reverse complement.
ATCTGTCTATCTTTACAAGATAAATCAACCAGTTCTTCTTGGTTTGCTCCCTTGTTTTTGATTACCTTGTGGTTCTTGAGAAACAGAGCCGGGGGTGGTCGCGCACAGATCCTGTGCCAAGTACTACCTTCACAATATGATTATTTTGATCCAGGCCTCAAAGATGACAAGAAGGCTGCACAGACACTTGTCATGGGTGGGTTTATTCTTACATTGTTGTAAGATGATTCTATTATATTTGTTTCCCACTTTCTAATCTATCAGCTCTAAAATCCATTCTGATGGGTTGAACAAATCACTTAGCCTTTCTGCAACCTCTTACTCTGTAAATTCTCACTGGGATATTAAAAGCATTTGTGTACTTGAAATATTCTAAAACATGTCAATTGCTTGGCCTGGGGTAAGTACAAATGAGAACAGAAGAGATAGATTTGTTCCTACTTCTTACAAGGTCAACTGATTTTTTTAAAGTTCTAAATTTTTCAGAATTAATTCTGTAAATGCAAATAAAGAAAAGAAAGGAAGCCATAAGTGTCCTTGAAATGCAGTTAAACAAGGTCCAACAAGCCAAGGTCTGGATTTGAATTCCTGCAACATCACTGCCTAACCTTGACTTTCACAAGTCACCCAACTTTTCTTTGCCTCACTTCTGCATTTCTGAACAGCATCTTCCTTAACACTTGCAAGGGGGTCAAATGATATTATAGACAGGAAAACATTTTGCAAATGGAAAATATTTGTGCAAATCTTAACCTTAAGGTCAACATCCTGTTTATTTTCAAAGACCTCAGGTGAGAAACCTAAAATTTTACAATTCTAGAATTCAAAAACTTCTTTTCATGAGCACATTTGCTCTGTTTATCACAGTGAGTAGTCAATCTATCTAATGCTCACCAATAAAGGGAAAACTACTTTGATTGTCCTCATGGGGACATTTGTTTTTAGCCTCCTAATTCGCAGCCTTTACATGCAAAAAGATTTCCAGACAAGTAGTTAGAAACTGGAATAGGTCAGGACCAGTACTAAAACTGAAGAAGTGTTGGGAAATACAAGATATTGATGAACCTGGATGTTCAAAAATGTTAAAAATAATTGAGAAATTAGTCATCTCTTAATTGGAGAACTACCCACATATCCAAATTTAACGTACTCTGTTTGAAGGGACTAAAGCATACCTCCAGGCTAAACTATGAAATTAATGTTTCTGTCTTGTTCTCAAAACAACTCTCCTCAATGATTTTCCACTCTTTCAGTCCCAAGGATCTTTTTTTGGATATTTGGCATTGGGAAGTCACCACATGAGCTATTACATATAGGGCTACATGTAACAAGACAACCTTGGAGAAGGCCAGTTATTACAGAACAGGTAAAAAATCATGGCTTAGATGCCAGCCCCTATTGATTGGATAGCTCTTGTCAGCCTGTGTTTGATATTTAAGTTTTCTTTTTACCTTTTTCCCAGTTAGAAATCTCTTGTTGGGTGTGCCCAGTGTGCTCTCACTCTAATGTTTTACCTTAGATGAGCTGCCTGCCTTACAAATAAAGGTACCGTTCTACTATTCATTTTACTTTACATAATTTATTTCTTGGATAAGAATATTTTCATGGATATTTTATATTACTGACAACATAGTACTAGCCTCAATTAACAGTTTGCAAATCCTGGGGTTATACGGTTGCTGCTGTATTTATCTAAACTCTCCCTCATTTCCTCTCCTGTTGCTGTGGCAAGAATTTTGCATGTTTATCCTCTTTCAGGCCTGTGCCCTTTCCTCATTTTTCACAGAAGGCTTAAGAGCAGCCATATGTTAAGTTATAATACCTTTAGTTTGAAAAAAAAAGTCTCCCTGGTGGCACTGCCTATAACTTTGCTCACAGGTTACAGTGTGACATACATTCCTTATAAACCTTCCTCACTGGAGGAAATGCAGAGCATGTGCCTTTTCTGGGTTACCTAAGGCAAAATAATTTTGTAATTGGATATAAATGTTCTTATAATATTACCAAGTATTAAGCTCTTGTTAGAAAATATGATTTTCACACAGAAGATGGTAGATTTCACAGTAGTATTTTTTTGGTGTTGCACTGTAAGATGTTAATAGATAAAAAGAAGTCTAATATATAAGTTTACTATATATTAACCTCAATTCTTATGCTTCTTTAGACTTTTGGATTCTATTATCTTTCCTTGTAGAATGTACTCAACACATAGAGACTCTGATAAAGTAGTTTTTGGGTTTTAGGAAGAAAGTAATGTGGGAATCACATTGAGAAGTCACATGTATATAGTCCAAAAAAAGAGAAGGGGTATTTTGGTTTTAGGAGAGAGATCAAAAGGATGGTGTGATATAGTGCAAATTATTAAACAAGCATGTCTTATGTGCCTCTTCATCTTCATCTGTATAGTTAGAGTCTTCATACCCATTTTTTACTATTTACCTGTCCTTGAGCTGGTCTTATGACCCCATTATATTTTTAAACATTATTGAGGATCCCAAAGACTTTTTCTTTTATGTGAGTTATATCTTTAAATATTTACCATATTAGAAATTAAATTGTAGAAACTTAAAAATATTTATTTATTTAAAAATAATAAAAAAACTATTACATATTAACATAAAATACCTATTCTATAAAAAATTAATGTGTGGCATTATAAAAGAAAACTGGATTCTCATATCTAATTCTGCATTCAGTATGTTTTAATATGGTTGAACTACATTAAGAAAATCCAGTCTGACACAGATGTATAGTTAGAAAAGAGAATGTTAATAGACTTTTTAGATAATCTTGAATAATCTTTGATAATAAACCAAGATTTAGCATGTGGTAGTTTCTTAAAGATTAACTACAATGTAGATTCTGAAATCATATCAAACAACTTGTACTCTGCTACATTAAAAACCATTTGGTCTTCCTTACGCTTTGAATGGATTGTTTACCTGTGCATGAATCATACACCAGTTATTTAGAAAATAATGTATCATTTGCAACTTCCTATTATGCAGAACTCAATTATGCAATAGTGAATTTTTTAAATTGCACGTTAATATCACCGATCTCATTAAAAAAACCTTTAAGCATTGGGTAACTGTTAAGTTTACAGTAAAAGATACAAGCTCAAACTTTTATCTCTGGCAATAAATACTGTCAGTTGTGTTCCTTTAAGTGACAGGCACACATTTATTTCCAAGAAATGCCTGCCAAATTCCAAGTCAGATAATCATAGTTTGTTAGTTGTTCTTCCGAGTAAAACGTGGTGTTCCATGGAAACAGTGACTAAGTCAGCTCGCAAATGCAAACACCGGCACAAGTGCTTTCCCCACGACTGCCATCATATGCTGTTATGCCTGAGAGCCATGCTTTATGCATATGGCCCATCTAGCCATGCCAAACATTTTAAAAAGACAATTAAAAATCTCAAGAATTGAGATTTATGAGATTTATAATTTGGGGGAAGGGACAAGAAGGAAGAGTATTCAATGGGTAAAGAATACATTCAATGACTATTAGAGAGAGCAGTTTGCTATCACTGATTTGATTTCTGAAAAAGAGCCTGCAGTTTTACATACCGTGGCTTCTTTGACATTAGTGCAAATGTCAGTACAGTGAAAACGGAAACTAATATTTTAATGTCATTATGAAAATAATAACAATAATATTGTGAGCCCCCTGAAAGTGTCTAGGAACCCTTGGGAATCTGCAGGCCATGCTTGGAGAACCACCATACTGGTTCATAACATCCTCGGGATCCTCCCAGCATTTGCAGCTGTCATCTTTTTTCAGATGGTTGCAGATTGTCTTTTAAAAAAAAGTTTTCATCATGTGCTTACTTAGTAATTTCTGAAGCATTAATAATTTCTTCCACAATATTAAAAATCCTTTAACTAATGAACAGATTCTTAATAGGTTCCTTCCTTCCCCTATAGTCAATTCATTACCTCAGTCAAGCATATTTACATGGTAGTTTTGAATATGGTTTGCCACCCTCTATCAGTCACTTGGAGGCTACTTTTCCAATTTGGATTTTCTACCATTCTTCCCTAATGGGGTCATTTCAGAATATCGCTCAAAATTCACTTCCTCCTTATTTATTTTCAAGTGCTGTATTTTTCAGTCATTGCAGACCCTTTTCCCAAATCTTTTGTGCTTTCCATTTCCTTTGTATGCATCTCATAATGTAACTCTTTCCAGTTTCAGTGAATCTATTATTGGTTATGTATGTGTTTTTATGGCTTTTCACAACTGGATTAATGCTTCTATTAGGGAGCTAGTTGCTTATTGTCTAACATAGCTCTTTAAACAAAATAAGCACAATATACACTGTTGTCATGATATTCACAGAAATGGCAGAACTTTTAAAGATATTCAGAAAATGTATTCTTTCCAAAGTAATGTGCTATGACACATTATTTGGTACAAGTCACAACAGGTTACAACTCAGTACTTTGAACCAAAGAGAATAGATACATTGTAGAATGTCAAAATGGGAGATTTAGTTATCTTTGTCAGTAAAGACAAAGAAATCATTAACATTCTCATAAATAGTATTAGTAGTTAGTATAATTCCCTAAAGTCACTTTAAGTAGTGGTAATTTGGTTTAAAACTAAATGTTGTCTCCAACAATGAGAGCTTTTCCCATAATCAAAGCCCGTATCCAATTCAAATTTTGATTTTAAACTTGCAAACTACATTTTATAATCTAGGGGTTTAGCCAGGATGGAGACTATATACATAAATACAGTGCCCATTGTGGTATAATCCTGCTAATTCTGTTAATTCAACAAAGGAAGTCCAAATGCTTCATAAATCCTAAGAGTCACATTAATGTTTCTCCTTTGGTTTAGTGGCTACAAGGAGGGGGTGCTTTTAATAGACTTAAAAAAATATTGTTAACTGGATGCAATTTATCAGTCTCCAAACCGAAAAGTAATAATGTCAAAATGAGCAATTTTAATACTTGATAATATACAAATAGTATTGATTTTGCTAATAAAAACATCTCTAATTCTCAGGCTCTAATAAAAGAAATAAGCATCTAATTTCATTGTCCCATGAAACTGTATAGTAGAAGTCATTATATTTTATTTTATTTTATTTTAAAAGTTCTTTCATAATTGCCTGTTGAATGCAGCATAAGCAATCATAGAATGCAGAAAGACATTTATTTTCATACAATAGGGCTACTCAACATATTAATTTAAGTTTGAATTTACCCTTCTGGCCTTTTCTTTAGAAACAGGACAGTATCTGGAACATAGTTTATACTCAATAGTTGTAGCTGAATGAATCATTCTGGTAGGTTAGAAGAGAGGGAAAGTGATCGATTGTACTTTTCAAAGTAATCATTCTAAAATGCATCCCACCCAAGTACCAGAGAGAACAGAAGAAACGTGATGTTTGTCAGGCTGTTCTTGAACCACTGCCATTACTAATCCACCCCCACCCCCTCAATGTTACATAGATGAACATGGCTTTACATCTACATCTTTGGTTTCTGAATCTTGATAGCTTTCCTACAAGAGAGGTAATAGTTGGTGTTTGGTTCATGGATCCTGAAGAAAAGATCATACGGCCAACACTATTACTTTTTTAAGAGAACATGTCAAGAACAAAAAAATGAAAATGTCAAAAGACAGGTTGATATACTATATTACTTAAAGACTATTTTGTTGGGAGAACTAACCAAGTGATTTACTAACAGCTTTACTGAACAGTCTTTGGATTACAACGTAGATGAAAAATAAATGGGGATTCATTTCGTATTCAATCTATCCAAGCATGTGACAGATGGACAAAAAAATGGGAAAACACAATTATAGTCTACAAACATGTAGGGTTTTTTTATGTTTTCAAATGATGAAAAACAATTTTGTATTGGAAATTTTTCTCAAATGCCCTACTTACCTATCTCTATTTCTATAGCCTTTAATTATATAAAGTGCCTTTCATTCCTAAAGGCATCTGCATACAGGTAGGAATTATGAGATTGTGTAAGCCTGACATTCAACTGGGATATAGGTGAAGAAGTCAGTGGAGAGGGGCCCTTGGTAGATTCTGCTCATGATAGATGTAGATCTCATCACTGAATCTTAAATAAGATTGGGGTCTTTGGTGTCTCCTTTGTAAGTGTGTGCAGTCACTCAGTAACATTGTTTTACTCCAGATACATTCATTGTGCTCATTATGTTTCAAGTAATTTGCTAGGTGCTGCACATATAAAGATAACTTTTGGTTAGCATTACTTCCTCTTAGGGAGAGGTGTCCAATGAATACAGAGTAATTAAGCTGGTGAAAAGGTAAAAGAAATGTTTTCCATTGCTCAGAAAGGCATATTATTGTACACTTCTAAAGATCCTTCTAAGTAGCATGTCATACTTACTTTTGGTGATTATTTGATGCATATTAACTGATTATATTCATGTTTTTAGATGATACAAAAGATTAAAAGGTAGCTTCCCTCTACTAAATTTTTCTATTTCTTGGTATTGATTACTCATTAAGTTTCTTATTTGAATTTTTTAATCTTCATTTTATTCTTCTAAACAAGGAAATCTCATGCTGAAAATGTAAAGTAAAATATACTTAAACATAGATCCTAACCATTCTTTAATGTGTATTTATTGCTAACTCTATAAAAAAAGACAATATAACTCCTCCCTTCTAACTATATATTTTTCAATACTATGAAAATATATCAGTTTTTAAAGTATTTATCCCTTTAACTCTTGATCATATCAAAAAATAAACTATTTGTTGTTCAAATGAGTAATTAATATTTTTTATATTTAATATTTTCCATATACAATTAATTGTAATAAGGGTGCCAACATATTAGAAATGATATTTGAATTACTCCCCTGCTTGGTTTCTTCTTTAAATTTTTTTTCTGTGCCATGTACATACTGGGATCTCAAAAAATATGTGAGAATTATTTCTTCTTGCTCTTATCCTAAGAGCTAAGTTTTACTTTTACGCTTTTGCAAAAACATACTTTGCTACTGTTTTGGCAGGGCTATGTGCTTTAATCAACAACAATCTATTGTAATTTTCTTATTTCAAAAACCAATGCCCTTAATTCTAATTTTATGCTCTAATACTTTAAAAAATAGTTCCATTTCTCCCATGCAAATTAAATTAGGCCATTCTATTGTTCTGTCTTGCTTCTCAATGTAAGATATTTAAAGTGAGCAATAGACTTCTCAATTCTTCTGAATAGGTTGAGAACTATTGTACTTTATGTTAGCTTTTAATTCTAATCATCAATCTTTTCAGTGAACCAAGTGACCAAATAAGCCACAATCACTAAGATTTCACAGAATTCTTGTGTAGTGACAGCAGTATTGCATGAGTTTTCTTTACATTTACATTTCTTCCACCTACCCAGAATTTAGGTTACTAAATTATGATTTAGTATTATGCCAACAACCCATGCTGAATGAAGCTCTAAAAAGCAACCGTATGGAACACTTTCTGATTTTTCTGTAAATCTGTTACTGAGGACAGATTGTTTCATTATAGGGCATCTTTCGATATGGTGATCTTTCTCATTATAGTGCAAGAAATATTTGAATTGAGCAACTGGTTTAAGACAAACCATATACCCTCTTTTCATTAGCTACCAGCAAACCTAGAAGAAAATCTGTAGTCCATCTCAACAAACCTCTTAGAATCTTATGACATATTTTGTGTGCTGAGCTCATTCAGCCTTTATCTTAACTCTCCTACTTTTAATCTTGCTTTTCATTTTTTAAATTTTTAATTATAAGACACACATAACATAAAATTTACCATCTTACTCATTCTTTAAAAGTGTGATTCAGTAATGTTAAGTACATTCATATTGTTGTACAACCAATCTCCAGAACTCTCTTCATCTTGCAGAATTAAAACTCCATACCATTAAACAACCTCCCATCCCCCTCTTACCTCAGCCCTGGGCAACCAGCATTCTACTTGATGTTTTTGTGAATTTATATACTCTAGGTAACTCATATAAGTGATTTGTGATTGGTTTATTTAACCTAGAATACTGTCCTGAAGATTCATCCATGTGTGGTATGTGTAAGAATTTCCTTTTTTAAGGCTAAATAATATTCCATTGTGTGTATCAATATATGTCACATTGTGTTTATCCACTAAACTGTCGATGAACACTTGTGTGCTTCCACCTTTTAACTATTGTAAATAATGTTCCTAAGAATGTGGGGGTACATCTTCAAAACTCAGATTTCAATTCTTTTGGATACATACACAGAAGTGGAATTGCTGAATCATGTTGTAATTCTATTTTTAATATTCTGAAGAATTGTCATATTGTTTTTCATAACAGCTGCATAATTTTACATTACTACACACCATGCACAAGGTTCCAATTTTTCCACATTCTTACCAATGCTGGTTAATTTCTGGTTTTTGGATAGTCATTTTAATAAGTGTGAAGTGGTATCTTATTGTGGTTTTGATTTACATTTCCTTAATTAGTGACTTTGAGCATCTTTTCATGTGCTTATTGTCCATTTATATGTCTTCTTTGAAGAATGTCTACTCTAGTACTTTGCCTGTTTTTTAATTATTTTTTATTGTTGAGTTGTAAGAGCTCCTTATAAATTCCATATATTAATCTCTTATCAAATATATGATTTGCAAATATTTTCTCTCATTTTATGGGTTGTCTTTTCCTCCTGATAAAGTTTTGATATTATCCAATTCATCCATTCATTCTTTTGCTCCTTGTGAGTTGTATTTACTTTAACATAAATACTCTATAAACTGCTTTAAACTCTTTCTGGAACAGAATACAAATAGATTATAATTAAATTACTCATTTTTCAATATTTGGCATTTTTTCATTTTTGTATGATATTTTAATTTTTTGGACCTTGTTTAAAACTCTTTTTATTTGTTAATGGCATGAACAGAACAAATAGTACTAGTATATCTGAACAAAAAAAAATCTATATGAAGAGACAATTCTCCATGGGTTTCCTGCTTTATTTATTTATTTATTTGTTTGTTTGTTTGTTTATTTATTTATTTTGCATGTTCTTTAAAAAAGGCACTGACTGGCTTTTGCTCTAGACTATCTTTTAAAACAGTTTTGGAAAAAAAGTCAAGTCTGCTTACAGCCTTGGCAGATGGAGTTAGTGTCTCCTAGAGCTAAGGATAAGCATGCTTACAGCTGATTGTAAAAGAGTTACATTAAGCTCAACATTCCTCTCCTGTAACACACCTACTGCATGTGAAGGTGTCACCTGGCCTTCTTTTCATTACCATCAGTGAATTACCATCAGTGAATTGTAGCAGTACAACAAAAGACTGTTACACTAGCTACTACCATTGATGTGACTAAGAAACCCCCCTTTTTCTCGCCCTGGAGGTTAGTGTCTTCTATGAGAATCCATGAAACTATGTCATGATTATTTGTTAACTTGCAAGTAGGAATAAACTCAAACCCTTCACAGTTCTCAACAATTTGTTATAAGGAATTTTTATGATTATACTTGAAAGTCATCTCCCACACAATCAAGAATTTCTTCTACACATCCTGACAGATGGCGCTCTAAATATCACTTAAATGATTCCAATAATAAGTAACTCTCCTCAAAGCCTGTTGCATCATTGATTAGTAAGTCTGTCTTTGTGTTGAACTACACTATTTATAACTTTATAATACTAGTTTTGGCCTGGCCTCATCTGGCATTACATAGAATAAGTATTTTATTTTCCACATGGTAGGTCCTTGTGTTTGGAGTTACTTACTTAGTCTTCACTAATATTATTTAACTCTCTATGTGTGTCATTTTTATTCTATATTTTTCACGCACTGTCCTCTAAACCCAATGGACACTCTAAATACACTCCAATATGATGATGATTCTCACAGATCTGAACTATAGATGGACTCAAGAAAATATATGGCTAAGGCACAGTTCAGTGAAAATATATATTATTTGGACATAATACCTTTAAAGAAAAAATAATCCACAAAAAATGAAAATAGTGTAAGGCCTCAGGGATAACTTTGAGCTTACCAATATTTGCATCATAGGGGTGCCAGAAGAGAAAAGAAAAAGCAAGAAATTGGAAACCTATTTGAAAAAATGACAGAAAACTTTCTTAACATGGAAAAAAAATAGACATACATGACCAAGAAGCATAGAGAGTCCCAAACAGCATGAACCCAAAGAGGCCCACACAAAGACACATCATAATTAAAATGCCGATGATTAAATACAAAGAGAGAATCTTAAAAGTAGTAAGAGAAAAGCATCTGGTTACCTACAAGGGAGCTCTCATAAGACTGTCAGCTGATTTCTCAGAAGAAACTTTGCAGGCTAGAAGGGATTGGCAAGAAATATCCAAAGTCATGTAAAGCAAGGACTTATAATCAAAATTACTCTAACTAGCAAAGCTATCATTTAGAATCAAAGGACAGATAAAGAGCTTCCAGGGCAAGAAAAAAACTAAAGGAATTCATGACCACCAATCCAGTGTTATATAAAATGTTAATGGCTCTTTTTAAGAAGATCAAAAATATGAACAATAAAATGGCAACAAATGCATATGTATCAACAACTGAATCTAAAAAGCAAAACAAACAAGCAGAACAGAAATAGAATCATAGACACAGATAATGTTTTGAAGGTTGCTAGATGGGAAGGGGTTCATGGGGATAGGTGAAAAAGGTGAAGGAATTAAGAACTGCTTTAGGTAATTACAGAATAGTCTAAGTACAGGCTAGGGAATAGAATAGTCAAAGAATATATATGCATGACCCATGGAGATGGACATTGGTGTGGGGATTGCCTAAGGAAGTGGGGGTGGAAGGCTGGTAGAGGGAGACAAAGAGGGAAAAATTGGGACAACTATAATAGCATAACTAATAAAATATAATTTAAAAAGAAGTTAGAGAATATAATGGAAAATATTATATATATTAATATATGTAATGCTTCTCAAACTTTAGTGTACATACAAATCACCTGGTCTTGCTAAAATGCAAATTTAGCATGGTTGTAGGATGGGGAATTAAAATTTTATATTTCTAATGAGCCTCTGGATGCTACTGATCATACTTTAAGCAGTAAGGTATATATACACACATACATATATAATATAAACATATATCCTCAAGTATAATTTTAAAACTTCAGAATTAACAAGAATAATATTACCAATTTTTATAGAAGTTTTGAATTAAGAAGAGAAATGTCACATTTCTGGATGGAAGACAATAGTAAAAAAATATTTATTCTTCCTACAAATTAATCTAATGCCTTTATTTAAACACCAATGAAATACACCAAATGCTGTATTTTGCAACTTTAAAAATGAAGATTATAAAGGGTAGGTAGGAAGATGACCATGTCCAGCTTGAAGCAGCTAGAAGAGCTCGAGACTTTCGCCCATTGTCCTTTATAAGATTATAAAGGGTCTTAAGTCTGAGAGGGAGGGATTGTTATTTTTTATTGTTAAAATAATTAATTAATTATTTTAAAAAGAAGAAGAAGAATATATGAAAGGGTGAGGCAGGAAAGCTTGTATGTACGACCCATGGGTATGGACTTGGGGGAGGATTGTTGGAGAAGGGGGGGTGCTGGGCGGAGGGGAGCAAAGGAAAAAAATTGGAACTATTGTAACAATATAATCAATAAAATATACTTAAAAAATGAAGATTATAAAATTCACAGTAAGAAAAAATATGCCACATTAGATAATAAATTGTTTTACAAATAGGACATTAGGCAGATATTTCCCTTCAGGAAACTAAGGTGTATTTTTAAATGACAGTAACTAAAACAATTTGCTTCTGTCACGGAATCAGATCAAAAGTGTGCAGTACAAAATTCAGCCATCGATCTTAGTGTGCATATGAATTTAGTATATAATAAAAATGGCATATCAAATCACTGAGAGAAGAATAAATTATTTCACAAGTGAATTGAGACACCTTGAATAGTCATCAAAATACACATATTCTTCCTCACATGATGGCCTTTGGACTTAAAACAAACATACATACACACACGAATATACACAAGGTTATGTAAACTTTAATATAAAAGATAAATTTTAAAGCATTCATAAATACAATAAATAAAAAGCATAAGATACCACAGTGACTGAATTTATAAAGAAAATAAACTTTTGTCTATTGTAATATTTATCATTTACACAATCCTTCTCTTAAAATAGGCTTAGTCAATCGAGTGAGCAATCATGGCCCATTGCTAACACTACCTCCATTCTTCTGGCAAAAATTTGATGACTTATATAATTTAGTTGTTTACTCTAAAATGGTTCTTGTTTTTACCAAAAGCCTTATCTGCATAGTTAAATCAGTTATTTCCTCTCTGATAAAAATCAAGCCAATCAGCACAGTAACCTTCTCTCTCTATAACTGTAGGTTTTTGTTTTTGTTTTTGTTTTTGTTTTCCCTACAGCCCAGTCAGACTGTTTATTTTTATCACAGACGGCCAACTACAGCTCCCCAAATGGCATCAAATGATAAATAACTAACACTTTTTTTAAACTAAATCAACATTTCTACAAGTTATACATCTTTAAAAAGGTATGTCATTTTGGAAAATATCAAATAAATTAATAAAAATGTAAAAACTAGGCTTCATAGTTACCAGTAGCATTTTCTTACCAAATATCTAACAGGACATATTATAAGCACACAGTGAATGCTGCAATAATTATGAGTCAAAAATAACAAATTGCCAGATATAACATTTTATTCCAATTTCTAAACATTCTTTAATAATTATACCTCCAACTCTCAAGTAGACTGAGTCCAGGTTTTCTTTGGGCCCCTCTTAAAGAGTATAGGATGGTATTATGGTTAAAAGAACTTACTCCAGTCTAGCAATAGTGATTTCTAAACTCATGTTCTCTACTAAATTTCTTCAACATCATAAAAAGATTTGAAATTACAAGCAATTTTTTAAAAATATATCTTTTTAAAAAAAATTTTACATTGGAACACCAACCCTGGATTACCCACAAAAATCTCCTCCTCCACCTATATCAAAAGTTACTTTATATGGGATAAAGAAGGGTGGGAGGGACAGGGGACAACAACAGGGGGAAAATGGGGCAACTGTAATAGAGCATTTTAAAAAATTAATTAAAGTATATATATTTTTAAAAGCTACTTTAATAACTCTTCCTTCCCGTCCTCCTTCTTTCACTGAACCCTTCCCTCACTATGACTTCTGCCTACCACTCCCCATCCTTCTCTTCATTCTAATCCATTTTGGGCAAAAGAACTTTGGCAGAGCAAGGTTTTTGGAGAACAGCTTAGTAAAGCCAGTATACCACATCATGGGTGAGGGATGTCAGACTAGAAACATCCATTCATTAAAGACTGCTAGGCGCTTACTAAAAATGTGTAAGTGAATATATGACTACAAAGGAAGGAGGAAGATTTACCTTTGGTGTGGAAAAAAAAAGTTCTGGTTAGAATTGGAAGATCTAGGCCACTCCACTAAACAGAGCTCTGCTCTTATTATGCTGACCTATTTTTACAAGATTATTTTCACAGGGATAAAATATTTAAACTTGCTTTGTATACATATTCTTTTTCTAATTAATATAAAGTATCAATTTGGTATTGATATGGGATAAACTCATACAGTAGTTTTTATATTTTCATCATTTTAATTAGAAATCAACAAAGCAAATAATTTTTGTTCTTGGGGAATTAATGTATTAATTTTTACAAATTATTAGTCAGAGTACAGTAAAGCTTCACTAAATTAGGGCCATTTAATTCAGAAATCATCATAAGAAAAGCAATAAAGTATAATACAAAGTGCTGTGGTTAAAGAGGGGAAACACAGTAAACTTGAAACTCTTCAACTAACGAGTTGTATATGATTTTAGAAAGGTCCCTTAACCCCTCTGGTTTCTGTTCACTGGTGCTTAAAGAAAGCTGAATTATTTAATCAATCTATGTCATCACATGATTCTGTAATTTTACATGGACCAGATAGATGTTTCTTTTCTACTTTATTCTTTTCCTAAGCAATATTTCTGGTAATAGAATTATTTTTGTCTGCGTGTTTTTTTAAATCTGTAGATCTTAAGTAGCCTTAATAGGTCAAATAAATTTCCTAGATTTTGGCAATTATGTTTATGTGTATTGTTCTAGACAGAAGCCTATAGCTTTCATTTGATTCTCCAAAAGCTCTGTGAATCTCTCTAGAAAAGATTAAGAACCACTTTAATAATGAACTAATTCCAAATGAATCTCATCAATATATATTTTTAAAGGCTTACAAGAAGGTTGTTCAACAATCCCATGTTAGTTCTGTAACATTTTTTATCCCATATCAATAACACATTTTTGTTGTCATTGTCGGCAGCCGTCCGTCTCGAGAGACGATGGTGTAGCTTCTTAAGAGTCTATCTGCACCGCAGAGAATGGCTGTGCAGTCCGACTCGGGAGTGACACGGTATCTATCTCCTCCCGTGTTGAATCGACATCTTGCGATGACGCTGGAGTGTCCTCTCCAGTGAAGCTGAAGCTACAGAGCCTGGGCAGGGTGATATGGAGGGTCTGCTGTTACCCATGCAGCAGACCCCCCCTCTCTTCGCAGCTGAAGGGTCCAAGGGAAAGACGGAGTCAATACAGCTTGGCTTCAGCTGCGCCGCAGGAGTTGCCGGTGTTGACTACAACGTCAAACCGCCTTAGGGACTCCGGCTCCGGATTTTCTGTCGGGGTTTACTCCCTTAGCCTTTCCCCTGAAGAGGTATGCCGCAAGGCAGTGGAGGTTTTTTGGAGTCAGAGTTTTCCTTCTCTGCAATAACACAATACACTGTTAATATAATCTACATTTCAAACTTTCACTAATTCTCTCTCCTCAGTTGGTGATGGGCCATCGTCTACATCTGTCTAGTTCACCTTAGTGTGTCAGGTGTCTTGAACAGGACCTGGAAAGGAAGAAAAATGTCTACCAGTTTATCTCTAGGAGAAGAAGACAGGTTGGGAGTGATCATCATCTCATCTAGGCTTGGACTGAGGCTCCAGAACTCTACGAAACTATGAAGGAATAATCAAGATTTGTTATTTGAAAGGGAAAATGGAAACCCAAAGTTAATAACAGCCTTACTAAAAGTGTCAAGGTCAAGACCAGGGTCCTTAAACAGTATAGGGCTCCTTTCATTCCATTACATCATCTAATGGGGGGAAAAAGACACAGAAACGAATTATGGAGTGCAAAAAAATATGTCACTCAAATTCCAGTTCCTTTTTTCCAATGGAAATTCAGTAGCTAGCAACCTTTTCCTTTGTTACAGGTAGGCATACCATAAATCACCTGTGATTTTTGCCTGATTTAGTAACATAAGAAAATGAAATAATGACATGTATTATAAGTAATATAAGTTGGATTCAACTTCTTTGTCATTGTCATAGTCATAAAAGATCTCCAGTACTATAAATAAAATTGCTTTTATCATGCAAACTTAATTAGCTTTTCAATAATGCTTGTTTATTTGTCTTCACTGACAATTACAGGAAGAAAAGGGCTTCGTTTGTTAGAATCTTTAAAAATACATAGTATATAAAATTGGATGCATGTTATTTCATTTCTATACACTCTGGTAATTGTGTTTTAAAAACCTAATAACATTTGCATTTTGTTTATCTTTTTACAGGAGCATTGTTTTAAACCCAGCCTATTTCCGAAATCATCTTCGTCAGGCAACAGTGTTTAGATGTCTGGAGAGATATTCAGAAGCTGCCCGGTATGTTTGTTATAACTTCTGTGAAGATTTATTTCAAGTTAAATTAATTTTATTCTCAGCTTCTGGTAATAGCATAATAGAACTTTCTAATTCTCTCATGGAATATGATTTTACAAGAATTATTGTCTTATAAATGTCAAACCAACAATTATTGACTATCTTTTTCTTTAATTAAAGCTATTCTGTGTTCATAGCTCTTAGTAAAATTCAAAATTTCCAGCCATGAGCTCACTGATAATGATGGTAAAACTTTCGTGGAACACTAGAAATGAACTTGACCTTTTGCTCTCAAGTACATTCCTGATCCTGTTTGTAATGGCACAATTCTGAGTCCCCCTTTCTTGACTTCTGGAAATGAAATCCAACCACATAAAAAGGACCCCAGGAGCCCATTTCTAGAGGAGATGACATCAGTTACAACTACAAGGGTTGTTAGAGGTGCCCTGAAGTATTGTCTCTTGAATCCAAATATGTTTCATAAAAACTTAGTGTAATAACCCTGGCTGCGTGGCTCAGTGGATTGAGCATCGGCCTGCGAGCCAAGTGTCACTGGTTCGGTTCCCAGTCAGGGCACATTACTAGGTTGCACGTCAGGTCCCCAGTTAGGGGCACGAGTGAGAGGCAACCACACAGTAAAAAAAAACTTAGTGTAATAGCTCTTAATATTCACATCCCTGTAACCTAGACATATGGCAAAAAAAATGCAAGAATTATGCTACAGCCTCAATGCTATATTCAGTTTCTTCTCCCCTGTGACAACAAAGGCTTTTTTTCTTCCTGGGTCAAGTTCATCATATCAGACTGCCCCTCTTTTTTTATGAATTCTCTCAAACAATTTTTCTTACCTCCCAATGTATAGGTACATGCTGTTTGTTATTGACCCACACTATCCACCACCCAGAAATTTAGCAAGTGTGGATGGTCTCTACCCTTACTCCAAACACAACTCCTAGGGGAAAATTTATACTAATATAAACGGGGAAGAGAAGCCTATGTTGCATGGCTACTGTCTCTAGAACATTTGTAAATAACACTTTTTTTTTAATTTTTTATTTTTGGTTTTTCAATTACAGTTGTCCCATTTTTCCCCCATTTCTCTCCCCCACCCAGCCCACCCCTTCTCCCGTAATCATATCCCTCCCCGTTGTCTGTGTCCATGAGTCATTTATACACGTTCTTTGACTAAACCCTTCCCTTACTTATCCCCCTTCTCTCCCTCCGCAAATAACACTTTCTTAAAAAATGAAGCTTAAGGAATGTAAGTAGATAATAAAATGGTCCATAAAACCAATAGCATGAGGCTGACATGAATTCCATTTGGGTAAGATTGTCATAGTAGTTACCTGAATTCAAATAAATAATTGCTATGAAAGACAAAATTAATTCCAACTAGCGTCACTTAGCAGTCAGACAATCAACATGACACAATATTTGTTTACCTGTGTATTAATGTCCACTTTTAAAAATTAATAGGCCTGGCCAGTGTGGCTCAGTTGGTTGGGCATCATCATGTAAACCAAAATGTCGTGGGTTCAATTCCTGGTCAGGGTACATGCCTGGGTTGTGGGTTTGGCCCCTAGTCAGGTGTACAAGAGGCAACCGATCATATTTCTCTCTCACAATGATACTTCTCTGCTACTCTTTCTCCCTCCCTTCCCTTCTCTCTAGAATCAATGAGAGAAGAAACTTTAATTAAAATAGGTCTTTATCAATTATTTATCAGTTTTTTTAAATTTTACAGCTCTCTGTGAAACAGACTTTCTTAATGTTTCTTTATAATCTAATCAAATAATCAATAGGAGAAGGCTAGATGCAACTTCAGAATTAGACTGCAACTAGTAAAAAGCTGCTAGTGGTATGCTGGGATCAGCTGGTACAGACTCTAGGAAGCTTTAGCAGAAATTAAGAATCCTGGCAGAATGTACACTATGGAAATTGGTGATCACTATAAATCCAGGCTTTTTTGGTTTGGAGTAGAGCCAGGTTACCAGCATACCATTAATCATAACTTAATTGAATCAAGCCTCAAGGAGTTAAAGTGGTGACAAGAAAATTTTATGGGTCCTAAAACAAATACACAAGAACTTGAAAATTAAGACTTTCTTAGTCTTTACCATGTAAAATTGTCACTGAATGTTCATTGTCCTTGACATGTATATCCCTGCAGTGAAATAAGTATATCTGTTTAAGACCATTTGGTGACTGACCTGACAATACTCCTTGAGAAAGTTCATGATAATTAATTATTGGTTATGCTGGTGTAGACTTTCCAACAGAGGAGCAGGTACAATTACTTTCAAATATACATGTTTTTTCGTTTGTTTTTTATCTTGGTTTCCTTGGTTTTCTCAATATGCAGTATTATAGTCCCTGATACACAGTATTGATTGTCTTTTTTCCCCTAAGGAAAAGAATGCTATGAACTGTGAACACAGATATGTTAGCGTTTCTTAGCTATCAGAGTTATAATGTAAAACAATAAATATAAGTCAATATATAAAGCATTCCTATTTATCATTAATTTCTTAGGAGATATGAATAGTTTCATTTAGGTCGCCTACAAGCACATCATATTAAAACTTAGGGGAAAAGCCAACACATTATTATTATTTCCTCTAAGATACCACGTAGACATGTTTCTGAGATGGAGAAGCATGTACCAAATACAAAAATATTCCATTTTTATCTGACTTAGGACATCTTAAAGCCATGAATCCCAATGAAGTGGATCATGTCCTACCTGACCCACATTAGTGTTTTTATAGCCAGTGTCTGGAAATTGGGCTAAGATTTCCTGAGTCTAACAACCTCTACCCAGGAAGGAATTCCTAGTGAAGCCAGTAAAAAATTCCCAGTACAGCCTCATGAAAGCCCAGATTCTCAACCAGAGCGGCTAGAGGAAATAATACTCCCTGTGGTTGAAGGCAAGGTATCAATCAGTTTTACAAAAATGGTAAGGTTCTTTTATGTAATTGGTAACTATCTTTTCAGTAGCACCCTGCTAGATAAAAGCAAGAATATAGAGATGGTAGAAAACAGAACAAAATAGGGATAGTTTATTTTGGTTTCAATTCTTCAAGGATGCTAGTCATCCTTGAGGAGACAATTGGCGCTGGTTAAAGTGATAAAGATCAGATTTTCAGAAAACAAGTGTAAATTAAGATTGCTATAACCGACCAAGACACAAGAAACCTCTGAGGCCTTATCTGAAATAGCAAGTAGCCCAGTTCTTTAACATCTCTGTTTCTATGACATTATTATCTGTCTTTCAAGAGAGAATACAGTGGCAGGTAGACTCAAAACAAGCGATTCTGAAGAGGTGATAGTAGTGTTGGGATTTTACTTAACTTAGTTCTGATTCAAATGGAAGTGTAAAATCCATTCACTTACCATGCAAGTTGCTAAAAATTCATCACGGATTTTTTGGGTTAAAATGAGTTTTCATTTATGCCTGCAATCAAAATACATGAAGACTGTAGCCTAATTTTTATTCTTACACTGTCCATCTGCCTGAAAAGCTTTCTTTCTCTTTCTTGGAGACAACTAGCCATTGCCAGAAGAGCTTCAGTATGGCCTGGCATTAGTCAGTCATATACAACGAATGGCTAAATGTCGGAAGATGACATGATCATTCTATCATTAAGTGACCTTCCCTTTTCCTGGATATGAAAAACCTGTATGTACCTTAAGCATAGTAAAAGTGTTGCTTCTTGGTGTATGATTTCTAAAACAGACATTAATAAATACAGAATTAATCATTTCACATGACTTAGAGTAAGTATCTGATTTTAAGACTACAGCTCACCCAATTTTTATGTGTGTAAGGTGCAGTATTTGTGATTTCAAGGGAGAAAAGGTTATAAAATATACTAAAGCCAAAAATAAAATAAAATAAAATATTCAATAAAATAAACTATACTAAAGCCATATCGTATGTCCTAAAGATTTAAAACAGAAGACTGATAAATGTCTACTCTTATAATCTTACTTATCAAAATACTAATCTTAAGGTTATAATAATATTAAGTGGCTTAAGAGTAATTATGTTGCCTTAAGAAAAGTTAAACCATTTGGACATGATCCAAATTATATGTAAATTGTTGCAAAGATACATAATCTTTCATAAATATAGAAAAAAAATTTAACTCAGGTTCTTGAAAAGAACATCCAAAAATTTGTTAGAAAGAAACAAACATTAATCGACTTTGTAAATACCTCCATCTTGCTGATGTTTTACATGGACAAATATTTTTGCATTTTTGTTACCTATAAACATTTCTAAAACAGTTTACAAATGCACTATTCTTGGACTTCGTGTACTTTCTGCAATGATTAGTCTAGAAAACGTATGGCATAGTAAAGAAAAATTGTTGCTGTTTTTTTGCTATAGAACCAACCTTGCATCTTACCAAATATATATATAGTGTGGAACCACACATAAAAGAGAACACAGAAAGGTCCTAGGATGTCGCTCAAGTTTTAAGTGTGAAGAAGTACAGATCTGTCCTCCTACCCTTCTTCCGTTCAATCAGATGTTCATCTGATTCCACATTTTCTGCAATAATGAAATGTAAAAAACAAATTAATACAGAGAGGCTAAAGTTTAACTATGAGTGTTTTGTGCTGTTTTCTAATATCTGAGTGTAGCTAAGGGAATTAGCGTCTAGTCTGCAGATGCCATAATTGTGATAATTGAATTGAAAACTCCATGTTTTTAATCTGTAAACTGGAGATAATAACAGCACCTATGTCACAGAGGTTATTATGAGGACAAATGAGTCCATTTATATAGTGCATTTAGCACAGTATTTGGCACATCATAAACTTTGAATTTTAAAAAATGAGCTATTATTGTTTTTGTTGTTAACATTTAGAGCTCTTTGAAGATAGATGAAGCTACCTTAAAAAAGCAATGAATTTCTCAAAATTGAAACCAGAATATGTTGAGCATTGAATTAGCTGAGGTATTGCACTGTAAGAGTCAAGACTGCACCATAAGACTTTAGGTCCTGTCTTACTTTGAAAGTCAACGTGTCTGTGGTTTTGGAAAACCAAGTAATATATGGGTTGAGGGGCAAGATTTTGGTTGGTTTGGGAACTAAAGGGGCAAGATTATGACTATTTAAAAAACTTTGTGTGTGACTATATCACAAATTTTAGCATTGTTTCATTCTGCATGATATTCCAATCATTCCTGAAGGGAGTCAGGTTGTGGAGTCCCCTGGGGTGGGCTGGTGGAGCTTCAAATAACAGAAAAAGACAACTGTTCAGGTAACCTGGCCTTGACTCAAATTCTCTTTTTTCCTTTCCTTCATTTTTATCAAAAATAACAATACCCTGACTAAAGATTAGACTAGAAATTCTAACAGCTTACTGACACAAACTCTGAAATTCTTCACCATTTAAAAAAAAATACTGGCATTGATTCAACACTATTCTATACACATAAATTAATACTGATGTCACTAATTGTGAAAACTGATTTTAAGTCAAAAATTTTGTTTCTGCATCTGTCTGCTAAGAAGAAATCATCTATACTAGAGAATTATGGTCAAGCCAGAAAGGCCTGTGTTCTACTCCCACTATTACAAATGACTAACTCTGTGTGACCTTGGGCAAGTGAATTCAGTAAGCTCTTCCAGTTTCAATTTCCTCAACCATAAAATGGAGATAATACTACTACTTTACAAAGTAAGCGTAAAGATTAAATGAAATAATGAATAAAAACACTACTTTCTGTGCCTGGCATGCAGTAAGCCCTCAATTAATTATTACTGCCATTGCTGTTACTACTAGCTTTGAAGAACTGTGTTTAAACCCCTAATATATTAATTCTGAATTAATTATGTTGAGTGAATATTTGATATCAACATTATCATTTTCCTGGACTACCATCATGACTTATCTCAATTTCAACAGCCATTATCTACAACCCTCTTTTCTTTATAATGGATGTTTTTTTGTGCATTGTCATTGTTTCTCACAACTCTAAGAGATGTAACTTGCATAGAAGTTACAGTCTGCATATTGTAGGTGAAGGAACTTAAGCTAGAGTTTGAGTGACTTGTCAAAGATCACACCACTGATAAGTAGAAAATCTGGAATTTGAATTTAACTTTGTCATTGAGACCCTGACTCATGCACAAAAGAATACACTTGATTGTCAGACTTCATATTTGTTATTTGTGTAGGTTTGAAATTGTATTGCCTAGTTGTTGTTTACATTTTCATTTTTTATTACTAATGAGGCTGTGCATCTTTAATATATTATTCCCCAAACATGTTTTCTCTTATATAAAACATTTATTTATGTATTTATCTTTGGCTAATTTTTTATTGGATTGTTTGCCCTGTTATCACTGAATCATAGGATTCTTTATATATCTGACTACTAATAATTTTTTGGTATTATATGTTGAAAGTAACTTATTCCAATTTATGACTTATGTAATCATACTCTCCATGGCATCTTTTGATAAAAAATAAACCTAAAGATTTAGTTTTAGTTTAATTAAATATAGTCAACTTCCTTTATACTTTTCACTATGTGAGTTTTAAGAAATTCTCTCCTCTCCCAGGGTCATCAAGAGAGCCTTCTATGTTAATATTAAAGCTTAAAATTGTTTCCTTGTATGTGTGTTTAGGGTGGAGGAAAAGATTTTTCTTTTATTTTTGAATTACAGTTGACATTTAATATTATTTTATAATAGTTTTCAGTGTACAGCATAGTGGTTAGACTATTTAATTTACAAAGGAATTCACCTCAATAATCAAGTACCTACCTGTCACCATACACAGTTGTTATATTATTATTGACTATATACTCTATGCTGTAATTTACATTCCATGAACTGTTTTGTACCAACTTGTATTTCTTAATCCCTTTACCTTTTCCACCCAGCCCCACAATCCCTCTTTCACTTGACAACCATCAGTTTGTTCTCTTTATCTATGAATCAGTTTCTTTTTTGTTTGTTCATTTATGCATTTCTTTCTTTAGATATAGGTGAAATCATATGGTATTTGCCTTTCTCTATCTGACTTATTTTACTTACCATAATATCTTTACATCTATGCATGTTGTTGCAGATGGTAAGATTTCATTTTTCAGTGGCCAAGAGATATTTTATTATTTATATATACCACATCTTCTTTGGCTTTCTTTGGATAAATATCCAAAAGTAAAATTGCTAGGTCATAAAATAGCTGTATTTTTAATTTTTTGAGGAGCATCCATAGCCATACTGTTTTCCATAGTGGCTGCACCAATTTGCAATCCTACCAACAGTGGATGAGAGTTCCCTTTTCTCCACATTCTCACCAACACGTGGTTTGTTGACTTATTGAAGATAGCAATTCTGACAGGTATGAGGTAATATCTCATTGTGGTTTTAACTTACGTTTCTCTGATGATTAGTGATGCTGAGCATTTTTTCATGTCTGTTGGCCATTTCTACATCCTCTCTGGAGAAGTGTTTCTTCAGGTCCTCTGTCCCATTTTTTAATTGGATTGTTTGGTTTTCTGGTGCTAAATAATCCTAAAATTTATATGGAACCACAGAAGAACTTGAATAGCCACAGCAATCTTGAGAAAGAAAAACAAAGTTAGATGTATCATGCTACCTGATATCAAAATATATTATGAGGATATAGTAACAAAGCAGCATGTTACTGACATAAAAACAGACCTATAGATCAATGAATTAGAATACAGAGTCCAGAAATAAACCCACACCTATATGGTCAATTAATATATAACAAAGGAGGCAAGAATATAAATGGTACAGGGAAAACTGGACAGATACATGCAAAAAAATAAAGCTAGACCACCTTTGTACATTATATACAAGAATAAACTCAAAATGAACTAAAGACAAATGTAAGTCCCCAAACCATAAAACTCGTAGAAGAAAACATAGGCAGTAACTCTGTAACATCACTCTTAGTAATATTTTTCTGATATATGTCATAGGGCAAGGGAAACAAAAGAAAAATAAACAGATGGGAGTACATCAAACTAAAAAGATTCCACACAGAAAAGGAAATCATCAACAAAACAAAAATACAACCTACTGCATTGGAGAATATATTCACCAATGATCAATACATCTGATAAGGTTAATGTCCAAAATTTATAAAATTGCTTTTGACTTTAAAGTTTTGACCCAGTAGTAATTGATTATTAAATAAGGTATGAGGGTAGGAACCTCTTGTCATATTGTTCCTCCAATGGATGGCCAATTATCATGACATCACCTTATTAAATTATTTTGCTATTGGTCTCCAATGTTGGCTCTGTCTACAGCAGTTTTCCACATATGAATATGTTGATTTATGGTCTCTATTCTATTCTTATATCTATTTGTCTGTCACATTGCCAAAATCACACTATTCTACAGGACGATTTTATAATATGTCTTGATATAAGGCAAAGCAAACCTCCCTAACTAATTCTTTTTCAGGAATGTCAGGTTTATTCTTGGCCTTTAAAAAAAATTTTTTTTTAATATTTTTATTAATTTTTGAGATAAAGGAAGGGAGTGAGAGAAAGAGAGAGACACACACATCAATGTGAGAGAGAAACATCAACTGGTTGTCTCTCATACACACCCTGACTGGGAATCAAACCCCCAAACTTTTGGTGAATGGGGCAATGCTCCAACCAACTGAGCCACACTGGCCAGGGCTTACTCTTGGCCTCTTGCTCTTCCACATAAAATGTAGCAATTGTGAATCTGAATTCCAAAGCAAGATAGTGAAAGTTCTGGTTAAAATTCCCAAGGAAAACTTCTTTACTTTTTGTTGTGCTCTACAAGGGCCTGAAGCCAAGACTGCCAAGCAGTCACACTGTTTTTCTCTGTAACAGTCCCTCTTGGTTCTTTCATTGAACGTGTTATTTCTTAAGGTAACTTTTATGTATATGTTCTTCTAGTCAGTCTTCACTCTGCTCAGACCAGATGCCTTGTCTCCTTTTCCTCATGCATTTTTCCTATTAAAAGAGAGTTACTAAACCAATAAATATTAATAGATACCCTTAGGGAAATTAAAAGAAAGCAATAACAGTTGCACTAGTTTCTTACCCAATCCTCTTTACTTAAAGGACACTGTCTATGCATTTTTTTTTTTGTGTGTGTGTGTGTGCAATATTTTTTTTTTATTTTGGTTTTTCAATTACAGTTGTCCCCTTTTCCCCTAATTTCTCTCCCCCACCTAACCCACCCCCTCTCCCGCAATCATATCCCTCCCCGTTGTCCATGTCCATGAGTCTTTTATACAGGTTCTTTGACTAAACCCTTCCCTTACTTATCCCCCTTCTCTCCCTCTCCCCTCCCCCCATTTACTGCTATTCTGCTCTTTGTTCTATTTAGTTCCTTTGTTTGTGTTGTTCTTTAGTTTCCTGTATTAGGTGATATCATATGGTATTTTTCTTTTTTTGCCTGGCTTATTTCACTAAGCATAATTCTCTCTAGTTCTATCCATGTTGTTGCAAATGGCAGGAGTTCCTTCTTTCTTTCTGCTGCATAGTATTCCATTGTGTAAATGTACCACAGTTTTTTGATCCACTCATCTACAGATGGGCACTTAGGTTGTTTCCAGCACTTAGCTATTGTAAACAGTGCTGCAATGAACATAGGAGTGCATAAGTTTTTTTGAACTGGTGTTTCAAGATTCTTCGGGTATAATCCTAGTAGTGGAGTCGCTGGTTCAAAAGGCAGTTCCATTTTTAATCTTTTGAGGTAATTCCATACTGTTCTCCATAGTGGCTGCACCAGTCTGCATTCCCACCAACAGTGCAGTAGGGTTCCCATTTCTCCACATCCTCGCCAGCACTTGTTGCTTGTTGATTTGTTGATGATGGCCATTCTGACAGGTGTAAGGTGGTATCTCATTGTGGTTTTTATTTGCATCTCCCTGATGGCTAATGATATTGAGCATTTTTTCATGTGTCTATGGACCTTCTGTATGTCCTCTTCGGAGAAGTGTTTGTTCAGGTCCCTTGCCCATTTTTTAATTGGGTTGTTTGTTTTCTTGATGTTTAGTCGTATCAGCTCTTTATATATTTTGGAAATCAGTCCCCTGTCTGTGATGTCATTGGCAAATATGTTTTCCCATATGGTTGGTTTCCTTTTCATCTTGCTGATGTTTTCTTTTGCTGAGCAGAAACTCTTCAGTTTGATGTAATCCCATTTATTTATTTTTTCCTTTATTTCTCTTGCTTTAGGAGATGTATCCGTGAAGAGATTGTTACGTGAGATATCTGATATTTTCTTGCCTATGTTTTCCTCTAGGACTTTTATGGTGTCACGGCTTACATTTAAGTCTTTAATCCATCTTGAGTTTATTCTTGTGTGTGGTGTAAGTTGGTGGTCTAGTTTCATTTTTTTGCAGGTCCCTATCCAGTTCTCCCAGCACCATTTGTTAAAGAGGCTCTTCTCACTCCATTTTATGTTCCTTCCTCCTTTATCAAAGATTAGTTGACCATAGAGGCCTGGGTTTATTTCTGGACTCTCTATTCTGTTCCACTGATCTATATGTCTGTTCTTATGCCAGTACCATACTGTTTTGATTACAGTGGCTTTGTAGTATTGTTTGATATCTGGTGTTGTGATTCCTCCTGCTGTGTTCTTCTGTCTCAAGATTGCTTTTGCCATTCGGGGTCTTTTTTGGTTCCATATGAATTTATGGAGTATTTGTTCTAGGTCTGTGAAATATGTCATTGGTATTTTAATAGGGATTGCATTGAATCTGTAAATTGCTTTGGGTAGTATGGCCATTTTGATGATGTTGATTCTTCCCATCCAAGAACATGGTATTTGCTTCCATTTATTTGTTTCTTCCTTAATTTCTTTCTTCAATGTTATGTAATTTTCAGAATACAGGTCTTTTATCTCTTTGGTTAAGTTTACTCCTAGGTACTTTATTTTTCTTGTTGCTATAGTAAATGGTATTTTCTTTTTTGTCTCTGTCTCTGCTATTTTATTGTTGGTGTATAGAAATGCCTTAGATTTCTGTATATTTATTTTGTACCCTGCGATTTTGCCAAATTCACTTATTATATCGAGTAGTCTTTTAGTGGAGTTTATAGGATTTTCTAGGTATACTATCATGTCATCTGCATATAATGAAAGTTTTACTTCCTCTTTCCCAATTTGAATGCCTTTTATTTCTTTTTCTTGTCTGATTGCTGTGGCTAGGACTTCCAACACTATGTTGAAAAGGAGTGGAGAGAGTGGACAACCTTGTCTAGTTCCTGAGTTCAGGGGGAATGCTTTCAGTTTTTGTCCATTGAGTATGATGTTGGCCTCAGGCTTCTCATATATAGCCTTAATTATGTTAAGATATGCTCCCTTTATTCCCATTTTGTTGAGTGTTTTCATCATAAATGGGTGTTGTACTTTATCAAATGCTTTTTCTGCATCTATTGAAATGATCATGTGATTTTTGTCTTTCATTCTGTTTAGGTGATGTATTATATTTATTGATTTGCGAATATTAAACCATCCTTGCATCCCTGGAATGAAGCCCACTTGATCATGATGTATGATCTTTTTGATGTATTGCTGGATCCTGTTTGCCAATATTTTATTGAGGATTTTAGCATCGATGTTCATCAGTGATATTGGCCTGTAGTTTTCTTTCTTTGTTGTGTCTTGACCTGGTTTGGGGATTAGAATAATACTGGCTTCATAGAAAGAGTTTGGGATTTTCCCGTCTTCTTGGATTTTTTGGAACAGTTTGAGGAGGATAGGAGTTAGTTCTTCCCTGAATGTTTTGTAGAATTCGCCTGTGAAGCCATCCGGTCCAGGGCTTTTGTGTGCCGGGAGATTTTGGATTACTGCTTCAATTTCCTTCTTTGTTATTGGTCTGTTGAGACTTTCCACTTCTTCTTGATTCAGTTTTGGAAGGTTGTATGTTTCTAGAAATTTGTCCATTTCTTCTAGATTGTCAAATTTCTTGTCATACAGTTGTCTGAAGTAATTTCTAACTATCATTTGTATTTCTGAGGTATCAGTCGTGATTTCTCCTCTTTCATTTCTGATTTTGTTTATTTGTGTCTTCTCTTTTTTTCTTGATTAGACTGGTTAGAAGCTTGTCGATTTTGCTGATTTTTTCGAAGAACCAGCTCCTACTTTTGTTGATCTTTTGGATTGTTTGTTTAGTCTCTATGTCATTTAGTTCTGCTCTGATCTTGATGATTTCATTCCTTCTTCTTGCCCTAGGCTTTGTTTGTTGTTGTTGTTCTAGTTCTTGTAGCATTGTGGTTAGGTTTTTTATTTGAGATTCTTCTATCCTTTTCAGATATGCCTGTATTGCTATAAACTTCCCTCTCAGGACTGCTTTTGCTGTGTCCCACAGGTTTTGGGTTGTTGTGTGCTCATTATCATTAGTTTCTAGAAATTTCTTGATTTCTTCTTTGATGTCATTGTTAACCCATTAATTATTTAATAGCATGTTATTCAATCTCCATGAGTGTGGGTGTCTTTGATTTTTTTTCTGAGGTTGATTTCTAGTTTCAAGGCATTGTGATCTGAAAAGATGCTTGATATGATTTCAATTTTCTTGAATTTGTTGAGGTTTGTTTTGTGACCTATCATGTGGTCTATCTTTGAAAATGTCCCATGTGCACTTGAAAAGAATGTATATTTTGCTTCTTTGGGGTGAAAAGTTCTATATATGTCAGTTAGATCCATGTGGTTTAGTGTGTTGTTCAATGCCTGTATATCCTTGGTGTTTCTTTGCTTTGATGATCTGTCTATTGTTGATAATGGAGTGTTGAAGTCCCCTACTATGAGTGTGTTGTTGTTGATATCCTTTCTGTGGTCTTCTAGTATTTGCTTTATGTATTTGGGTGCTCCTATGTTGGGTGCATATATGTTTATCAAAGTCATATCTTCTTTTTTTTTTTTTTTTTTTTAAGATTTAATGTGTTTTATTGATTAAAATATTACATTTGTGCCACTTTCCCTTCCCTCTGCTCCCCTCCACCCGGTGGCCCCCTCCCTCCAGTTGTCCCCCCCTTTTAGATTATGTCCATTAGTTGTGCATACAGTTCCTCCCAACCTCTCTCCGTCTATTCCATTCCCTCCTACCATGATCTCCAATTCCTATATCATCTCCCTCCCTCTCCCCACTCCCCCTCCCTGTTGACCTCCCCCCACTATATTTCCCTTACCCACAGTTCCTTTTCCACTCTCGTTGCCTGTTTCGTTTGCCTTTGTTTCATCTCCCTAGCTTCTGTTTTTTAAACCAGTCCCTTTAACTTCTCATATAACAGTGGTTTGGATCTAATGAACTCTTTCAGTTTTATTTTGTCCTGGAAACACTTTCTCTGTCCTTCTATTCTGAATGACAATTTCGCTGGATAGAGTATTCGTGGTTGTAGGTTTTGGATTTTCATTACTTTGAATATTTCTTGCCAGTCCCTTCTTGTCTGTAGGGTTTCCCTTGAGAAGTCAGCTGATAGTCTAATTGGGACCCCTTTGTACATAATTCTTTTCTTCTCTCTTGCTGCTTTTAAGATTCTCTCTTTATCTTTAATTTTTGACATTTTGATTATAATGTGTCTTGGAGTGGTTCTCCCTGGGTCCAGTCTCTTGGGAACTCTCCTTGTTTCTTGGACCTGCAAGTCTATTCCCTTCCCCAAGTCTGGGAAGTTCTCCTTTATTATATTTTCACTCAATTTTTCAAGTTCTAGTTCATCTTCCTCATTCTCTGGCAAACCAATGATTCTTATGTTGGGCCTTTTATAGCTGTCCCAGAGGTTTCTGATCCTCTCATTGTTGCTTGCCATTTCCTCTCGCTGCATTGGTTGACTGCTAGTTTCTTCTCCATATTCCAGTTTGTTGAAATGGACTCTGGATTCCTCACCATCTGTCTCATATGTGGTTTTGTTCCTTTCGTTATGAAAGTTTTTCGCTTCTTTCATATCTTTTTCCTGCTCTTTTGTGAATTCTGTAAGCCACCTGATAACAATGGCCCAGAACTGAGCCTCTGATAGGTTTCTTATCTGTTCATCTGTCAGGTTCTCTATCTGCTGTCTGGTGAGTTGTGTTACCGGTATTTCTAAAGTTGCCTGCCTCATTTTGACAGATGCGTTTTGTTTTCCTGGGCTGGCTGTCGGGAGCAGGGGCAGTGCCTGCGTACGCGTCACAAATCAGCGACCGGCAGGCGCGCGACCTATTTCGTAGCCCTGTGGTGCTTTCTGTGGGGGCGGGGGTCCAAGATGGATTCACACAGTTATTCAGCTAGGAGACCGGGATCCGTCCTCCCGCCCCCCTGGGCCTCACTGTTCAAGGCGATGCTGCGGCTGCTCCCCAGCGCCGGAGTCGCGCAGGCCAGGGGCTTGATTGGAGTCGTGCACTGCCAGGGGCTTGAATGCCTCCAGGATTTTTCGCCGCCCCGCCCCGCCGCTCCGCAAGCAGCTTTGCCTTCTTTAACTCTTACCTGCCCAAATGGCACCGCTGGTTTATAACTTCATATGTTGGGCTTCCGTGTAGCTTTATTTTCTGGAATTTCTAGTTATCCTTTGTTTTGAAGTAGTTGTATTCCACTATAGTTGTAGAGGGAGACCTAGCGTGTCCGTCTAAGCCTCCATCTTGGCCGGAAGTCAAAAGTGTCAAAGTCATATCTTCTTGATAGATTGTTCCTTTAAGTATTATGAAATGTCCTTCTTTGTCTCTTTTTATTGTCCTTGCTTTGAAATCCATTTTGTCTGATATGAGAACTGCTACCCCGGCTTTTTTTTCCGGTCCGTTTGCTTGGAATATTTTTTTATATCCCTTTACTTTCAGTCTGTGTAAATCTTTTGTTTTCAGGTGTGTTTCTTGTAGACAGCAAATATGTGGATCCTGTTTTCTTATCCATTCCATTACCCTATGTCTTTTAATTGGAGCATTTAATCCATTTACATTTAAGGTTATTATTGACGTGTATTTATTCATTTCCCTTTGTACCTCTGTTCCTCTCCTCTCTTGTTTTTTCCTTCTTTTTTCTTAGAACACTCCCTTTAGCATCTCTTGCAATGCTGGTTTGGTGGAGATGTATTCTTTCAGTCTTCCTTTGTCTGAGAAACTCCTTATTTCACCTTCTATTTTGAATGAGAGTCTTGCTGGGTAGAGTATTCTTGGTTGTAGGCCTTTGCTTTTCATTGCTTGAAATATTTTTGACCATTCCCTTCTGGCTTGTAATGTTTCTGTTGAGAAATCAGTTGATAGCCTTATCAGAGCTCCCTTGTATGTTATTTGCTGCTTTTCTCTTGCTGCTTTTAGGATTCTCTCTTTGTCTTGGAATGTTGCCATTTTAACTATGATGTGCCTTGGAGTGGGTTTTTGGGGGTTCCTCTTGATTGGAACTCTCATTGCTTCTTGGACTTGCATAGCTTTTTCTCTCATCAGATTCGGAAAATTTTCTGTCACTATTTCTCCTATCAGATTTTCAATTCCATGTTCCTTTTCTTCTTCTTCTCGTAATCCGATGATCCTTAAATTATTTTTCCTAATGCTATCCTGTAATTCCCTTACATCTTGTTCATATTTTTTCAATCGTTTTTCATTTTGCTGTATTGTCTGGGAGTTTTTCTCTACATTATCTTCTAACTCACTAATCCGATCCTCTGCTTCATTTAGTCTGCTTTTGACTGATTCTACTGTGTTTTTCAGTTCAGAGATTGTATTCTTAAGTTCTTCCTGGTTCTTGTTAACAATTTCTATGTCTTTTTTTATGCTGGTGTAGTTCTCTGCAAGTTCCCTGTAATTTTCTTGGAGCTGTTGGTAACTTCCTTGAAGGTTGTCATAGTTGATTTTAAGGATGTCGAGTATATTGAGCTTCTTTACCACCATTGTTTTGAATTCCATGTCTGACATTTGGGCTATGTCTATTTCATCTATCTCTCTTTCTGAGGATTCCTCTTTTCTTTTCATTGAGGGGTTATTTTTACGTCTTACCATGTTGGATTCTTTTTGTTTTTATTTATTTATTTTTTTGAGGGGGTAGTCTGCTTTGACTTCCCTCCTTTGTGGTGTAATATTCTTTATCGAAGGTCTGGGAGTTTCAGTGGTGCAGTCTCTTTGATATCCTGAGCCTGATGTTCTTGAGTTACCCTTTATGTCGTTTGTTTATGCTGTTTGGTTATATTTCAGATGTTCTTTTATAGGATCTTCCTTCTGGCTAGTTGGTTGAGAATCACTCTATCCGCTTTATCTTGAGTTCTTTTGTGGATATGCTGTTAAAGACATAAACACACAGCCCAGGCAGGAGACCCACACCCTCAAAAAGTATCCCCCACTCTATCCTGCTATCGTTAGCCAACTAGCCCGTATTAATATAAATGTAAAGAGATTTGAGCTTTTATACTATAAGAAGAATAGATAAGAGTTGTTTTGGGGGAGGAAAAATATAATTTTTGATAGAGGGGGTGATAGATTAGTAATATTTGAGACTGTGCAAGCCAGTTAGTAATATTTACATTGTATGTTAATAAAAATAGAAGAAAAGGATAGAAAAATACATAATATAGTAAGAAAGTGGGATTGTATTGTATTTGGGTTTATATAGTAATTATATTATATTATTTAGAGTGATAGGGGGGTTAAGCTAGACACACAAACGAATAAACAACGATTAAAGAGAAAGGATGAGAAGGAGAGGTTATATGCAACACGTTAGAGATAAAGTTTGTTGTTATTGGAAGAGGTGAAGGAAAAACACCCCCCCAAAAAATCCCCAAGAAAATAGAAGAAAAGAAGAAAGAGAGAAAGAGAAGAAAATAAAAAATTTACCACAACCCCCCCCAAAAACCCCAAAAGGTAAGAAAGAAAGGAACAAAGAAAGATAGAAAAGAAAGAATAAAGAAGAAAGAAAGAAAAAAGAGAGAAAAAAAATATTGAAAAAAAAAATATATATATATACCCCCCAAAAACCCCCCAAAAAAACCCCAGGAAAAGAATAAAGAAAGAAGGAAAGAAAAGAAATGATTAAGAAGAAAGAAAGAACAAGGGAGAAAAAATTTGGGAGAAAAAATTTGGAAAAAAAAATTTTTTTAAAGCGATGTTTTTACTCCGTTTTAGCCTTGGTGTGTTGCCTTCTTTTTCTGGGTCCGCAGTTGGTCTAGTGTGGCAGGTCAGAGGTTCTTGTTTTTTGCAGGACTGGTGTGCGCCCCCGGTTGCCGCTATGGTGCGCGCCCGCGGTTGCTGGCACGGCGCGCTCCCTTGCTGCCCGCTGGAGCCAGTTGAGGTGCCCTTGCGCTCGAGCCCTTGCGCGCAAACCCCTGCGCGCTCAGGCGGCCCAAGAGTTTGCCCCGCGATTGGAGCCCACTGCTGCCGGGCCGCAGTGGTTCCCCGTTTGCGCCGTGGTGTCCCTGCGCACGACCCTGCCCACGCGCTTTCCCCGGGATTGGCTCCTGCTGTCGCTGGGCTGCGGCAGTTCCCCGTTCGTGCCGAGGAATCCCTGCGCGCGTCCCTGCACTCGCGGGTGGCCCGAGAGCTTTCCCGGGATTGGCGCCCCCTGACCCCAGGCTGAGGTGATTTCGCTCTCGCGCGCCGCCCCGTGCCCTCAGTCCCGCTGAGCCGAGCACCAGGAGTTGGTCTCTCGCCTCTTAGGGCAGGGCCGGGGACACTTGTGCTCAGTGGAAGCGAGCTTCCGTGGGTCGCCTCCTCCCGCTGTTCCCGTGCTGCAGCCGCCCGCCTTCCCTCACCCGTCTGGGTGGGCACAAACAGAGCCTGCGCTAGTGGTCTGCTTTCCGGCCTGGGGCCCTGCGCCCACGGGAGCTGTCTAGGGGTGTCTGTGCACGGTTCTCTGCCTGTTCAGTGGGCCCTCCCTGTGCCCGTAGGGGCGCTGATCTTATGTCCGTTGGGGAGTGTCCGAGGGATGCCTGGACTCACGGCCCCCCGCACCAGGGCCAGTGAGTGAGAGCACTTCCCTATGCGCGCCCTGCGACCCAAGGGTAGGGTTGGGGAGTGGATGAGGCGCCTCTGCGCCTGGCCTCCTCCAGAACGGCCTACCACCCCCAAACTTTCCTCCCCTCTCCACCGTCCACTAGAGAAAAATATAAAGGAGAATTATGTTCTCACTTGCCCGGCAGCACGCTGTCTCCTGTCCTTCAGCGCCAATGCCACTTGGTCGAGTCCCATCTCTGCCAGCAGGCAGAGATCTGCTTTCTGCCTGCCTCCTCTCCTGCAGCCTGTGGTCACCAAAAATCCTTTGTGTGCTTCCCGCCACAGCTCGGGCAGCCGCCCCAGTCAGGAATCCCGTTTCGTCCCCTTTTTCTCTGCTATCCTCACTAAACAGGTTGTTCCCAGGTGGATTTTCTCTAATCCAGCAGTGCCTTGGCTCAACTCCCACCAATGTCCAGCTGCTCACTGAGATGTTCTGTCTGCAATTAGCCCAAACTGCAGACGGGTCTCCGGAGCCTAAAACCGCAACCTCTCCTCACTCCTCCGCCATCTTACCTCCCCCCTGTCTATGCATTTTTAAAGGCTTATTTGATACAAGAGTGAAACAGAGGGCACTCTCATTGACCAAAGCTAAAATAATTTGAGTAACAAAGCAAATATTGATAGTATCAAATTATAACCCATAGAATTAAGTGGATATCTGTGTGTATGAGTCTATATGAATATAAACATAATTGAATAAAAAAATATATGAGGAACAAATGCAGAATACATGAGAGAAAATCAATATGAGCACACACTACAGTAATCATTATTGCAGGCAAGATCCACTAGTGGACTTCCTGTTTCCAGTCTGGCATGTAAGAAGTATAGAAGTCACAACTCCTTTGTAACAAATAAATAGCTGAACAAATTGAAAAATCAACAACTATCCTTAGGTGCATAAGAAAAGTAAGGTCACAGGGT
Organism: Furipterus horrens; assembly: GCF_987537825.1. Classification (NCBI taxonomy): domain Eukaryota; kingdom Metazoa; phylum Chordata; class Mammalia; order Chiroptera; family Furipteridae; genus Furipterus; species Furipterus horrens. The sequence goes on along the minus strand of NW_028327171.1, from coordinate 35,626,767 downwards.
AAAGCAGCTGTCCCTAAATTGGAGAGACAGACAAACAGATATGGAGAATCACAACTTACTGGGAGACAAATCTCTGAGCAGAAACTATCTCCCCAGGAACCAGGGGTTGGGTAGGAAAATCTGAGCTGTATTTGACCAATTGCTGGCAGTTCAATGTGAGCAACTCTGAGAGCTAAAAATTCAACCCTGTCATAAAGAGACCTCTACACTTTGTGAATTTTACTTCTAGGAGTTCTACCAGTTTCTTATGGTGAATATGGGAGAAAAATCCCCAAGCTTCCATCAGGAGGAAGGAAAAAAGGAAGCACTTTGAAATATGCCAGAGCATTCTATTCTTCTTGAGGTTTCCTGCTCTCAAGAGAAACTGTTTCACCAGAGCCTAACATACATGGACCAAAAAAAATGCCCAGTTCCAGCTCATTCTAGCCTTCCATGTGGGATAAGGGAAAACTCCAAGCCAGTCCCCTTAAGCCATTCTGTCATATTCAAGGCAAGAGGAAAAATAAACTGAGAAGCACTGGTGAAGTTCACAGTTTGGGGCACAGGCTCGACTGACCTACATCATAGGTTGAGATCTAATCATGGGACTTTAGAATGCTTTCTCTCCTCCCACACCTTACCACTACATTACTAAAGGCCTATTTACTGCAGTTCCTTTTACCTCTGACATCGTGATCATCTTTCAATAAAAGAATTATAAAGTATAGTAAAAGTTGAAGGAAGGAAGGAAGAAAGAAAAAAAAGAAAAGAAAGAGAGAGAGAAAGGGAGAAAGAAAGAAAGAAAGAAAGGAAGGAAGGAAGGAAGGAAGGAAGGAAGGAAGGAAGGAAGGAAGGAAGGAAGGAAGGAAGGAAGGAAGAAAGAGAAAGAGAAAGAAAGAAAAGAAAAAAGAAAGGGAAAGGAAAGGAAAAGAAAGGAAAGGAAAGGAAAAACAGTTTGAAGAGACTAAACAAGCATCAGAACCAGAATTATATGTGGTAGGAATGTTGGAAGTATCAGAACAGGAATTTTTTAAACTATAATTAGTGTACTAAGTGCTTTAATATAAAAAGTCAATATGCAAGAACAGATGATAATGTAAGCAAAGAGGTGGACATTCTAAGAAAGGATCAAAAAATACTAGAGATTAAAAACTCCCTAACAGAAATGAAACATACCTTTGATGAACATAGATGAATAATAAATGTCTGAGCTTGAGGATATGACAGTAAAAACTTCCAAAACTGAAAAGCAAAGAGAAGACTAGGAAAAAAGCAGACTAAATTACTTAAGAACTGTAGGAAAACCAGAAAAGTTATAACACATATCACATGTAATGAAAATACCAGAAGGAGAAGAAAAGGAGACAGGAAAATAAAAGAATAAAGTTCATAACAATGTCTTTCTTCAGACGCAAGGGAAGTAAAACTAAAAAACAATAACAGAAAAATAGGTGGAAAATCCCAAAATATCGGATATTAAAAAACACTCTCCTAAATAACATGAGTCAAATAAGAAACCTCAAGATAAATTTTAAAATATTTTAACTAAAAGGAAATGAAAATACAACTAATCAATATTTGTGAGATGCTGCAAAAGCAGAACTAAGAGAAAAATTTATAGTGATACATGCATACATAAGAAAAGAAAAATCTAAAATCAATCTAAGATTCTATTTTAGGAAATTAGAAAGATAAGAGCTAATAAATTCCAATTAAATAGAAGAAAAGATATAATAAGAAATAGTCAAAATCAATAAAATTGAAAACAAAAGATTAATAAATAAAATCAACAAAACCAAAAACTGATTCATTGAAAAAGCAATTAAATTAGATAAGTTTCTAGCTGGGCTAAGAAAAGAAGAGAAAGAACACAAATTACTATTATCAGGAATGAAGAGAGAACATCACTACAGATCCCATGGTTATTAAAAGAATATTAGGCCACTTCCAGTCAAGATGGAGGCATGGGAAACTACAGCTTGCATCCTCACACAAACACATCAAAATTACAACCAAACTATAGAACAACCAGCACTCAGAACTGTTAAAAATTTAACTAAATGAAAGTCTGATAACTATGAAATAAAAGAAGCCACATACATACAGACTCATAAGAGGGGCAGAGGCATTGAACAGGCTGGTCCCTCACCCATGTGTGGTGGATAAAAATCCAGGAGGGATATCTCAGGAGCAAGGAGTCCCAGCCCCACACTAGGACCTCCAGCCACGGGTTCCAGTGCCAGGAAGAAAAGTCCCCACAACTTCTTCCTGCAAAAACCAGTAGGGATTGAGTTGGTAGATGAAATTTGTGGAATCCCAAGCAGTTCCTCTTTAATAACCCACACACAGACTTACTCAGACTCACTTTCTCTGAGCTACAGCACCAGGGTAGTAGCTTGAAAGGCACCAGTGACATACAGGGAGAAACTGAAATGTCTGGATCAAGGCAAGTGCTGGGGTACAGCTTTTTCCCAGGCAGAAAGATAGGCAGAGGCTATTGTCCCTTTTCTGAATGCTCCCCACAAAGAACCACAGGGCCAGCAAGCAGGTGCTATACCTGAGACTCCATTAACCTAGCTAATGCTGTTTACCTTGCCCTAGAGATCCCCTGAGACTCCATCCCACCCAACTTATAGGCTAAGCTGTGACTTTTTCATATGAATGACTGATCTTGGCTCATGCTTCACAAGTTCCTAAATACTCTCAAGCAAACAACAACCAGCTTCAGTGAGCCTCCAGCTCCTGTACTTCTTGCTAAGTGACCCCAGCCCAGCACTAGCAGCAGCTAGCCTGAATTCACAGCTTGGCTTTCCTTGGGAATCTCCAAGTCCAGCACAAGTAGCAGCCATCTCATATTGTTATATAGCTTATACAGGATGGCCTCGGGCAGAATGCAGGTGGGTGCTGACCTTTGCCTGTACCACCTGGGAAACTCCAGAGCCTTCTCACCCAGTGGACAGCTACAGACCACATCAGAGCACCACCACCCTGCCCCTGCACAGCTGATCCTCCACAGAAGACAAAGGTTGGTGGCCAGTGCTCACAGCCAGTCCTTGCAGCTGACTGGCCTGAGTAAATCCCTCCTCTTGACCTGCCAACAGCAGTCAAGGCTCAACTACAAGAGAGGGGTACACAGCCCACATGAAGGACATACCTTGAGTACCCAGATTTGGTGATAGGGAAGACTTTTCCACTGGACCCTACAGGACACCTACTGCATTAGGCCATGGTCCCAAGACAGAGAGTCATAGCAGCACTACCTAATACATAGAAACAAATACAGGGAGGCATCCAAAATGAGAAGAAAAAGAACATGGCCCAAATGAAAGAACACATCAAAACTCCAGAAAAAGAGCTAAACAAAATGGAGATAAACAAACTATCAGATGCAGAGATCAAAACACTGGTTACGAAGATGCTCAAGGAACTTAGTGGGGGCCTCAACAGCATAAAACAGCCCTAGTCAGAAATGAAAGATACACTAATTGAAATAAAGTACAATTTATAGAGAAACAATAGTTGAGTGGATAAAGCTGAGAATCAAATCAATGATTTGGAACATAAGGAAGGAAGAAATGACCAATTAGAACAAGAAGAAGAAAAATATCAAAAAATAAAAAAAGAATAGTGTAAACAGCCACTGGGACAACTTCAAGTGTTCCAATATTCACATGATAGAGGTGCCAAAAGGAGAAAAAAAAGAGAAAAAATTGGAAATCTACTTGAAAAAATATTGAAAGAAAACTTCTCTAATTTGGTGAAGGAAATAGACATGCAAATCCAAGAAGCAGAGTCTCCTACAAGATTGATGCAAAGAGGCCCACTCCGAGACACATCATAAATAAAATGCCAAAGGTTAAAGATAAAGGGAGAATCTTAAAAGCAGCAAGAGAAGAGAAGTTAGTTACGTACAAGGGAGTTTCCATAAGATTGTCAGGTGATTTCTCAAAGAAACTTTGCAGGCTAAAAGTGATTGGAAAGAAATATTCAAAGTCATGAAAATCAGGGACCTACAGCCAAGATTGCTCTACCAAGCAAAGCTATTATTTGGGATCAAAAGAGCAGATAAAGAGCTTCCCACACAAGAAAAAACTAAAGAAGTTCATGATTGCCAAACCATTATTATATGAAATGTTAAATGGACTTATTTAAGAAAAGGAGATCAAAACTATGAACAACAAAATAGCAATAAATACATGTCAACAATTGAATCTAAGAAACAAAATAAGCAAACAAGAAAAACAGAGACAGAATCATGGATACAGAGAGTGTTTTGGTGGTTATCAGATGGGAGGGCAGTGTGGGGCAATGAGTGAAGAGGTTAGGAGATTAAGTACAAATAGGTAGTTACAGAATAGCTAGAGGGAATGTAAAATACAGTATAGGAAATGAATAGCCAAAAAATGTATACACATGACCCATGAACATGAACAATGGCGTGGGGATTGCCTGAGGGAGAATGGGGTGCTGGGTGGAGGGGGGAAAGGAGCAAATATTGGGACAACTGCAATAGCATAATCAATAAAACATAATTTAAAGTAGAATATTAAAGGAATACTATGAACATCTCTCTGACCACAAAATTGGTAACTAGATAAAATGGACCAATTACCTGAAAGATACAATCTTCCAGAACTCATACAAGAAAAAATAAACAGTAAAATAGGCCTATATTTATTAAATAAGTTAAATCAATATTTAATAACCTTCTAAGACAGAAAGTACTAGGGCCAGATGGATTCACTGGTGAATTCTATCAAACATTGAAGGAATAAATTTTGCCAATTTTCTACAATCTCATTTAGAATATAGAATCAAAGAGAATATTTTCTAACTCATTTTATGAAGCCAGCATCACACTAATCCTAAAATGATACAAAGATATAATAAGACTAGAAAACTACAGACCAATATCTCTCATGAACATAGATGCAAAATACAATGGAGTAAAGAGAGTCTGTTTTACAGTGAGGTTGGAACAACTTAAAAATACACATAAAATGAAAGTATCTAGATGCAGACCTTACAGATTAACTCAAAGTGAATCATAGACCTAAATGTAAGCCATTAAGCTATAGAATTTTTACAATATAAGAGAAAATCTAGGTAATTTTGGGACATGACAATTCCTCTTTAGATATAACATAAATGATACAACATGAAAGAAAGGATTGATAACTAGACTTCATTAAAATTAAAAACTGCTCTGTGAAAAACATTTTCAAGAGAAGGAGAAGACAAACCAAGGCAAGAAGAAAATATTTTTGATAGACATATCTGATAAAGGATTATTATCCAAATAATATTCAACAAATTCTTGAACCTTAATAAGATAATGAACAACCTGATTTTTTAAATGAGCAAAAGACCTAAAGAAATATCCCACAAAGAAGATACAGATGGCAAGCAAGTATATGAAAAAATGTTCAACATTATTAGGAAACTACAATTACAATAATAAATATATACCACTAAACACCTATTAAAATAGCCAAAACCCCAAAAGACTAACAATACCAAAGATTCAGAGGATATGGAGCAACAGAAATTCTCATCCATTGCTGATTAGAATGCAAACAAGTACAACCCCTTAAGAAGACAATTTGGCAGTTTCTTACAAAAATTAATATATGCTTACCATGTAATACAGTAATCACAGAGCTTGGTATTATTTACCCAAATAAATTTAAAATTTATGTTCACACAAAAACTTACACATGAATGTTTATAGCAGCTTTATTCAAAATTGCCAAAAATTCATAGCAACCAAGATGTTCTTCAGTAGGTGAATGGATAAATCAGCAATGCTACATCCAGACAATGGAATATTATGCAGCTCCAAAAAATGGGCTATCAAACCATGAAAAGAACTTAAATGCATATTACTCTGTGAAAGGAGCCAACCTGAAAAGGCTACATACTGTATGACTCCAACTATAATATATGGCACTGTGGAAAAGGTAAAACCATGGGGATAATAAAATATATATATATATATATATATATATATATATATATATATATATATATATATATATATAGCGGTTGCCAGGTGAATAGACAGAGCACCAGGATTTTTAGGGCAGTGAAACTATTCTCTATGATGCTGCAATAGTGAGTACATGGCATTATACATTTGTCAAAATCTATAGAATGTACAGCACTAGAAGTAACCCTAATGTAAACTATGGACGGAATAGTAATGGTATGCCATTAATTTATTGATTATAACAAATGTACCATGTGGGTGGGATCTTGATAGTGAGGGTGGAGTATGTGTGATTATACAAGGACAGAGAATGATATGGGAAATCTCCCTACTTTCTACTCAGTTTTTTGTTTTGTTTTGTTTTATAATTTATTTGTTTGTTTATTTATTTTTAGAGAGAAGGGAAAGGAGATAGAGAGGGAGAGGAACATCACTGTGTGGTTGCCTCTCACTTGTGCCCCCAACTGGGGATCTGGAGTGCAACCTATTCATGTGCCCTGACTGGGAATCGAACAAGCGACACTTGGCTCGCAGGCCGACACTCAATCCACTGAGCCACAGCAGCCAGGGCTTTCTACTCAGTTTTGATGTGAACCTAAAACTATTCTTAAAAATAAAGTTTTATTAACTTAAAAAAAAGCTTTTCCATTTTAAAAATAAATTTTAAAAACAATCCACTAATGAATACTAAAATCAGTAGGCAAAACTTTGAGGAGAAATATGATACAAGCATAACCTCACAATATCTCTCTCAAATATTTATCAATTAGAAAGGGAAACCTAGTAACTTTATGATGAAGATACAACAAGTATCACCTTAATCAAGCGATCCAGATTCATATCACTAGTAATAAAACAATGACATTATGTACCCCTGATAGTATGCAATGAGGATACAACATTGCTTCTATACCTAAAATGAATAGATTCAATATAATCATGAGAAAACATCAAGCAAACTATAAATCTGGGAGACATTCTACATAATAACTCATCAGTACTCATTAACAGTGTCCAAGCCATGACAGGTAAGGAAAGAATTAGAAAACATCAAAAATTGGAGGATACTAAGAAGACACGACTAAATGTCTTTTGTGGGATCCTTGACTGGCTCCCAAAACAGAAAATGGGCCTTACGGAAAAAACTGGTAAACATTTTAAAAATCTGTACCCTAATAAAATGAAATGTACTAGAAGGCAAAAGAGACTAAACATGTGTGTTATGTGATCAGCTTTCGTTTCTGTCCATTTTCTACTTTAAAAGTTTCCCTTGCAGCATGTTACAGTGTAGAAAAAAATAATAAAATATAAATCTATAGTCTACTTAATAGTAATGTACCAATATTAATTTCCTGGTTTTATTCATTGTAGTGTCATTATATTGTACTATGGTTGTCAAAATTAGAGAAAGCTAGGGGAAGATGGGTATAAGAGTATGCATGAATGATATGTACTATTTTTGCAACTTTTCTGTAAATTTAAAATTGTTTCAAAATAATTTTTAATAAAACACCTGTTTGTTATGTTGTTTTAAGTTCATCTTGTTTAAGAGTATCAGCTGTTCTGGATATGGTTTCTCTGATCATCTTATCCACCATATTCCCAAATTTAAAAGCCAAGATTTAACATTTTGAAGACATTTTTATCATCTTTCTCTCCCAGCCTATTTTGGGATATCCTTTGCCTGCTATAATTTAAGAACATGTTCTTTTTCTACATATTATATCTCCTACAGATCCATCTTAATTTTAGCTTCTGAGGCTTATTCTGTTATTCTTTTATACTCTTCTTTAGTTACCTCAACCATAAAATCTGGTGCTAACTCCATTAGAATTGGAGCTAGATGATCAAGACTGGTAATCCAGTTTTATCACTTACAATTGTGTTAGCCTTTAGCATCTATGAAATGGGAATAATAATGATGGTAGTGCCTAGTCTCATCTTTTTGGAAGTTGTTAGGAGAATCAACTCTCTCCTTTCCCCTTAATTCCTGAAAACATACTATCAGATTTTTTTCAATACAGTTAATTACTCCTTTTTCTATACTATTTCTCTGTCTTGCCTTTTTGCTACTGATGCATATTCTACATGATAATTATTTTGCTAAATTCCAATTTATCTTGGAAGACCAGGGGTTTCTTGAAAGGAGAGAACTGACCAATTCACCTTTTATACCATCACTACCTTTCTTCTTGATTCAGTTATGTTATTCACAGTATAAATACCTGTAGAACTGAAATTATAATGCATTTGAAAGCACATAATATACCATAGATAGAGTGCTCTGAAATGAAAGGTAGACTATTGCTATTTAAATTCACACTATAATACACTAACATTTTAAGTCAATATTATAAAGAACAAATTCTTCAAAACAGGGCTTCTTACCTAAATTATTGTAACCTAGATGTCGAAATCTTGAATCTAATAGTGAAGTAAGTAAAATAGCCTTAAATCAGGTGTCTATACATACAAATACAGAATAACAGGCAACCTCTTTTATCCATAACTTTATAAAAGTCAACAAAAAGGATTTATGGGAATAATTGGACCCAGACTTTATAATGAAAACTTCATGATTTTCACTCTATATCTTATATGATTTGAAATTCCCCAAGCCTTATCCACCTGTGAACACAAATCAAATCATAATAATAGCAACAACTCAATATACTAGCTTATATCTCTTTCTGTATAAGACTTTACCTTTCCCCCAACTTACTTAGGACTCACACACATTCCAAAAAAGGATAGAGTGGTATAGCATGATATGAAGAGGTTCGTGTTTCATGTCAGCTTCAAAGGCACATACATGGTTTTGTACATACAACCTGTGTACAAATATGCTCACAAAAACATAATTGTAATGTTTAGTGTATAATTCAACAGAAATATTATATTCATAGACTTTTACTCAAGAATTTCTCTGCTTCAAACATTTCAGCAGATGAAGGATCTGTTCTCTTGGCCCATCATCATCATTCTTTCTCCCACAGATGACTTTATCAATCTAACTCTTCCTTAGCCTTCAATTAATTAACTCAGTTTTTTCCTCTAAGGCCTAGAGGGCCACCCACATGTCTGGCAGATGTTTGATTTCTTTGCCATTAATCAGGGAAACCCTTAACTAATATCTTTCTCCCTTTTTAAAAATAGGTTTACATCTTACAATAATTGTTACTGATTTGACTGACTTCATTCTTTGCCTGTGGACTTAAGCTTATTAAATAAAATGACAAGCTGGCATTGGGCACTATTTAAATTTCCATCTTCCCTTTGTGTTTTCATCAATATTTTGAAGTCCAGCTAGGTTAACTGCATACATAATGAGACTTTGTTTTTACTGGGCTTTTGTTTCAGCCTTCAGTCTCTGGGTTCCTTACCAAAGAATTGGGAACAAGCCCCAAGTTAGGGAAGGGGACACCTAAGGAAGTTCCCTCCCTCCTAGTGTAGTCTGAATACTCTCTTAGGGATCGCATAACATTCTTTTCCTAAGTTTGTTGTGTTCTAAGTATAATTGCTCAGAATATCTTTGCTTCCTGAGTCTCTATTGACTGACTTCCGTATGAAAGATTTTGCTCTCTTCAAATTAAATTCTGTAAAGCCAGGTCCCTGGCAGTTATTCCTAAATCCCTGTTTCTCTCTCAGGCACAAATGACCACATTGTTTCTTCAGGGATGCAAGTCCAGCCCTTTGATGGGAAGAGTCGTTTCCTGAGTCAGGAAGAGAGGAAATGGACCCATTTGTACAGGGACTTCAGACTTCTTGTGTCTCACATTCGATCATCCCCAGGGTAGTAGAAACATTTCATAAGTACCTTGACAGAGTTACTATTGAATCCTCTCTACCCAGAATCAAGTGAATTATATGGGTGCAATAAGAAGCAGAGTCTCCCCTACACTCACCATGAATATTTATCCTTATAATGTAACTAATCCCTCTAAACCCCACTATCCCCAACAACCCTAAACACACCTTAGGCACCACATCTTCCTCCAAGGGATACACTTATTCTTTTCAGGTTTTTGATAAATTTATAATTTTATTAAGAAGCTCTAGCTGCACAGGCTACTCTTCTGTGAACTGGTATGGTTTATTTCTTTGTGACTTCAGACTGTTTATTTCTTTTCTTAATAACAACTCCCATGAAAAAATACCAGCTGTTATTGCTTGCAAAATTAAAAACACAAATAAAAAATAAGACAAACATCAGGCAAACTGTAGTTTAGGGGAAAAAAGAGCATTTTCTCACCTTTGTTAAATCCCCTTAAAGCAAACATCTAAAAAATGGATGTTGTACTTGTATTGTACCCCAAAAGAAATGTAAAAGTTTTCCTTAAATCAACGCCAGAAACCAATTCAAGGGTACAAAAGCTTCTCCTAAATGTGAAAGGGTGATTACCTTGTAAATTTAACATTTTTCTATTAGAATCTAGCATCTGGCTTCTAGGTCTTCCATGTATTCAGTCCTAAAAGCTTAATAATACAAATACTATTTGTAACTTGCACATATTAAGTGCTCAATAAATAAATAGTTGTTTGCTTTGAATATGCAACTCTATAGCTCTTTAATTCCAAACTCTGTGACTTTCCTTACATTGTTCAGATCTGGAATCACTTTATTTTTTCATCTAGAAAATTTACTTTATGTTAATACAGTTGTTTGTGTGTGTTGGGTAATCTGTGAAGTAATAAAATACATCTTAATGTTTATTAACCAGGCTTTTGGCTCTAATCTATAAATTAAGAGCTACAAAATGAGCATTTGGAAAGCACTGTTTCAGCACAAAAATCAGGGTTCTTATGGATTGCATCTCCTGATAAATTCAATAAGAAAGTCAGCCAGCAAGAGTATTGAGGGTAAACACATGCATCTCTAAGAAAATATATATCTTATAGAAGAAAAGGTACACATGTATCAATATATGTGTTTTTAGCCATAGAATCTTTGGTCAGAGAAAATGTTAAATATTATTTAGTCATAACTTACTGCAGCCCGCTATATAATCAGCTCTTGCAAGAAAGAAGAAATAGAAGAAGCAGAAAATGAGATTCCTGCCCTTCAATAGCTTACAACCCTACTAAAGATAAGATAAACAATTCTCTTTAGAGAGTACTAAACAGGCTTGTCTGGAAAAAGTCCAGCCATTGTTAACATAACAAGAACAGATTCCATGACATCAGTGTAACCTGGCAGCCAAAGAGAGTGGACTGAAATGTGTATGCTTGAACAATGACAACTTCACTGTACTAGTCGGTGAGGGTGGTAGATGCCACTGAGTGAGCATGTGTACTATGTGGCCATTGCATTCAAAATGACTGAGCAAGTAGAACAAGAAATATGCATCAAATTTTGCACTAAGCTTGAACATTTCTCCACAAAAACTATTTGAATGATTCAGAAAGCTTTCAAGGACAATGCAATGAGTGCAGCACAAATAAAATGTGGCACAAATGCTTCAAAGATGATAGAGAATCTGTTGAAAGTGATCCCCATTCTGGAAGGCCTGCAACAAGCAGAGCACCTGAGAATGTTGAAGGTGCACTGGCTGTAATAAACAAAGATTAGCAACTGACAATGTGAGATTTAGATGCTGATCTGAGGATTCCAAAAACTACTGTGTTCAAGATTTTGATACAGGATCTTGGCATGAAACGTATCATGGCGAATTTCGTTCTTCAGCTTCTACTACCAGAGCAGAAGGAACATCTTGCTGCAATTGCTAGTGACTTGATTCAAGATGCTATTGGTGAACCACATTTCCTCAAGGAGGTCATAACCAGAGATGAATAGTGAGTCTATGGCTATGATCTGGAAACAAAGGCCCAGTTGTCCCAATGAAAGTCACCTTGTTCTCCATACCTGAAGAGAGCATGACAAAGTTACAGCAAGATCAATACATGTTAACCATGTTTTTTGATTGAAAAGATATTGTCCATCATGGGTGTGCCCCTCCAGGCTAAACAATTAAAAAGGAGTACTACCTCAATGTTCTTCATCATTTGAGAGATACAATATAACAAAAACAGCCACAGCTATGGGCAGCTGGTGATTGGCAGCTTCATTATGACAGGGCACCCGCTCATGCATCATGTCTTGTGCAGAGATTTTTGGTAAAACATCAAATCATCCAGTGACTCAGTCCCTCCACAGCCCAGATTTGATACCCTGTGACTTGTGGCTTATCCCAAAATTAAAACCACCTTTGAAAGGGAAGAGATTTCAGACAATTATTGAGATTCAGGAAAATATGATGGGGCAGCTGATGACAGTACCAGCAACGGATTTTGCAGTGTTTTGAACAGTGGAAGCGAAACTGGTAGAACTGTGTGAGGGTCCAAGGTGCCTGCTTTGAAGGGGACTGAGATGTCACTGTCCTGTGTACAATGTTTCTTGTATCTTGTAACTTCTTCAATCAATGTCTCTATTTTTCATAGCACATGGCTGGCTACTTTCTGGACAGTATTTAACCATGGAGGATGATTGTGCAACAAGAATTTGTGCTCTAAAACATCTCTCCTGAGAGGAATATAGGAAACCACATGCCAATTTTGATAGTGAAAAGAACCCTATTAATTACTATAGGACAACAGGCATAACTGAGAACTCTCTTGGGAAAACTTAAGCACACAGTCAAGAGTGAAGGCATCACAGTGCTGACCACTGTCCCCCAAGGTTTTCTTCTGCTCATAACAACCTTTTAAAAATGCTCTCAAAGTATTTATCCACTAAGACAGTGTAAAGTGGAGAGAAAGATGAAGGACAGGTGACCTAAAGCAGGTGGAGATTGCTTTGTTTTTCTTTCCATTCTCTTCCTGCTGATTACTGTTTCTCTTCTGAGTGTTCTAGTTCTAATATATCTGTGGTTGCTAGTCATGCATGTTGGAGCCAAGATGTTTGTCCTGGGTGATGTCATAAGTCTCTAAAACTTGACTTGCCCATCCTGATCCAAACAGAAAAGCGGGCAAGGATCACCAAAACATGCTCCATCACCAGGAGGCAAGGGCAAGTCAGTTTCTCTTAGAAATGGACTGGCTGACCCCATCACTTTTTTCACAATGAGCAAGAGTATTGCACTTTATTTCAGCTGCTCAGACGTAAACTCTGTGATCAACATCTTTGTATGTCCTTCCAGACTCATATCACAGTGTCCTCTATGAACCAACTTTTGGATAAATTAATAAGTAAATGAAAGAGGTGGTAGCCATGGCTAGATTCAGAAGATTAGATAACAACTATTACTACCCTCCCCTACCTACAGAGAAATATTTCCAAAGGAGCACCAAAGTCCTAGTGCATACATCATAGTTTGCTTCTCCAGTGCACATTTTCTTTTCTGGAGGAATAAATCTCAAAATATTTAATGTAATTCAGAGGAAAATTTGGTTTCATATATAGAATCTCATTTTAACTGCAACAGCACATCTGTGCCTCCCTTTCATTTAACAAAATCATCACTAAATATTTATTTACCAGCTCCTATGTGCCAGTCACTAGAAGCTTAGGATACAGCAATAAATAAACCTTCGAAAAATATCTGTCCCTATGTATCTTTCAATTATTTATTCATTTCATAATAATGTAACAAGAACCTACACTGTGCAAGTCTCTGGTAATTCATAATGATGAATGAGATGTGATCCATGCCCTCCATAAAATGATACTATATCAGAGATGCCTTTAAAGAATACCAATAGCTAATCTACAAGGGAGAGTTAAAGGACTCTCAGAGACTTATAAGCGATGTTTTATGATGGGTGGAAGACAAGAACATTTAAGTATAATAAGGGTTAAAGAAGATTGTACCAAGAAAGTGGCATTCTCATTGTAGGCTCACAAACCTACACTACGCGTATTAGTTACAAGCTGCTCTAAGTTTTTTAAATGCAAGAAAAACCTTTAATAACAATGAGAAAATCAATAGCCTTTTGAAGCAGTCTAAGCCTGTTTGGATATAAGCTTCTCAGTGAAGTCTTGTGCATTTCATTTTTCTAAATATCAATGTTAGTGCCTGGGCAGAATAATAATTTGCAGCTAACACTTACTGAGCGCAACCCTGTATGAAGCATCACTCAATGTGCATTCCATCTGATAGAGCATTTCACCCTTCCAACAATCTTATCGGGTTAGTGACTATTATTATCTGCATGGTTATGTTAGGAAAGTGAGGCACAGAGAGGTTAAGTAATTGTCCAAATTCATGCAGATAGCAAACGGAGTTTAGCCCCAATGTCCGAATTGTCCATCCTTATGCTGTATTGCCTCTCTGTTAATCTGATTTAAACAATTTATTCCAAATTACTAATGAACTATAATGCCTTTATCTTCTGAGAAAACACCAATGTGCAATACCATTTAATATCTCAACTTAAAGAAGTGACTGATGTGTCATTTCATGGCACTCCATGTCATTGAGGGGAACATTGGGGGAGGGCAGGGGATTTTTTGATGCCTTACAAATTGCCTATTTATTTCTAGATGTACTGTTGCATTGAAATATTTAGAAGAGGCATGGATATGCTTGAATGAAGGAAAGTAATGAGAAAGGGAGAAGTTGAATCCTGTAATACTGACCTGAGGCCAGGTGAAGGTGGGTTTCACTGTGGGGATCTTGGACTGCCGAAATACAACTGGAGTTCATTGGAAAGAAAGAAAAGAGATGCCAGAACAATGGCATAAACTTTTTTATATTTTATTTTTCAATTACAGTTTACAATCAATATTATTTTTATTAGTTTCAGTGTAGCAGCATGAACTATTTAAAGAAGTCAAAAAGTGAGAAAGCATATCCGAACACATTATAATTTTGCCTATTATCTGTCCACCCTGAGTATCTATCACTCACGAAACCCAGCAAATATTTAAATGTTGCTTTTATAGCCCTCTATTCTCTTAGAAAAATCAGCCATCCCTCTCTCAGTGAGTGGTTACCACTTGGAGAACAAACTCTTCATTGTATCTTCATGAGATTTGCATACAAAAAATTTTTATTGTTAGTGATGATGTTTTGCTGTTGTGGTTCTCCTATTTGGATTAAATTGAAAATGCTACATATAAAATTGTTTTAAATATCCAACTGACCTTGGGTCTCAAGTGTGCCATGTAACAGTTTTAATCGTGTTAATAAAAAGACAGTCCCCAGATACAAGATGCCTGTCTCCCAGCTCTACATCCAACTGATTCTGATCTTCTTCCACATCATCCCTATTCTCCAGTACAGGCACCAAGCTTACCCGAATTAAGAAAATCTGACTCAATTTCTGACTCCTACCATCTCTACCTTCATTTTCAGGTTGACAAAAATAATAATAATTCTAGCAACCTAAAGGTTGTGGATTATTTTATAGGTTTCAAATTATTTTACATATAATATTACTTACACACACATACCCCCTCAGAATATGGGTATTATTAAAACCATCTCCATTCTAGAGCTGGACCACAGAAAGTTAGGATTAAGTGACTTATCCAAGGTCAAGCATATCATAAAAGAATAAGAGACATGACTCCATGGCCTGGGTTCAGCCTTCATATCAGACCAAGCAATCAATGCTTCCCCCTTTCCTTTTCTCTTTCCTTATTTGGTGCTCAGGTTAGTAAACCTCAGGGAACTTTTTCTAAAATATACGTCGTCGTCGGCAGCCATCCGTCTCGAGAGACGATGGTGTAGCTTCTTAAGAGTCTATCTGCACAGCCGAGAATGGCTGTGCAGTCCGACTCGGGAGTGACACGGTATCTGTCTCCTCCCGTGTTAAGTCGACATCTTGCGATGACGCTGGAGTGTCCTCTCCAGTGAAGCTGAAGCTACAGAGCCTGGGCAGGGTGATATGGAGGGTCTGCTGTTGCCCATGCAGCAGACCCCCCCTCTCTTCGCAGCTGAAGGGTCCAAGGGAAAGACGGAGTCAATACAGCTTGGCTTCAGGTGCGCCGCAGGAGTTGCCGGTGTTGACTACAACGTCAAACCGCCTTAGGGACTCCGGCTCCGGATTTTCTGTCGGGGTTTACTCCCTTAGCCTTTCCCCTGAAGAGGTATGCCGCAAGGCAGCGGAGGTTTTTTGGAGTCAGAGTTTTCCTTCTCTGATAAAAATATACGTACTCTTTTGGCATTGGGCAGTCTTTTTCTGGCTTGTCTTTTTTGTTCCATTTGGAAGTCAAAAAATTATCCTGCTCAAGACTGAAAAGAAAAATGCTCGACAATATGGTCTCAACTAAGAAGGTTATGAAGTAAAATGCAACCTAAAAAATATTTAAAATTTGTTTCACCAACCTTTAAAGTGCTTATGATTCCCTCTCAGAACCTCTGTAAACACCCTCAAGTGGTTCTCAGCCCCTCTTCCTCTTATGGGAAATGAGTGAGGGTGTTTGAGTTGTCAAAGTAACTGGCAAGCACTACTGACACATAGAATGCATACCCAGAAATCCTGAGCCTCCACAACTCACAGGATAGTCCCACATGACACAAAATGTAACTACCTGAAATTGCCAAGAGTAATTACTATTGAGAAACACTGAAAATGAAACCTACTTTCATTCTGTTAAAAATTCAGATGCATTGCCTTGACTGGTGTGGCTCAGTGGGTTGGGTGTCATCCCACAAACTGAAAGGTCACTGGTTAGATCCCAGTCAGGGCACATGCGAGGGTTGTGGCCCAGGTCCCCAGTAGGGGCACCTGTGAGAGGCAACCACACAGTGATGTTTCTCTCCCTCTCTTTCTCCCTCCCTTCCCCTCTCTCTAAAAAATAAATAATTTTTTTTTAAATCAGACCTATTAAGTAAGTCACTTTACTCTTTTACCTGGTTTTATTTTATTAGAAAACATCGCATAATCGTTAAGTGCATAAGCATCAGTAAGCTGTGCTTTAAATGAGCATCTCAAGTCTGCCTTGAAAACCTCACCACAGTGTATGTACACTTTGACTCTATTATATGTTCCAAAGGACCAGTTTACCATATTGGAGTCTAGCTATCATTCTTTTCTTCACGTTTTTCCTCTTTACCTCTTAGGTCTCAAACTCTTGAGAAATAGGCTGCAGAGTTTATGATTGTAGTCCAATTACACAGTGTGCTAAATAATCAATGTTTTATCAGACTGCATAATCTTTTTATATTCTGAGACTTTTCCTACCCTATCATAGATCAGGAGATGGAATGGCAAGCAGTAAAACCGTAATTTTTCCTTTTTTCTAGAGTGTAACAACACAGTTAGTTCTGGCTACACTTGCTGTAAGCTGTTCCTCTGCTGTGAATGGGTTTATTTTCTGCTCTGTTTCTTCTTTCCAACTGCTTTACATTTCATATTGGCTGGAGAGACTGCTGGTATGAACTACTGAAAGCAAAATTAGATTCAGGATTGCCTGTTTTTTGCACAGCCAGACTCTCATCTAGCTTTTGTCCCTCTTCCAGATGACTTTCTTTGATTTTTCCTAATGGCCTTCTTCTTTTTTTCCTAATCTTCCCCCTTCCTTTGATCCCACAAGAAATTGGATAAACTTTAGGATCATGTTCAAGATTAGAAACATGTGCTTGGGATTTTTATTGTATTTATACCAAAGATGAGGGTGCCCTCTCCTGGTGAAGTAACGTTCCAAAGATGGGGCCTCAATTCCCGGTCATGAAAGGCTGACCTGGGACTGTGGTGGAGCAGGAGACTGGTTGCTGGCAGGAACATTCCCTAGAAGAATACTCCAGAAGGAAACCTTCAAGAACAAACAATAATAATGCTTCTGGGGTTCCTCAGGTTCCATCAACACTCTTTAGAGTCAGGGTAACACATTATTTAACTTGATGTTGGTCTGTGATATCAATCAGGCTCCACCTCAGGGTTATACTGTTGACTTCAGGCCAAATACATTATTGTTTTCTCATTATTTATAATTTTCTTGATAATAAGATATTAGTTCAGTCATCTGGAAAAGGAAAGAATCCACTTGCAGGTTTTTTGTTTTCTCACAAGATTAATAGGATATGATAACTGGAAACAGCCTCTAGTGTCTGACTGGCTCACCCACAAGGCCTGGAATGTTACCATATTTAATTCCTTGTCACACACCTCTGTTATCTGACTGACCTTAGGAATGGTACCAATGTTTCAATTTCCTACTTGCCTATCTTCACTGCCTAGTGTAGGCTTACCCACTGTCTCTCAGAACCCCTACAATGACTTCTCACCTCTAGGTTTCTCACCCTCAATTGCATCCTCTGAGAGTTGCCGAGGTTCTCTCTCTAAATAACAGTGCTACCAATGTCACTTCATTCTTAAAATCCAAGCTCCTTCATGACTTCTCTTTGCCTCCCTTGCCTACTCTAAACTCAGCAAGATGGTCCTACTGGGGTTTCCCACTCTTTCTCCCCATTCCAACCTCTGCAAAGAGTGATTTCTTTGTAAATTCAACATTGTACAGTTAGAATCTAGCATCTGGTTTCTAAAAATCTATTGCTACTCTGTGTCCAAGCTGTACCCCGTGCCTAGAATGCCCTTCTCAATATTATTCTTCATTTGCTTGCTAAATCCTACTCAATATTTTAGGATGACCTATATTCTCATTTCCTCTAAGTCCCCGTCCCTGAACACACCAACGGATTCAGCTGTGTTAGTGCATATGTCAATTATTTACTTTATTCATTGTGATATAATTATATTTGTGCATGTTTGCCTCCCCATTAGACCTTAATGATAAGAAATGGCTTATTCACCTTAGACTCTTTGTGTTTGTAAAATAAATAAATTTGTGAAGTATGTAGATATGAATCTTTAAAAACATGTATTCAGACCCCTTTCTATATCTATATGTCCTATCAGGACATACAGAAGATGTTCTCCAGACCCTCTTCTTCTTCCTGGGGAACAAGGGGGTCCAGATATCAAGAGACAGTGCTTATAAACCCATGCCTGGAAAAGCAAACTAGAGACACCCCTAGAATATTCCAAGTATTGTCAGAGGCCGTCACTGTCCCTGAAAGGTCCCTGAGAGGTCCTCCTCAACATGGAATCCATACCAGCTGAGATTTTTAAAGTTCCCATGTTACTCTCCCTACCAAGAATCTGTCAATTGGTCCCCAACCTCTACAAGACAAAGTCCAAACTCATTTACCTGGAAACCAAGACCTACAATAATACATCAACAACATAATTTTCTGGCCTTTTCTCCCTCTCTTCTTTTACACAAATACTGTCTCTCCTCAGATTCTGCATTAACTCTCCACCTACAATGCCCTGATATGTGCTGTGTTTCTGGTAAAAACTTAATTAATTAAATCTCTTTTCTTTATCATCACTTTAAAACTAAATTTTAATTTCCAGGTCTCAGCACTGAATCAGTCCATTAGAGCCCAAAGTAATCATTCCCCCCTTTACAATTTTATAGCACATATGCTCTGTACTTCTTAGTTAACATTATGTACTTAACATCTGTACAGTTCTTTGTCTATAAAACTGCCTTATATTTTCATTGCTCTTTTCAAATATGGCTATCATATCAATAGTTAAAAATCAGCAGCTCACAGAGTTCAGCATCATGCCCTCATACTTTTTTCACCATGCCATGAAAACCTTGCTTGTTGTAACATAAACACTTGTTAATAATTTTTATAATCTCATTTTTGGACTCCACACAGAAAAAAATAGTAATCAAAAATAAAATCAAAGCTTCATATATAATCTGAGATGATTCCTGTTCATCTAAGCCTCTTCCACCAGACATACGGGTATATTTTCCTATAGAAATACTAATACATCTTTTGACATAGTCAGGAAAAGAAAAGTAGACTGTGTCAGATTACTAGACCTGACTAAGAAGACTTATCTGTTGGTGAGACAAGCATGGGATTGGCATAGGGGAAAAGAACCAGGCATCAATAGGCAATAATAATTAACTCCCCTGCTATTTAATCAATCACAAGAATATAGTTTTTATATAGTGCACCTGTGGTCAATAATTTGTCAAGATATTACATCAGGGGAGTGCAACAAAAAATAATGGAGTCCTGTAAAAGAGGCACAGGAAAATAATGGCAATATGTAAGCAACACAGAAGCCAAAATGTTGTGACAAGCATATGTGCTCAAATGCTAACTCTGCCACTGAGTTTTTGAAAAATTAGCCTCTTCAGTCTAAGGAACCTCAGTTTCCCTATTTCATAGCTTGGTTTTAGGAATTACATGAGATATTCGACACTTACTATATACATGGTAATCACTCAGTAAATATTAGTTGCTGTTACAAATATTAATAGTAATACTATTACTGCTGTTGTAATCAATTGAGAATATAAGGACAGGCAATATATGAAATTTCAGACCAATAGTGAAGGCAGGCACTGAACTTCAAGAAAAACTCATCAGTTCTTGGATAATCCTTCAAGAGCAAGCATGGCTAGAACTCCAGTAACAGTCAAAATCTGAAAAGATTGGTGCAAAAATAATGTCCGATTCTGAGGTCTATTTTAAAAATGAAAAACCCCATGATTATGAAAATACTTATTCATTAACATAACTTCATTTGCTTTCTAGAACCTCATTCCATCTGTCAACTAGCTTATAAATGCCATGCTTGTAAACTTCTTTAGGTTTTGAAGCAAAATATGAATCGAACTCATTTTCAACCTCTTCTCTTGATGTCAACCTAAGACCAACGAAATGGTTCTGTAGTCCCCGAAACAAGTGATAATCAGAAGGAGCAAGGTCAGGAGAATATGGATGATGAAGCAATATTTCCCAACCAAGCTCTTTCAAGAAATTTTTGGTGAGTCGAGCTGTGTGATGAACATTATCGTGATGGAGGATGACACCATTTCTGTTGACTAAGGAGGGTTGCTTTTGATTCAAAGCTGCTTTCAGATGATGGGGTTGTTCACAATGAAGATTAGCAGTAATTTTTTTATTGTTGTCTAACAGTTCATAGTGGACAATTCCTTCCATATCCCAGCATACACTCAACATGATCTTCTTTGGATGGAGTCCTCCTCTTGGTTGTTGAACTCTTTCTACTCCTCAACTGATCCACAATCGGCGGCATTTAATGTTATGGTAAAGGATCCACTTCTCAACACCTGTAACAAGGCTACATAAAATGGTGCCTGAAGGTGTCACGAAAGCAATGATTCACAACAAACCACACGCTGTTGCAGATTCTCTGGAGACAGTTCATGTAGGACCCATTTTCCAACTGCTGAAAGCTTTCTGATCCTTTTCAGTTGGCGTAGCATGGTTGTATGGGCTCCGTTAAATTGTTCTGCAAGTTCCCTAGAGGTAACAGTGAAGTTTTCTATGACAACAGCTTCCAACACTTCAAAATCAAGTTTTTTTGGATGACCCTCTTTTGGCTCGTTTTTCAGACTGAAATCCCCACTTTGAAAATGGGAAAAACACCTCTTGCAACTTCTTTCAGTCACTGTATCGTCCCCATAAGTGTGCTCTGAATAGACTTTGCTATTGTACTTGCATTGGCATCTTTACGAAACTCATAGAGTAAAACATTTCTAATGTGGTCTTTAGATGGGATGAACATGGGTACAAATATTGTGGACAATTATGAACAATACTTCAATAATCGGAAGAATAAGGTATAAAGTAGTCACTGTGACATCAAAAATTATAAAAGGCAAAAATTTAATAAATACTATCTAAAATTTCCTTTTTAAAAAGTCAGACATTACTTTTGCACCAACCTGATACTTCAAGGCAAGAACACAATAACTAGATTTGGCCTGCAAAAAGTAGAGACTTTGTCTCAAGGACAACTTTTAGCTCTTAGAATTGGCAATTAGACAAAGAGATGGTCTTGTTATAAAAGTCAAGAGACCAAACTGTAACTTCTTCAATGCCCATCAACTACTGAAATGATGGAACCAAAGCACTGTAGCAGCTCAGCCTCCAGATGAACAACAAATGACTAGGGGGAATGGAGTGGAAGGAGAGGATGACCGGGGTAAAGTATTAACAAAGGCAGATATAAATTATTGAGCACTGTATTAGCTCAAGCTTCCCAGAGAAACAGACCAATAGGAGATGCATTTATGGAATTGGTTTATATAGTTATGGAAGCTGAGAAGTCCTAAAATCTGTAGTTAGCAAACTGGAGATTCAGAAGAGCCAGAGATATAGTTCTAGTCTAAGTCCAAAGGCCTGAGAAACTGGAGAGCTGGTGGTATAAGTTCTAGTTCATGTCTGAGTCCAAAGGCAGGAGAAGACTGATGTCCCAGTCCAAAGGCAATCAGAAAGTAAATTCTCCCTTACTCAGCTTTTTTTGTTCTCTTTAGCCCTTCAAAAGATTAGATAAGTCACACCCATATTGGAGAGGGCAATTTTCTTTACTCAAGTCTATAAATTCAAATGTTATATCACCCCAAAACACCCTCACAGACATGCCCAGATTAATATTTAATCCAATATCAGGGCAAACCATAGCCCAGTCAAGGTGAGACATAAGATGAAGCATCATGAGCACCTAACATAGACCAGATTTTCTATGAGGCACCTTAATGGTTGACTTCTGAGTCTCACAGTCAAAAGCAGCACTGCAAGTAGGTCTCCAGTGCTGATAGAGGTATTCTGTGTCATTCAGTAAGGCAGCCACTGGCCTCATGTAGCTACAGAGCACTTGAAATGTGCCTTGTGTACCTGAGAAACTGAATTTTTAATTTTAATTTTAGTTTTAATTCATTGAAATATAAATAGCACACTTGACTAGTTATTGCCATATTGAACAACACAGGTCTAGGGCCCAAATCTTGAGAAGGAACAGCCAGATGAACAATTGAGGGAATAAATTCCAGGCACAACAAACTCAGTTCATGACATAAAAATCTTTTATTTTAGATGCAAATATATTTAAAAGCCACACTCAACTGGAGGGTGAAGGAAAATGTGTTGATGAAAAAAACAAAGGCAGCCTATTAGGAGAATAGTGGGCCACAGTAAGAGCGTGGATTTATTTGATGTAATTTACATTTAAATTTTTTAAAAGATCATTGTGGCTTATTGCTGTGTGGAAAATATGACAGCCTAAGAAAAGATGCTGTGTGTTTGGTGTGTGTGTGTGTGTGTGTGTGTGTGTGTGTTAGCTTGAGTGAATTTGCATTTGGCTCTCCTTCTGGTCAGAATATAATCTCTTTAATATCAGTGTGTATTTGTGTTAGAAAATAATATACACTTTGCCTAAATATAAATTCATCTAAAATTAATGACATGAAATATGTGTTCTTGAGTTTTTTTAAGTACAGGAGAAAGAAAATAACTTCCTAAATATGTTGATAATAAGGAAGGATTCCATAGTTACAGTTATCCAATAGACATACTCTATTAAGCAGTACTTATACCAGTTACATAAATGAAATAACTGCATGCAAAGACGTAAGATTATTCTTAGACTCTTGAGAGAGGTTAATTTCCCATTGTAGAAGAAAGATCAGAAGGAACTTAAACAAATTGAAAAGACAACCGTGAAACTGACTAATGTCTAGAAAAGGGGACCCATGGAGAAAGACTAAAGTGAGTAAGTTTAATTAATTAACTTAGGAATGAGAAGATTAATAAATTATTGTGAGGATATGTAGAACCTCTGTTCAGAGAGTAAGGTCTTCATGGGTTCAATTAACACTGAAGGGAGCACTAAAGCCCATGGACTGACTAGAGCTGCAGAAGATGCTATTTATGGCTATGAAACTCTGGAATCGGTGAGGGAAGGAGAGCAATGTCCTTCTGTGGAGATCTTTAAAACAGAATAGATTCTCATCAGTCTCATTTGAAAGGCTTAAGTATGGTCCTGCCTAAAGGCAAGGTGATAAAAGGAATGACTTTTCAAGGTCCCAGCTAGTCAGCCAGATGAGACCGCACAGCTGATTGTGTGCTGTGATTTTCTTTTGTTTACCCATACCTTATTGTTTTACACCACCGTGTGGCCACGCTGAGGAAAATGTTATAAATTTTAAATCTGAGCAGAGGCCTTGAGAAATGTCAACAGTATATTCTCATACCCCTAGAATTGCACAGTCTGTTTTGAAACATTCAATGTGTGAAATCATCTGGCTTGAATATCCTTACACATCATGATCCTATTATGGTATTAATTTGGAAGACAAAACTAGTACCTATCTTGTTAATTATAACATCAAATTATTTTAGTGTGTATTTGCCGTTCTATAGGAATGGAATTTGATTCACAACAAGTTTAGTTCATGACATAAAAATATTTTATTTTAGATGCAAATATATTTAAGAGCCAGGCTCTGACCCTCTTATATTTAACAGATGTATTAAGTAAAGTAAATGTGATTTCAGAAACAACTTTATAAAATTAATTCAAACATAATATAAAAAGACTAGATCTGCTTTCAGGGGACTAATAATTGTTGACACAAGACTGAAGACATCATGTTAAAGTAATTATAGATACAACATATTAGGCTAATGTGCTTCTTCATACCTTTTCTCTTTAATATATGTAATAAATACATAAGCATCCATTAGCACTTATTCAGCTCTCATATGACTTAATGTTGCATTGCATTCTCTAGTGGACAAATTAAACTGACAAAGCCCACCTGTCATTGCATTTCCATGCCAGCTCAATTACACAAGTGTCTTTTAAACAGGATCAGGGAGGTGGTCCCTAGGGCCAGACTGCTGATGCCAGGGTCCTAATAAGCTATGTAACTGTAGGCCTTAGGTCCTCTGTAACAAGAATTTAATTTTTTTAGTTTACGTAAATAAATAAAGTAATGTTTGGTCATTAAGCAAACAAATATTTATTGTGGGACTGCCACTGTTCTGAGCACAAAAATCCCTGTCTTCAAGGAGCTTTCAATTCAGTAAAGAGCTGATAGAACATATTTTAGGCGTGGTGGGTCATAGAGTCTCTCATAACTATTCAACTCTGCCATTGTTGCACAAAATATGGTCATAGACAGCACATAAACGATGCACAAATAAATGAGCATTGCTATGATCCATTAAAACTTTATTTACAAACACAGGTGGCAGACCAGATTGGACCCACAGGCCCTGATTTGCTAACCTTAATGGAAGATAGCAAAGAACCCTTCAAAAATGAATTCTAAAATAAACAGTTTAGGGAATGGTGATAAGTACTGTGGGAAAAGTAAAAAGTAAGAGTGTGTCAGGGTAGTCCTTCCTGGGAAAGTAACACCCAATAAAGACCTGAAGGAGGTAAACAAGAGTGTCAAGGGGCGTCTAGGGACAGAACATTCTAAGACAGGAACTGATGAACGCTAAATCCCAGAGGTGCCTGTTCTTTTTGTGGAACAGGAAGGTGGAGAGTTTGTCTGGAGCAGAGTAAGTAGATAATGAGATCAGAGGAGTAACATATGCCCAAATGGAATAGGACTCAGATACCGTTTTAAAAACTAATTCCTACTCTGGGTCAGATAAGTAGCCTTTGCAGCTTAAAGCATTGCAGTGTCCTGCTCCAGTGCACTGATTTAAAGAGATTGTTCTGTCTTCTGTGTTGAGAATAGACAGGTGTGGAAGCAGGGTCTACAGTTTGAAGGTTGTTACAATAATCCAGGTGAGACCTGATGGACCAGATGGTAATGCTAGAGGTGGCAAGAAGTGGCAGGTTTCTGATATAGGTTAAAGGAACCTGACCGGAGTTTTATCTTAGGTTGGATACAAAATGTGAGAGAAAGAGATGACGGCAAGATTTTTTTGCCTGAGAAACTGAATAGATGGAGAAGACGTCTAGGGACTGGACAGGGGAGGTAAGGAGGAACAGCACCTCAGGTATGGAAATATTAGGTATCTGTCAAAGGTTCAGAAATAGCTAAATTAAATTCAATGAATCACTGAAGTGGTAGTAATTAGTAAAAAACTATTGTGCATACACCAAAAAGATAGTTGGCAAACTGGGAGCATTCAAACTAAAACATGGAATGAGGCTCATGTGTGTATTGTTATAAAGCAATTGATATAGTGAGAAAGCCGTGACTGCTTATTCTGCATAGTGGTTGTCTATAATATTAGAATTTTTTAAATGATATGGAATTGGCCAGTGGTTATCTCATATCAACCTTGAAAAATAGTTGCAGTTTCACTTACGATTTCCAAAGGCATAAGCAAGAAACGACCCACCATCAAGTTAGTCTTGCAAAATAAGCTAAATTAAGCTTTGTATGGCTAACCTGGTTTTATCTGCTCAGAGAATTTTCAAGGTGGGTCTCTGTTTTTGATTTTCACATACCTAAGTAGAGGTGTCAAGAAAACATCTTCTATAAGAGTCTAGAGATCCAATAAGAGATTTAAACTCAGGCTAGAAATGTAAGAGCGGTCAGCCCAATGATGATACTTAAAACTGTGAAACCTGTGACATCACTAAGGGATTGAGCACAGAAAGAAAGCGAAGGGGTCCAAGCATTGTGCCCCAGGCGCTCCAAACTTAGGGATCCAGGAACCTGAGATACCAACACAAGAGGCTGAGAAGACAGAGCTGTGGGAGGCCAGTGAGGAAGTGCGTACTGGAGGCAGGAACAAGCGGTGGCATCGCTTGCGCTCAGAGTGCATGTGAAACGAAGGCTGACAATTGAACCACTGCATTGTGCAGCAGGGAGACTTTTAGTAGCAGGGACAAGAGCAGTTTCAGTGAGGGGGTGGGACTGAGAACCTTGCCAGAGTGACTTCAGGAGAGAGCAATTAGGGATAAGGAGTGCGCACAGCTTTCTCAAGGAGGTGTTTTATTTGTTGGTAGAGAAGGATAGAATTAAGATGGTAACTGGAAGTGGATCAAGAGAGGTCTTGAGATGTTTTGTTTTAAGAAGGTAAAAAGAACAGCATTTTATGTGCTGGTAGAAATGCTCCGAGAAAAAAAGGCAAAAAAAAGAAAAAAGAGAAAAAGAACAGAAACCAAGTAAGAGAGAGAACGAGTGTGTTGCTGAAGCCGTTTCCATGGGTAGGCACGTTAAGATGAGGTCTGGTGCAGAAGTGTGGGTGGGTTGGGTTCACATTTGCTATGCGAAGAGCTTAACATGGTGCTTTGCATTTTGTAACAGCTCAAAACTGACAGATATTAAGACATCAAATGTCAATTTAAAAGGTTTGATTAATACGATCATGCAGTTTCAGTGCAGCTACAACATTCAGTGATTAATGAAAGTAAGTTGACTAGAATAATGACAATGAAAGAAAACATTTAGAAACAACACTGAATCACACTGATGAGCATCCAGGATATTGGCCTGAAGTAAACAGAAACAGAGGCAGCTGAAGGAAAGTAGGAAGAATGGTAGGTTACTGTTTACATCGACTCATAAGGTGAGTCAGCTAGAACCAGGATCCCACAGGTACTTGACTCCTTCTAGATACTCTGAGTTGATTATAAATTCAGCATGATAAAAAAAATTTAAAAAAAACCTCACCTCTTTCCTCACGAATATTGCAAGGCATAGTGTTATTTCCATGCTCTTTCCATGTTCTCCCACTGATTTTTATATTGATTCATAAAGGCTAAGCTGTAGGGCAGAGCTATAATAGGGAACCAGACAAAGGAAGATGGGTGGTAAAGGCGTAACTCCCATTTCCACTGGGAAGCAAATGGGCTTGGAGCAACTATCATCTCAATCGTGTGAGCACAGCTCTCTGTCAGATATTGAAAGAAAGAATGATACTTAAGAAAAATATCCCCACAAACATGTAACTTTATGAAACGATGTTTTGTTAATACTAGTACATTTTTTCTTTTTATTCTTTATTATATTTATTGGAGTGACATTGGTTAATAAGATTATATAGGTTTCAAGTGTACATTTCTATGTACATGATCATCATGTTTCATTGTGTGCCCACCACCCAAAGTCAAATCACTTCTGTCATCATATATTTGACTTTCTTTACCCTTTGCCATCACCCCATCCCCCTCCCTCTGTTAACCACTATACTGCTGTCTGTCTGTGAGGTTTCTCTTCTGTTTATCTGTTACTTTCAGTTCTATATCCCACATATGAGTGCAATCATGGTTTTTAACTTTTTCTATCAGACTTACTTCTTAGCATATTCTCAGAGTCCACACATGTTTGTTGCAAATGGCAGTATTTCATCTTTTCTTATGGCTGAGAAGTATTCCATCGTGTATACATACCACATCTTCTTCATCCAATCCTCCATTGAAGGGCCCTTCCGTTGTTTCCATGTCTTGGCTACCATGAATAGTGCTGCAATACACATAAGGGGCGCATATGTCTTTGCAAACAAATGTTAAATTTTTCTGGTAAATACCCAGAGGAGGTGATTGCTGGATCATATAGTAACTCTTCTTAATTTTTTGAGGAACCTCCATACCTCACCTTTTTACTTTTATAATAATTGTACTTCACTGAGGAGTGGTAATAATGTTCAATGGATCATAATTCCTCATTTGTTTCTTTTTTATTTTTCAATTACAATTTACATTCAATATTATTTTGTACTGGTTTCAGGTGTAGAGCATAGTAGGGAGACAGTCATATGCTTGACAAAGTGTCCCCCTGGCATCCCAGGACCCACTGCCACTATACACAGTTATCACAATATTATTGACTATATTCCCTACACTGTACTTTGCATCCCTGGGACTATTTTGTAGCTGCCAATTTGTATTTCTTAATCCCTTCACCTTTTTTACCCAGTCTCAATTTAAATTTGGAGATATATTCCTTTAGAAAAAGACTTGAGCTGCCAGGTGTAATAAAATCATACTTAAGAACATAGCAATTTAACAATACATCATTACAGAAAAAGTAACTTTTAGAAAATAATAATAATACTAAAAATTCTAAATTTATACTAGTAAATTCAAAACCAAAGCCCCAGAAGCATTAAAAATTCAGAAAATCCCTAGAAACCCACTGTAGTGATTTCTCCTTTTCTCTCACAATTATTCCAATACAAGCATGAATAAAAGAAGCCATCAATTTAGCTTTTACTTAAAACATTGCATCTATGAGCCAGGGTATCTTTTACTTTTTAAAAAAATATATCAAAATTGTAAAGCTTCTTTCCTGCACTCTTCACAATAATTTTAGTACAATGTGTACATTGTCCCAGAAAAGAACACAGTAGACTGAAATATTTAAGAGGGCCTGTGGCTGGAAGGCACAGAGGATGGTTTCTGACTACTGACTGACAGTTATACCAACACTTGCCACCTGTTGCTCAACCTAGTAATTTCTTTATCTTAGAGTTAGACAAACTATGCCAAATCTGGCCCTGCGTATGTTTTTGGAAATAAAATCTTATTGGAACACAGCCCCACACATTTGTTTACAGCTGCTTCCACAAGACAAAGCTGAGTTGTTAGGAGACCACATGGCTCACAGAGCCTAAAATATTTATTATCTGCTCCTTTTCAGGAAACATTTGCCCACCTCTGTTTACCGAATGGCTGCTGTCCTGTTAAACAATGTTTGTTGAGCCATATTCAGTATTCAAGGGAAGGAGCAATCAGAACGCAGCCAGTCATCACCCAAGAGGACCCAGCATCTATAATACAGTGTATGCTGTCCTTGAGAGCAAGATTTTTCATTGATTGATTTCATTAGTTTTTTCTTAAAGATTTTTTCATAGATCTTCTTAATTCAGAATTTATTAAATGGATTTCTAATAGGTGACAGGCGCCTACATATCAAGGTGGCTTTCATGTTAGGTAGTCAGAGGAAGAAAATGTTTCCATATGTTTCCATCACAATTTGAATGTTTGAAATTCACTTTGCCACTCTCTAGTCTATGATTTTTGTAGCTTGTTTGCTACCCCATACATATTCCCACATCAGAACCTCTTAGCTCCCTTTATCTTATTAAACTAGAGCTGTGAAAATATAAATGGAGTCTTAAAAGATTAGTTACTCTTAAATTATTGCCATTTATTTTGAAATGTCAATGGACAGCTTCTTCCCACTACCATGTGTGTGAAAAGAAAAATATTGAGCTGAATCCACCAAATGGTGGTTTTTTTTCATTGTTAATTTTTAAAGGCTCAATTCTTCTCTGTTCTGAGCAAGGATCTAAACATTTTAATTCTTTCTACACAGTACCATAGTAAATTTATAGCTTCTGTGTCTTAGACAACCAACATTTAGGGAAGGAAAATTTCTAATTCAATTTAGAATAATGTCAAGAAACAACACGTAACTGCAGGCAAAGATAAGGAAAACATTCAGGGGTACACAGTGATATCTCTACTTAAATAAATAAACTTTTGGTACTAGTGATTAGGTACACAGGATTATTATATGTTTAATTGGCTAACATGACAATTTGGTTATTATTTCTAGTCACATTTAATTGGATTTGGAATCTCTGGAGAAAAGAAATAGAGCGGCCTAGGAGAGAAACAGTCATAAAAGTAAACTGTTTTTTCAAAGGGTGCTAAGCAATGAATTAATATCCATTGCACAATAGTTTTTAATATCCTCTCAGCTTAATAAGACTAATGTAGTGGTTGTACACACTAGATACTAAAACCAATTCAATTAAACACAGAGTGTGCAGGGAGGAGAGTGTTTGTAGAATTGGAAATTTTTTATTTTCAATTTTAAGGAGGCTAATTTAATCAGAAGTGAATGATCTTTAACTCAGGTAAAGCTTGAGATGTGCTTCAATATTACCAGTATATAATAGTTAGCTTTAATGCTATGCTAAGTTTAAAGGCATTTTAAAGTCCATAAAATGTGTTACTCTCTAAATGTTTTGAAGCTTAATAAGAGGCAATCAAAACAAAACATTCTATCATCATCTTTAAATGCTGTTCTTACACTGTATAAACAAATGAACAAAATCCAGAAGATAAATGGCTAGTTGCTTCTTCTCCTACAGTGGTAGTTTAACTATTAAAAAAAAAAAAAAATCCTGGTTGGGTGGCTCTGTTGGCTGAAGCATTGCCCCGGTACACCAGAAGGTTGCCAGTTTGATTCCTGGTGAGAGTACATACCTAGGTTGTGGCTTCTATCTTGGTCAGGGTGTGTATCAGAGGCAACTGATCAATGTTTCTCTCTCACATTGATCTTTCTCTCTCCCTGCTTCTCTCTCCAAAATCAATAAAACATACACTTGTGTGAGGATTTCAAAAATATACCTGCTTTCTATGTTGAAAATTGTGCCTTATGCTTTGCTAATATTAGTCCAATCAAATTTAGGCATTACAAATTCTTCTTCCTCAGTATTTATATATACTGCCTGCTATGGTTTTCCTCTTATCCTATAAATTTGTTTTTGTTTTTTGTTTTTTTTTAAATTTGTGCTTGTTCTTAGGAGTGCTATGATTGCTGACTACATGTTCTGGCTTTTTGGAGGAAGGCAGCAGTGTATAAGCAAGCTCATCAAACTGTATTGGCAGGTAAAAATTGATGTCCCATCTCATTTTTAGAACCAAAATGAAGGATTGGTGCTTAAAAGACTGCTGAAAACAGTAGCTGTGGGCATATCAATCAGAAGGACACTACTCAGTAGTAGTATATTTATAATGAAGTAGATTTTCTGAAACTAATTTTAAGGGCAAAATTCAAGGTTGTTAACCCTTGGCCCATACTTCAGTTTTACAACCGAATATAAATTTTATACATCCCAAGGAACTGTTTTCCCAGGCATCCTGCTATAATGACATGATCCTTTAAAATATGAGCTTTGTATTTTCACATATTCTTTTGATCCATGACCTATAAAAGCAGATGCTAGAAGTAATACTAATTACAAAATAAAGAAAAGCACTGGCCAGTGTGGTTCAGTTGGTTGGAGCACCAACCTATAACTGAAAGGTTGCAGGGTTGATTTCTGGTCAGGGCATATACCTACATTGTGGGTTTAATCCTGGGTCTGGGTGCACATGATCCTCACTCTGAGTGCATACAGGAGGTAACCAATCAATGATTCTCTCTTGCATTGATGTTTCTCTCTCTTCCTTTCTCTCTAAAAAGCAATTTAAAAAAAGTCCTTGGGTAAGGATACAAATAAAAATAATAAAGGAAAATGAATAAGTTAGTTGTATTTGTTGGGTAACATTTATGAGTTGAAACACAAAACGGCAGCAAGAAATCATACAGAAGATCAGTTAGATATCAAGAAGAGAGTCATAATTTCTTAAAATTGTAGGAGAATTGAGAATGTATTAGGTTGGTCTCCAACAAAGCATACACATCTATTTTCTCCCTATTTTTCTTCCACAAATTGTCAGTGGTTTTCTGCTGAAACATATCCAAAATGAGGATCTCACTTATCCCAAAGAAACAAGATCCAATTTGCTAACTATTAAAGTGCTTTCCTCACTTAAAGTGGATTTCTACTCCCATAAAACTTCCATCAGGTGGTTCCCAGTGGGGCCACACCGACCAAATGGGAACCCATTTTCAAGTAACTTCTTTTTCAAATATTTGAAAATGAACTAGAAAAGCCACCTCCTTCCTTCATATCTTCTGCTCCCCAGATGATGTGAGGTTGTTCTTCCTTTGTGTTTCAAGATGGCTTAACTTAATTAAATATGAAACTTTGGAATCAACTAGATTAAAATCTGCTAAAACATTAATATAAAAGTGAGAAATAATCATCAACAGTCTTCTGATATTTCCTGATTTCTCCCACATGTTCCCTATTGTGTCTTGGCCTCTAGTTTTCTGTATTTCTATTGTATGCTATCTTCAGAAGACAGCAAAATATTAGGTGTACCTAATACAAAAGAAAATAATTGAAATTAGTCTTACTTGTAATGGAGACCTGTTTTTTTTTTTTAAGTTGACTTTTAAATGTGTAAAATTTTAATCTAAAAAATTATTAACTTGCTGATAAGTTTTAGACTTTTCTAAGGAAATCTGGAACATGCAAAGTAGTATTAGTTGCTTATAGGGCATGTAAGTAAAAAGTTGTAAAGAATCACTAGATTTGAAAAACAAGCAAATAATATGGGCTAAAGATATAGTAAAGGAAGAGGACATTTTATGAAAGAATTTCAAAGGCTTCTAGAGAGAAGTGAGAAGGAAGTTGAATCGGGAGATGAGATAATAATTAGCATACCTGGCATACATTAGGTCCCAAATAAATGTTTATGTTAGTTTATTCATTCATTAACCAAACATTGTATTTGGGACTTATTGTGTTTTCTACATTGAACAAGAAAAAAAGAGGTCCAATGTTGGTTCCACCTAAAACAAAGAGCACTAGTTACATTATTTACCTCAAACTAGGAAAATAAACTGGACTTACCAATACACAGATGCATGCTTGCTAAATATAAATTTAAAAAAAGAATAAAACAAATACTATTATTTTACCATTCTGCATTAAGAAAAGATAAGGAGAACATATCCCTCTTTGTGGGCCCTTGTCTGGAAGTTAGGTCTGATTCAGTTCAAGTTCTAACACCAGTTATCTAACCTGAGGCAAGTTAGTTTCTATAGGAGCTTCAATTATAAAATAAGAGATGACCAGCATAAAGTGTCTGAGAAGGTCTATTCTTAATGCCCACTTTAGTACCAAAAACCTCACACTTTAGACATAACCAAATATGATATCACAAATTTTAAGAAAAAAAAGTAACAATTAGAAATTACATCCTATAGATAAATTCTATAAACTAAACCTCTCTAACTAGCCCCAGCATCACCGCATGCTATTGTCTCACCAGTTATATTTTCCTTCTGCTAGCCAACCTCTCGATCTTAATTCAAATATATACATATTCCCCCATACCTTGTTCTGTTCTAAATCAAAAGGGGATTTGAGACAATGCCAATGAGTGCTCAATCTATGCCAACTTTAAAAACAAGAATGCCCCACTGCCTAACAACCACACTGTTGAATTTATTTATTTGTTTGTTTGTTTATTTATTTATTATTGTCTTTTTAAGTATATTTTATTGATTATGTTGTTACAGTAGCTTCCACTTTTTCCCCTTTGCTCCCTTCTACCCAGTACCCTTCTTCCCTCCAGCAATCCCACCCCCCTTAGTTCATGTCCATGGGTTATACTTATACATTCTTTGGCTTCACCCTTTCCTATATTATTATTAACTTCCCTCTGTCTGTTTTGTATTTACCAATTATGCTTCTTAACCCCTGCACCATTTCCCCATTTCTCCCCCTTCCCCCTCCCAGCTGATAACCCTCTGAATGATCCCCATACCTATGATTCTGTTTCTATTCTGGTTTGTTTAGTTGGATTTTGTTGTTATTTTTTAGATTTAGTTGTTGATAGTCATGAGTTTGTTGTCATTTTAGTGTTCACAATTTTGATCTTCTTTTTCTTAAGTAAGTTCCTTTGACGTTTCATATAATAATAGCTTGGTGATGATGAGCTCCTTTAGCTTTATGTTGTCTGGAAAGCACTTTATCTGCCCTTCCATTCTAAATGATAGTTCTGCTGGATAGAGTAATCTTGGTTGTAAGTCCTTGCTTTTCATCACCTTGAATACTTCTTGCCACTCCCTTCTTGCCTGCAAATTTTCCTCTGAGAAATCAGCTGATAGTCTTATAGGAACCCCTTTGTAGGTAACTCTCCACTTTTCTCTTGCTATTTTTAAGATTCTCTCTTTATCTTTCACCTTTGGCATTTTAATGATGATGTATCTTGGTGTCGTCCTCTTTGGATCTAGCTTGTTTGGGACTGTCTGTGCTTCCTGGACTTGTATGTCTATTTTCTTCCCCAAATTTGGGAAGTTTTCTTTCATTATTTTCTCACATAAATTTTCAATTTCTTATGCTTCCTCTTCTCCTTCTGGCACCCCTATGTTGTATGTTGACATGTTTAAAGTTGTCCCAGAGGTTCCTAAGCCTCTCCTCATTTTTTTCAATTCTTGTTTCCTCATTCTGTACTGGTTGACTAATTTTTTCTTCCTTGTGTTCCAAATCATTGATTTGAATCCTGGTTTCCTTCCCTTCACCACTGGTTTTGTGTGGATTTCCCTTCCTTTCATTTAGCATACCCTTCACTTCTTCCCTTATGCATTTGCCATACTTAAGCATATCTGTCAGGCCTGTGAGCATCTTTATCACCAGTGTTTTGAACTCTGCATATATTGGATTGGCTATCTCCTCGTTTGTTAGGTTGGCTATCTCCTTTCCTTCTTTTGGGCCATACTTCCCTGTCTCCTCATCTTGACAGTCTCCTGTGTTTGTTTGCCTCTGTGTCTTAGGTAGAGCTGTTTCTCCTTTTATGTTGTAAGTGGCAGAGCCTTTGGTTTCTCATCAGTAGAGGGCTACCTGTTTCATGACGTTGTGGTGCTGTGTGGGGAGGAGGGGTCTGAGAGAGAACAATGCTGTTTGCTCAGCACACGCTCCTTTTCCAGGCACTTCTCCCACATTGTATGGGACTGGCGCCTCTCTAGTTGTTGCCCTGGCTGTTGTTCCCAGAGTGGGTGGGTCTGCGGATGTTCTAGGACTGTGGGGGCCCTTTAAACAAACGAACTCTGCTGAGAGACTGGCAGTTTCCTCCTCTGCCCCAACCCCCACTAGTTTTCACAGTCAGAAGCAATGAGGCTTTATTTTCCCTGGTCCCCAGGTGTCCCTCCTGACTTTTTAAATTGTGTGACTGCACTTTCTGGTAACCTGCCACTGTCACCAGTGCTGCTGACACCACACTGCGTTCTCTCAATCCCGGCTCCACCCCCTCCTACCTGTCTGGATGAGTATTTCTTCTTGATATCTTTGTTGGACTTCCATGCAGCTCGATTTTCTGCAACTTCTGTTTGTCTCTAGTTGTATTTCTTCTTAGTTGTGGAGGGAAACACAGCATATCTGTCTAGGCCTCTATCTTGGCCAGAAGTCACTTCTATTTATTTATTATTGTTGACATTATTACAGATGTCTTCCATTTTCCCATTCTTTGCCCACCTTTACCAGCCCCTGCCCCTAGTCTTTACCACACTGTTGCCTATGTCCATGCATTATGCTTACATGATATTTGGTTAATCTCTTCACCTTCTTTTATCCAGTCCCTTTCATATTCCCCTCTTCTGACATCCATCAGTTTGCTCAATGTATCCATGCATCCGGTTCTGTTTTGTCAGTTTATTTTGTTTATTAGATTCCATGTATAAGCAACATCACATGGTATTTGTCTTTCTCTAACTGGCTAACAGGCCCATTCATGTTATCACAAAAGGTAAGAGTTCCTTCTTTTTTATAGCCATGTAGTATTTCATGTGTTAATGTACCACAGCTTTTCATCCACTCATCTACTGATAGGCACATGGGCTGCTTCCAGATCTTGGCTATTGTAAATAACACTGCTACAATCATAAGAGTGCATATATTCTTTCTGATTGGTGTTTTGGGATTATTAACGTATATTCCCAGAAGCAGGGTTGCTGGGTTAAGAATGCCCCAAACATCACAGAACAGGAATTGTATTTGCACGTACATTTGTGGACATTCATTAAAGCTGAATAAAGACAGAGACTGTTTTCACTACTTTTGTAAGTGGAGGAGTTGCTATATAGCTTCCACATAAAATCCCTACCACTCTAGTTTGTTACTATTTTTAGAGGTTTAAACAGGAAGTAGAAAATTTCAGAATGTAAAAATTTGAGGACCAGTCCACACTCACTCTCATAGACTCTTGACTTACAAACTCTACATGCAAAAGAACAGACCTATGCTTTGGTGAGCTCAAGAATACCTTTCAAGGGTATTAAGAATACTTTTTATGTCATCAACCCAGCAAGAAAAAAAAAGGACATAGAGCTCTACACTATATGACAGCTCACACTGGGATATATCACTTTGAATAAAAGTGTTTGCACATGTTATTCTTTAATAGTGTCACCTCATCAAAGCTAGAAAGGTTTGGGAATAATTTGTCATGAGATGGTACTTACAGGCATGATTCTGCAACCTGATATCCATCTTCTGTTACCACCCACCCTCCTCTTCTCAAATACCTTGAAACTTCATCACAATTCTGAACTAATTAGCAAAATAGAAAGCCCTACTCAAGCTAAGAATTACCTATTTTGAAGCAGTGACCCTTATGTATTTATATACCGCACCTAAATTGATGATAATATACCAAAAAGAACTGTACAGTAAACTCTAATCCCCTCCCAAGCCCCTTGCCCCTT
The DNA here is from genome assembly GCF_987537825.1 of Furipterus horrens. Classification (NCBI taxonomy): domain Eukaryota; kingdom Metazoa; phylum Chordata; class Mammalia; order Chiroptera; family Furipteridae; genus Furipterus; species Furipterus horrens. Next base: position 35,589,772 of record NW_028327171.1, on the reverse strand, counting down.
AGATCCAGGACTAGATTTAATAGTATCAGGAAACCAACAAGACCTCCTCCTTCCACTCTTCCATCCCTTTTTTGTTTTACTGTCTTCACTTTTAGCCACACTCTCAGCCACCTGGGTTATCTTGTACGTGGCTAATCTCCTGCAATGTGAGTATCAGGACCAACTCTGGTCTGCACCACACAGCAAAGCAGAGTGAGGAAAGGAGATCACAGCTAATTTAGTTGCAGAACTCCCATGAAATGAGTGCAGAGGAACCTCACCAAACAGGCAAGCTGCCTAATAAGCTCACTCCCCACCTTAATTGTTTTATTTAATTTTTTATTTCTTTTTTTGTTTTTTGTTTGTTTGTTTGTTTTTTGAGTCACAAACCTCTCTGAGACTCTCATTCAATTTGCAAGCATCCACCTAGAAACAATACTCATGAACACATATACAGAGAAAAATGTGCTTACCCTTTATCTCATTGCATTGAAAATCAATCTCCTACAAACAGAAAACCAAAGCAGCATTTACACATTATTCTGGCTTTCTCACTCTGGTGAGGTTGTGCAAGTTTTCTGAAATAAGAAATTGAAATATTATATTTGACACCTCACCAATGTCAGCATTTCATTTTTAATGGCAATAGAGCTCAAAACCCTGATCACAAAGTCTTGAATAGCAAATGGAGTCAGAGCTCCTATAGCTCACAGTATCTCATGTACGTAGGCATGCATCAAAAAACACCAAAATTTACATTACTTTATTTCTTTTGTCCTCAAGTCAATGAAATGATTTTTGTTACATCTATATCATCAAGGCTGTCCAGCTCAGCAATGTGTTTCAATGTTAAAGCCATCTAAACAAAAAGTAACCTTTATAGCAAATAAGCCATTTGCTAAGCATCTATAGATTTTTGTACCTAGAAACTCTCAAGACTTTGTCTCACCCTTGGTATTGGAAAGTTCATATTTTTATTTGATGCCAGCCACCTGATTTGAAGGAACAACTTGACCCAAAAAAAAGTTCATAGTTTTTTTCAGCAGCCTCTATAACAGTGAAATCAGTACTTCAATCAAAAGGTTTATCTCATTGCCCTGGCTGGTGTGGCTCAGTGGATTGAACGCTGGTCTGCGAACTAAAGGGTCACCAGTTTGATTCCCAGTCAGAGCACACGCCTGGGTTGTGGGCCAGGTTCCCCCGGATAGAGGCACGTAAGAGGCAACCACACATTGATGTTTCTCTCCTCCCTCTCTTTCTTCCTCCCTCCTTTCCCTCTAAAAATAGATAAATTTTTTTTTAATTTGTCTCATTTATCTAAGATATCAGTCATTTAAAAAATAAAAGTAGTACTAGGATGAACTCACTATCAATTTATCCTAAATTGAGTTTTCTTTCCTCTTAAAAAAAATTTAAAGAATTAGCCAAACCAAATTACTTCTAAGTTTCATTTCTGGATTGCCAACAAAATTCTTTAATAGAAAAGAACCTCATGGTGTGTGTTCTTGTATCTTCACAAAGATCTACTGAAGAGACACTGATTTGAGTTCTCAGATCTTCAGAAGTCAAAGACTTGAACAGCAGTAGAAAGACCTCTTTGGGATTGTTGGAAGGGTTGTTGACACCAACACAGGCTCAAGTACAAAGTATGACATGAGGAGCACCTTTTCTTAGTGAAGTAGTAAAGACTGAAGCAGTGCCAACTTCACAGGTTGTCCATCTGTGCAGAGAATGCCATGACTTCCCATCCAATTCAAGTGGTAGTTGACATTGAAATGTTCAGCATCTTAAAGACATTAATGGCATAAATGGTTTCCAAGAAGGGCTTACCAAAAAGTAATATTTCTCTGGAGTAATTATTTGCAAAGGACAAAGTCAAGAGCTGGCTGCACTGAGAAACAAGATTTTCCCCAGACACATTCTTGAGGAAGAAAAAAGCCCTTCCTTGATTTTCAAAGGTTCGTAACCTTAGGTTAAGACTCTTGCACTGCTCATTCTCTTTGAAACAGCCCTTTTTCTTTTTGGTATTGGGACTAGCAAGAGACATTTACTGCTTTTAGCACTCAAAGCAAAAAATAACACCCAGAATGTTAGTGTCATATAGTGCCTCCTTAAACTGCACTGTGGTTGTTCAAGCTTGAAACCTTTCCAATCCAGTGTTTCCAGGTGCCTCTTAAATTAATGGATACCTTTTTTCTTTACTCTCAATTTGCATTTGTTATCATACTCATTCAGCAACTATTTATTGAGCACTTATTAGTGATGATTTGTTAGACACTGTACAATGTGTTGGAAATACATCAGTGAACAAAATGAACATCACCCTGTCTTCAAGGAATGTATATTCTGACACAAAATATTTACCAAGAAAAACAACTGGTACTTAAATTAGATACCACTTCTTCTAATCTGTTTTTTTTTAACAGATTACCATCAAAGTGAACTGCAAAAAGTGGTTCAATATGTATTTCTAAAGTGACTCAATCAACCAATTGAAATACTCGTTTGACATGAAGTTCAAATCAATAATGTTGAGAGTATTTTGAAACAGTTATTTTGTTTGCAATTTTTAAATTCAGTGATTACATATTGTGGACAACTTTTGTGATTTAGTTGAGTATGGAATTCATCAGAATATTTTGGAGAAGGTTGTAGATTTTCAAGAGTATTTTGTCTCATTGGTTTCTGTATTCACTGGTGTCTCCATACAAACCCTAAAGTCTTAGCTATTAGCTTTTTTCAAATGTGGTAATCAAGGCAGCAGCAAGCTAATGGATTTCTCTGTGCTAACCAGAGAATGATGTAGTCTAACTTAACAATGAACATAACTTGATTGCTTATACTAATAACTAGACTAATTTTTTTACTTCAGTTCTTTGTTTTTCTTCTTGATATTGAAAAATATTCTAATATTAGTCATATGCATGGTAAAAATGTATGACATATCAATCTCAGAATAAAAATAAAATCTTCAAAATAAAATAAGAGGCAAAGTAAGGTCAAGGAAAGAGAAACAGGTTTTATTAAGTTAAAGAAAACACCTACATATTCTGGAGAAGAAAAATTTTCTACATGAAAAATTTTTCCAATGAAAGGAACAAAATAGAAATACCATATCAGCCATTTCTCTTAAGGGCTTATGTTCAAAGTCTATTTATTTATTTGGCCTTGTCAGGCAGAGAGTTTATAAAATATTTGGACAAAGAGTGTCTAAAAGCAGCCAGACATTATACAGCATGGGACAAAGGTAGGTTTACAATTGTGAGTATATGAAACAGAGTTTCTTCTTGTATTGCTATTTACTAATCATTGTATTATTTTCCACAGAAACAACTGTAAACCTACTTTTGCCCCCCATAGTATTCAGATTAGAGATTATTTGAGAAACACCAAACCACTCACCTAAAAACCTTTTCCCTAGCAATTGCCATGCATCATGCTTACAGTCCCACCAGTTGGCATTGAGTCTCTTGTCGTCTTCACATCATATGCAAGAGAATTTTATCTGGAAGTTTTTAACTCATTCATGGGTGAATTCTGAACAAAATTGTGAGAATTGATTTATTTGAGACCTCTTAGTCTCTTTGGAAACATGAACGCAGTATCGTGAAAGAAAAGGATGAAAGAAAAGATAAATTCTGATGATAAAAGGTGACAGAATTTATGCAAGCTCTAATGAGGAACAGTGACAGGATGTTTCAGAACCTAGAGAATGTAGTTTGAGCAGATGAACTGGGTGGAGGCAATGGATATCTGTGCTTAACTCTGTAAAAGAAAGGAAGCAAAAGAAATATGAGCAGTAGAAAGAGGTCAGACTAGAGACTCACAAGGTTGCTGCAATAATGTTATGTGACAAATCACTCTAAAACTCAGTGTCTTATAATAATAAGCAAGTTGATTGCCTTGGACTTTACCAATCTAGGTTGGCCTTGTCTGGGCTTAGCTAGGCTTAGCTCCAAGCTGCCAAGAGGCCCAGGTGCGATCCACATGCTTCTCATCCTCCTTTGGCCAATGGCTACCTAATGTCTGTTCATCTTATGGAAAATACTCAGTAGTCTAAAAGAGAAAGACAAACCATACATGCACATTCTGAGCCTCTGTTCATACTATGTTTACTAACAACCTATGGGCCAAAAAGTAAGCCATGTGGCCAAGTCGAAGGGCAAATGGTAAGATTCATCTGCTCACTGCAGAGCCATGACAGCAATGTGGATATAATATTGCTATAGGAAGGGGAAATTGAGTCCAGCAACTCAATCTATAACTGTTCTAGACTTTAGTTTCTGCTTTGGTATGATGAGAAAGTGGCCTCAGTTGGTAGTTTTGAAACATTGGTCTAGTGACCAATTGTATCATAGTCACTTGAGAAAATATTTAAAATATTAGATTTCCAGAATTAGGTGAAGTCCTGTGAAGAGTATTTGTCTACTTCTCCCCAACTAGGTGACTCTGCACAGTCTTGGGCTAGAAATTTCTAATTTCTTTTAATATTAATGATCAACTTAGCATACTGTGGAGTTTATCTAGGGCTTCCTCAGGTGCAAAGGTAGTGTCAAATGACCTGTGCAAGTGATGCTGCCTACCTGACAATGCAAATGAGATAGTGCATAAGCTCCAGATTATCCCTGAAGTCTTCCCAGACAACCTGTGCTTCCTATTTTTAAAGGTAAAGAACTGTTATGCCCTTCTCACCATGATGTAAGTCAGGTTTTCTTGCATACCTCCCCTCCCCAAAGCAAACTCCCTGGCAGCCTCGGGAGACTTTCCTCCATCAGGGTTACCTCTAGACAGCAATGGACATTTCAAGATTTTTTAGTCACTTGACTACAAAGAGATAGTTTGTTAAGCTAAGCAATATTAAAATTCTCATTTTATAAATTCTCTTATTTTTTAGTTAAAAGGCAGACTAAAGAGGAAGTATCCAAATTGAGATGAGAGGTAAAAGAGGGCTGCTTTTCCTAGGTCTTGGAAAAAGATACATATAGAAATGAATTTCTCATCTAATTATTCATTCCTGTTTATATATTCTTTAATGATACGTTTCCATGGTTACCCTCGTTGTTAAATACTGCCTGTGTTTCATTTTGCTTTGGTGCTATTTGAGGTAGTATGTCAGTAGGGAGGTTCACTTTTAAATGAAAGATGTAATTGAGACATATTTTTGATTCAAGGTTGAGCATTCCCATGAAGGAGATAATGACTGTGACATTATTTTCTGTTTGTATATTTTTGTATAGGTCTTCTGTTGATGTTCTGTGAGTATCCCAGGCATTAGCAAGGCAGTAAGGAAGAAAGGAAAGGAAGGAGGGAAAGAAGGGGAAGGAGGGATAGAGGAAGGCACCTAAACACTATACATATTAAATTCATGTACATTTCAGTACTATTATATATACAGTACATTTCAGTATTATTATATATATATATATATATATATATATATATATATATATATATATATAAAACATTTGGTGACATTGATTTCCCTAGACTGTCAAGTAGGTGAGATTGCTTTTTACCTGACCTACCTGTCCCTCCCTTCTCCCCACATTGTCCCTCCCCCTCAACCCCACATGTGCCTGCCAAGAGACAAAGCCTTCTTTCAAAAATGAGTCCAACATTTAATTACTTCACCCCCATGTGAATTTTAGTCACAGTACCACCTTTTCAGAGGTTGTCTGCCTTTGAAGCCTCAATTGTCACAGAAATAAAAGGCTTTGTCTTCTGTTAAACAATGTCAGGTATCCAGATACTGTAAGAATTTGGGGACAGTACCTCAAATATGCCCTGAAGGAGGCAGCCTCCTTCACTTGTACATTAGCCCTCTACCTGCAAGTTGATCATTTAAGCTCCTTGAAAAATGGTGACACCATATAAAATAAGAAAATTAATTCACAGCCACTCCTGAGGAATATTTACCATTTTTTAGATGGTGCTGGTTTGGTTTTGAAGTCATATTAGTAGGTGATGGAGGAACCCCACACCATAAAACAGTCAACTTTTCCTCCCAGCCCCCTCCTAAAAAGCTTTTTGGGTTTCTAAAAGCAACTTCTAAATTTATTTTCATTTTCTCTCATTTGAGAATGATATATGTTTCAGAGATTTAAGGCAATTTGGGCCTTTTTTTCCTTGAACAAATTTAGGTATAGCTATTTAATTTCCAGGAGTCCTGAGACTATTCTGCTAGGTTGTCATGAGGTTATTTAGTTTACATAAAGGCTTTCCTTCCATTTTAAATATGTGAACATATTGACTCCTTCTTTGTTTTTGTTTGCATATTAAAATTTATAAAAAACAAATTTAGAGAGTTCTATGGTTACCTTTTATATTTACCATAGTTTCTTATGGGTTATTAATTTACAAGCTTGCAAAGAAATTGAAGTCATGTTTTTCAGCAGATATGTAATGACTATTGGATGAAATCATGAAATTTTTAAAGCTGTGTTCACACAAGTATAAGACAGTCTGTAAAGCTCAAAACTTTGAATGTTTCTGTTTGTATTCATCCATTCTTTTGATGGTATTACACACCAATTAAAAATAAGTTCTCTTTTCTTGAACTTATACAATCATATTTTCCTCACTAATTATTAAAGACTACTTGCTGTACCTGTACTGTAGCTCCTGGTTTAATCATTTTCTTTTTTATAACCTCCCCTCTTCTAAATAATGAGACTTTGGCACTTTAAATGTCAACCTTTAACATATGGCATGATTTACTTTTTCTCAGGATTTTTTTTTTACAACACAGCTAGATGATGGGAACTAAGAACTTCATGTTTTCATAGAATTTTAGCTCCTCTTCATTTTGTTTGAAAAAAATCATTTTTTATTAAATCTACTGGGGTGATACTGGTTAATAGGGTTATATAGGTTTTAAGTATACATTACTATGATAGATGATCTGTATATTGCATTGTGTGCCTGTTAAAGATCCCCACCAATGCTGTTCTGGAACATCTGTGGGGTTCAATTGCCCACCACCAAGAAGTGTGACTCCCAATGAAAGAGTTTGGTGAAAAATGAAAGGGGTTGTTATTTAAAGGTTATACAGATTTAAAATAATGGCATATTTTGGCCATTAAGTCCCATTCCCTTTAAAAACACCAAAAACACATAATACTGCCTCTCTTTGCCAGACCAGGCCAGTTCCAGAAGAGACCAGTCAACGGTACCATCTTTGAGAAGGCAGAAGTCTGCAGCTCAGCACCCCCTGTCATAGTTTGGCTCCAAGCATCTCTCACAAACCCAGGTGGCTAGGCAGGTCTTCCACAGCTCTGTCAGCTCTGCTGCCTCACTTGACTTCTGGCTTTCAGACCTCCATTGTCTTACTCTAGACCGTGCGGCTTCCCCTTCTTCTCTTTCAGCCTGCCCTCATTTAAATGCTTGGCTGGGAATTGCCTGCATGATCTCATATCTGGCCCCTCCCATGATATGTTAGTGTCCTCCATTTTTGCCAGTTCCCCCATATCTTTTACCTTCTTTTGCTGCCATCTTTAGTCAGGGCAAAAGTTCCCAGCAACACACAGGGATCTGGGGTGGGCATCCGCCCCCTTCTTCTCACGCAAGTGCCGTATGAGTTTTCCCGGCTATTTCACGAGTCCCCGAGGGTTTTCACAGTCACGTACACAATTTTCCCTGGGTGGCAGCCCTCTTCCCTTCAGGAAGGCACAGCTATTAATTCACCATTGTTATGCAATGTATTTTAAACACCATATCAGCCACTACCCCCTTTCCCCAGTCAAGAATTATGGGGGCTGCTCTCCTATTTTTAGAGAACCCTTCCTCTGCACCCAGCTACTTGCCCACCACCCAAAGTCAAATCATCTTTTGTCACCATATAATTGGTCCCCTTTACCCTTTACTGGCCCTCACCCCTTCCCCTCTGGTAACCACCATACTATTGCCTGTGTCTCTGAGTTTCAGTTTGACTTTTCATATGAAACTGAAACCCAGGATCTTAAAGTAACTATTGAGCTAACCTATTTTTATCCACGAAAGCAGAGATGCTATTTTATATAGTGCAGTATAGACCAGGAGTCAACAGTATATAAGGAACAGTAACCTCCAGGAAATCTTGGGAAGACTATTTCAAGCCACAACCCAGAGGGGTGGAAAACATAATATGCATGACATGTCTGCATTTTATCCCTTCTCCATCAGGAAGGGCTTGGCCTGCTTTAGCATTCATATATAAGACACAAATCAGAGATAAAACTGAAGACTGGACATAGATAACTTGGAAATACAGTGGCAGGTCTCTTGAAGATAGCACTTCATTTCATTTCTCACCAATACATTTATTCCCATTCTGAGACACCTTTTGATGATGGAAAAAAGTCATATGTAGGAAGAGACCTGCCACATAATGGCATCCTCCTGCAATCTGTTGCCTTCTAAAATATAAAGTCTTCCAGGAGGAGCTACAGCCTGGAAGAGATTAATAACAGTCAAATGATAGAAATAAGAATGAAGAAGATATGTTTGGTTGCCAAGCAAAGATGAAACTTGAGGAAAAAAAGAAATAATGGGGAGGTAGAAATATATGTAAGACAAACTTTGAGTGCCAGACACTAGCACTCTAAATACACTTTTCTACATGACCCAGTAGCCCCTTTAACTGGATTCCAGACAGAATATCACCCCCCCTTGGTCTGTGCACCACCAGGGCCACAGAGCTACTAGCTTCCAAGATGAACAGTTCCCTCACTTATATAACCTCCTTTAGAACTTTTGTCTCCTGGTAAGGATTCCATTTCTGCCTTGTGAAGCTTTATAGAGGAGCCATTCTTGTATTCAGAATCCTGTCTTTGTACTGGACAGGGTTGTAGACCTCATTTATGCATTTGCCCAACATAAATATATCAGAGCACAAGACTCTGACTGAGAGAGAAGTGTCTTGAATCCCAGCTCTGTCACAAAGTAGCCATGTGAACTATTGCATGTTGTATAATATAAAGACTCAGTTTTTCTCAGCTATAAAATGGGATAACAATGCTTGTTTTCTAATGTTGTGCTAACAAATAAAGAGAATAATTTATCTACAGCTCTTAGCAAATGCACAATGACCACTCATTTAATTAATAAGTGAGTTTTACAGATTAATCAATGAACTAAATGAAGTACACATAGGCAGATTACAAGGGCAGGTTGCTTTCTGATGGCAGAAAGTTAGTCCCTGCAACTTAGATCTTGTCTTCAAATTAAACATCTTTGAATTCTTTTGACTTTTTCTCCAATATACTCTTCTTCAAGGGTATCCTTGACTTTTCTGCTCAAGTCATTTTGCATAATAGCTCAAGAGACAAAATAGATGCTTTGTGGAACAAGCAGTACAAGTCTGGGGACCAAGATCACCAGGTTCTTGTCTGAACCCTGCCATTAATCAGTTATGTACACCATCAAACCATACCCCAACCTAAAATGACCAGTCAAGAAACACAATCTGAAAACACCATACAGTTAGGGAAAGGGATAGCTATCCTCATATAACTAAATGAAGTATTGAGCTGGAATGCACAATAACAAAAAGGATCCCAAATTCAGCTGACTTTTACCATGGAACACAGAGCCTACAACTCATTAGTAATGCCAACTTGTGCTATGAAATAATTACAGTAATGTAGCTATTTATTCCTGTGATACTTTTTGGTGATTCATTTTAAGTCATCAAGAATAAAAGCTCTGTGGCATCCTAAAGAGTCTGGAGGCTGTTGAAACCCACATTTGTAACTCTGAGTTTCTATGAGCTGGTGTTTCTCTAATGCACAAGCAGAAAATTATTCAGGGTCTTTAGAAAAAGTATGTACTTTAAATGCTATTTATAAATTATATGTGCTTTGTCACTAAGTTAGACCAACCCAAGTACATTACTTAAGTTTTCCTACCAAAAAGCCTTTCATTTAATTTTTGCAAATGTTTCTTTTTGAGACAGGCATTTAATTGATAGAATATCTTAAATCTAATGAGTGGCCAATACAAAACACTCTTACTGTGACCTGTAGCTGTGAAGGATGAATATTGTTTTGTGTTAGGATTAATTTGTGAAGATGATCTTGACCTGATTTAGGTTTGATGTGATGTGATTCATTTGTTTCTCTGTTAGTGTTAAGAGTCAAATTATTGTCTTTGAAGAAAGAATTAAGATACTCATAGAAAAAGGGAAGTAATACTTATGTTATACTCCCATATTTACAATCTAATTAGAAGGATGAAAAATGTCACTCAGTGTAAGAGAAAGCATTGACTTAGGAGATGGGTTCTTGTCTTGCTTTTATCTCTAATTTTGTGACGTCATCTATGTTACCAGAATTCACCACCCTCAGCTTCCTTGATTGTAAAGTTGAGTGATTTTAAAATATCTTAGATTGCCTTAGTTCTGTGCTGAAAGAACACAGAAAAAAATTGCTACAAAATATTAATGATTAAAAATTAATAGAGTAAATTTTATGCATTAAATGCAGAAGTTATTCAGCTAATTGAAGCATTGTATATATAATCAAAATCTTAACCCTAGCTGGACTGGATAGTGGACAGTGGTGTGCACTCACACACTATATGCATATATACATAAATATATTTGTTCCAAAATTCTATAGCACTCACATATACTGCAAAACTAAAGTAAATTAAATACTTCAGAATTTAAAATTATATTTATTATGATTATTTTTAAACAGGAAAGGTTGCAAAGTAGAGAATTCAACACATCTATGTAAAAAGTTGCTTAACGTGGTACGCAAATGCATATGATCTTTAGTCATTTCCAGACGTTGCTAATATATGCAATATAAGTTAAATATCTTAATTTAAACTGCATGAAAATATAATTTTTCATATCACTGGGCTGATAAATGTAATGAAACACTGCTATATAGCCTATACTCTTATATTAGAAAAATACAGAACTTATGATAAAAGTTGTTTAATAAAAGAACTCCTATAAATTCAAGGTAATATTTCAGCATGAAAATGTGATCATCAAGATAAGGGCAAACTTTCCTTCATTGCTTATTTTGTTCTGACATACCCTTATATTAATAAAATCATCATTAATAAAAATGTCAATTCTGGATATTGCCTAAATGATACAGTGACTAAGTTTGTAAGAAAGTCTCAATGTAAGATATTCTGCTCTTTAGGAGAATCTGCTACTCAAGTTCATTCTAAATTTCAATAAAATTAAAATCATCCATATTATACCCATATATGTTTAAAGGAATTAATTTGAAAAATGTTGCTCATAAAATTTATATTTTTATTTTCTAGAAAATTCTAGTTATCATTCAAAATTGAATTATTATTAATGCAATAACAGAGTCATATTGTCACTAAAGGCAAAAGGTTCCCAACTCAATAATTTATAGTTTGCAAGTATAGCACTGCTTCTTTTTAATCTAATCTTGTTAACTTCCAAAATAAAACAATAAAATTATATTTATTCTCTCAGAGTACTTACTTACATGGACTTTATGAGAATTAAAGGAAATAGGATATATAAAAGCATTTATCACTGCTACATGAAAGTTATTTTATTTCTTGAAATACCATGTTTTTCTCTGCACCTTCTTTATAACACATAAGGTTTAGCAGAAAAAAATAGGATTATGAGTGAGATTTTGATTTTGATTTATTATTTGTGTATTAGAATAGACTAACTGCTAAAACAAACAACTCCAAAATTTCAGTAACTTAAAACAATACACATTTATTTACTCTGCGCTGGCCAGTATGACTCAGTTGGTTGGAGTGCCCACTCATAACCAAAAGGTTGCAATTCAATTCCCCAGTCAGGGCACATATCTAGGTTGTGGGTTTGATCCCCGGTCCATGTGCATAAAACTCAACAAATTGATGCTTCTCTCTCCCATTGATGTTTCTCTTTCCCTTCCTCTCTTTCTAAAAGCAATGAAAAAAAAATGTCCTTGGCAAGGATTTTTTTTAAAAGTTGATTTCTCCCTTACAATGTAGTCCAACATGGGTGCTCCTAATTGGTTCTCCTCCAATCAACAATGTGGGAACCCATACTCCTTCCTCCTTGTAGCTCTATCTTTCTCCATGTCCTAGGAGTCCTTCCTTTTCCCCCAACTGGTAGGGAAAGAAAATAGAGAATCGTACTAGGCAGGATCATACATTTGGGCTAGGCCCAGAAAGAGTACAATTCCCACCTACATTCCATTGGCCCACTCTCAGCCCCAAGGCCACATTTAACTGCACAGGAATCTGAAAAATGCCTAACCGTGTGCCCAGGTTATATATACATGTATGTTCTAAAATTCTACAGCACTCACATGCACTGTAAAACTAAAGCAAATTAAATATTTTAAAATTTTAAATTACAGTTATTATGAAAGTTTTTAAGTAGGAAAGTAAAACCCAGGAGGTAAAACCCATAATTTTCAAAAGACAAAGTAAAATATTCAATATAATATTTGAGACCCAAATTCTAAATTCCATAAAATAAGAAGCTCTCCATCCTTAGAAAAGTCACGTAAGCCTCTCCAATCACAATTCATCTCCAATTTAGTGAACCGAGCTGAAAAGTTCACAAAGTTCCTTCCAGATGTAATCTTGTAAGTAAAGCAATTTGCTGCAATCATGATCAACCCTGATATTGGGAGTATTAAAGGAACAATTTGATAATAATCTATAAAATTTTATCACATTTTTAAATTAGAAGTGACAGGATGTCTATTTACTAAGCCATCATTACTGGATACATAGTAAAAAGGTTACAACTTGTTCAAATCGTCCAGCAAAAAGATAGGGGGAAAAAATCATAATCCCATTATGTTGAAAATGTTTGAGGTTTATACTTTGTGCCAGATTTTTCCTGAGCACCTGAGTGCTCTTTAAAATTTACCAGGAAAAACCAATCCTCTTGGATTAGAAGAGGGAGATGAATCTTGTCTCTTTTTCCTAGTCATCTTTTCCCTGTACTTTAATTGCTTTTTCTTTATCCTTGACAGAGTCTCTCTCTTTCCCTGTCTCTCCGAGTGTCTTGTTATACAGTTATCCTAGGCAAGTTGATTTCTGAGGAACCAAGTGGCTCTTTTTGCTTAGCTGAAGTACAAGGACAAATTATTATAAGTTACTGTTTGTAGAGGAAATGAGCTGCCAGCATACACTCTTGGTTTATGTTAATATAAATTTTAAAACTTGATAAATGTGAGAATAACAATGGAGAGTTATTAGGATCCCTGTACTAAACACCTAATTTCGAAGTTTCTTTTGTGTAGTAGCAAAGCATAATTAACAGCAATGTACACTTCACAGGACATGTGGATCAACCATCTTCCCCATTCTTTGTACATATACAACATTAATTGACACCAGAGAAACTCATACATCAGGAAAGAATGACTCAATTGCACAAAATTTTTGACAAATTAAAAATTATCATTTGAGATCTGCCTTCATTTTTAGCACATCTACTTTTTATAAGCTATAATTCCTCATCTGGTCTCTTCTTCTATTTTATTTTCAAATCAAAGATCTTTGACAAATCATAAAAAGTGAATTAAAACCTACATTTTTATATCTATAATCATTACAAAATATTTTAGTTTTTAAAATCCTTAAGTATAATTTTTCAACATGCATATAACAGACTCTTCATGAAAGACAAGCCTAACTCTAAATTATCATCACAAAATGAAAACTTGATATTTTGGTAACCAACCCAAAATTCCCATGACTTTACTAAAGCTACATTTCTTTAAAAGTTGTTTCATTAAGGAGCCATTCAATAATGTACTAGATATATATATTTGAGACATATACATCTATTCTTTTGCAAGAGCAATGTGAGACAGGTTCAAAGTCTCAAGACTGTTTATCTCCAGAAAAACAAAAACTGTTAAAGCATTAAAACACAGCAAGGATGTGTCAGGATCTGGTAAAAGCATTTTCTGTATCTCCATTTCTACTTTATTTTCAATATTGATTCTTGTGACTGTAGCAGGTTTCTTTGAGAAAGTGTATCCATGGAGAATTCAATTCTTATTCTTACATACACGCTCGGCTCACTCACCCACTTCCTTACTCATCTTGAAGCTAGCAGGCAGAAGCCACAAAGGAACCCCATTTCTATTGGCTCCATGTGGAAAGAGAGGAAGGCTGCACTCCAGCACTTATTCTCCTAAGTGGAGAGCCCCGTGAAAGCCTGATTTCAAAGCCTTAAACGCAGATCAGGCTGCCACATAAAACCACACTTCTGCCTCTTGCAGAAAAGCTGGCCTAGGCTCTTGGGCACAAGTCTTAACGTCCCCGCTGTGAGATGGCTTAGCAAAGCCCTGCAGAAGTCACTTAGGATGCCAGCATTTGGAAAAGAAATGAGATGGAGAGAGTGTTTTCTTCTATCCTGGTCTCACTGGGATACTGTTCACATCTTTCTGGAAGAAAATTAGAGAATTAAATCCCTTCACTAAATGTTTTTGATCCAGAATTTAAAGGCTTTCAAAGAGAGCATCAGAAAAGCTCTTCGGGTGTTAAGAACTGTTACAGGCTGAATTGTGTCCCCAAAAACTCATATGCTTAAATCCTGAAATTGAGATTGTATTTGCAAATAGGATAATTAGGTTTAAGTGAGATCTTTTGAGTGGGCCTTAATTCAGCATAACTGGTGTCCTAGTAAGTGAGGGGGTTAGAGCAGACACACAGGGGGGAAAAGCCATGTGAAAATGCAGGGAGAAGCTACAGAGCTGATGGAAAGCAGAAAGACCTGAGACATCAACCCTGCAAACACCATGATCTTGGACTTCTAGGCTCCAGAACTGTAAGAATATGTGTGATAGTTTGTAAAGGCAGCCAGAGCAAACTGATACAAGAACTAACAGCTTACACAAAGCAGTCAAGTCAGGTTGTGACTTTAGAACGGAGGTCTAGAACAGCTTCTCTCTTCAACACATTATTCCACATGCATCTAGAGACAACTACTTGCTTTTACGGTCCGGATAGGCCATCCCAGGATTGGTTCCAGCAGTGAACATATATAAGCACCAATCTGGAGACAATATTCTTCTACTCAATCTAAAGAATCTTCATTTTTGCTGGAGGACCAGACCCTGGTGCCAAAACACCTTGTTTAATTTCTTAATCCAGGTCTCTGAATTCCAATCCTGTGCCTGTATTACCCATGTTAGGCTTCCAGAGTTGGCATCTAGGCCTTAGCATCCAAAACCTGCTACATTCACACCATCCATGTCACCTTGTCTGAGTGCTGCCTCTGGGTCTGGTGTCACAATGTATTCTTGGTTTCCTTCCAGTTACTCCAACCTGGAAAGGACAGGGCTGTGGGCATTGTAAGTTCTCTCACTCAGCCAGTCAGGCATTTACCCCACAACAAATTTAAAATGAAAATGAGAAAATTTGCATCATTTTCTAATTGGAGTTTCAGAGAAAGGAGGATCCTTTGCATCCAGAAACTTCCTGCAGATCTGCTCTTTTACACACAATACAGATGACCATAAAGGCCATTTGAAGGCACCAACAGGTGGAGTAGGTAGTAAATAGTTAAATTAGGCTTCTTGGTTTCAAATCACCTCCTTTGTGCTTTTAATTTCAATCAGAAATTTGTTTACAAAATACTATGCTGTAATAATATATATTGCTGGTTTGTCCTTTGTTAGAAAGTTCAGGTCTGTTACTTTTTCTTATTGGTTGTTGGCACTTTCAGTTACCAGGAATAAAAAGTATTCCTATACATAAGTACAGATTTTTATAATATGCTTTTATGCTATTTTTAGGAAAGTAAGGTAACTATAGACACTTCCACTTTTATTTCAGTGTTCAAGCCTCATTAGAAGGCAAAGTTGTAGGAAAAAATAAAATCCTTTTGAAACTTCTCATAACTTTCTTTTTGGTCTGTTTCAAATAATAATGGACCTACTTAAAACAGGAAGTTCAGGGTGATTGAAGGCTTTGTCAAGAATGACATATGAACAAAAAATATTTAAAGAAATTCTTAAAACTTAAATAGACAAATTCATCTCAAACAACCCTTGTGATCTGGAGAAAAGGGAAGCTTTGTCATGCAGAAGTTGAGAAGTTTTTCTTGTTCTGGAAGGCTTTCCCAGGTGTTGGAAAAAGAAAATAATCTGATTTGTCTAGTTTGCTGCATTATTTATGGAAAATACCTAGATCTAGATATTTCAGTTAGTTTTTTAAGTACAAATTGCTCATCAATGTCTGTTTGTGAGTAAGGTAATTATGTTAGACTTAAGAATTTGATTTTTTAAATCAAGTGAAAAGTGACACCTTAGAAAATAGAATTTTAATTTTTATCTTAAAGCAAGCTCAGTTTAGAGGTGTCTGTTTACAAACTTTCTTTGTTTAATTGGTTTTAATATGAAATAGTGTTTCCAGAACTAATTAAAATTTCATTCTAATGAATATTCAAGACCAAAATATATTATCTTTGTGGTACAGTATATAGATTTTTAAATCACCCATAAAGGTAATTATATTATTTTACATTCTTAAAAAGTCATATGTTGTTGATGATAACAAGTAGGTTGTTTGCTTATTCTCAGGCCATGATTGAAGAAGCCATCACCAGAGCAGAATCATTCTCAGTTATGTACACACCATTTGCAACAAAAATCAAAGCTGATAAAGTAGAAAAAGTAAAAGAAGTTTTCACAAAAACTCATCCTGCATATATGGAATATATCTACACAGGTAAGATTCAATATCTTCAAGTTATCAGCTAATAACTTTATTTCCATTAAAACAGATAGAGAACCATTTCTGGTTTATTTGTTTATTGTTTCAGTTTTAGGGGTATGGTGATTTAATCTGAGGAGTAGAAATGGTACATTATATTAAGGTTTTAAGTAGGGCTAACCCTATGGATCTAGTGTAATACTCCTGTGCCATCATGATTCCATATTTTAAAATGAGGAATAAAACCTAGGAACTAATATTTTTAAAAATAAAGGAATAACCTTTGGTAAAATACCACCTTCCCCCACATCCTTCATCAGTAAACTAAATGATTATAGTATTTTCCTGAAGATGGATTTTTTCCCAGTGCCTGCTCCTGCTATTTCTATTCCTTCTTCCATCTACCTCACACCTCAGACCTCCCTCTTTCCTTATGTTCTTGGATCACTGGTATCCAAATGAGATGTGGATAGCCAAGTGTACATAGAAGACACAACACTAGTATTAGTCCCTTTTTCCTCTTTTTGTCTTTGGAATCCATTTGCCCTTATTCATTTATTCAAACATACTTTTTACTACCTAATATGTACCAAGTGTTATTTCGAATGAAAACATGAATTTTCCTGTCCAAAGTTAATAGTTCTTAACAATAATTACCATGTTAAGCAAAAGCTCCAAAGGTACATACTTAATAGTGCATCCTCTTGTTAAGGCCCCTTCATGCCTTTTTTTAGTGCATTGATGCCCAGTCACTAATTTCAGGACATTGATACCCAGTCACTGATTTATGTAAACTATGTACTCTACTAGTGATCACATTTAATATGCCGGGCATTCTATATTCATTATCTCTTCTTATTCCCATAACTTATGAAGTGAGTAAGATGATTTGCATTTTAGAAACAAGAAAACATCAAAGAAAACAAATGGCTTTTTCAAAGATGAATAGTAAACCACTGGCATCATGTCTTGGATTTAAACCCATGTCTTTGCCATTGAGCTACACTATTTCCCCACCTGATAGGGGCAGAGTTGTGATGAAAACATCAAATTTAGGTCCCATGGAGTCCTTTTAATTTCTACTACACCTCATGCTCTTCAGAAGAAACATAGTAAATAAATCTAACCAGTGGTGATTAAATGAGTCCATTAGGAATAACAAGAATTTGAGGGCAGAGAAAGGGAAGAGAAGAAAGTGCAGTGCATGCTATTATGACCATTGACACTTATTTTCTTCATTTGAGCATTGTGTAAGGAAGCAGAGAAAAATGTTTCAGAACTTACATTTTTTTGTCAATTGTTATAAGTCATTTATTATTTTACTATGGATTTCTTAAGGGGTTTGGGGGGAGCATTAATAGAAAACAAAAGTCATGTCTATCTAGTGTCATGGAAAATAAATCAGATTCAGCTATTTCCATTTTATTCTCAGCTCTAATGATAATGAAGAGAGAGATTCATTGAGTTCACCAGTTTGCCAATCCTCTACTGGTAAAAAGAGTTTAGTTATATTTAACCTACTTCACAGAGAAGGCATGAAGATTAATTAATACTTAGGAAGCACTCTTGTTATTGATAGTTTAAAAAACAATAATAACATTAATGTCTCCTGTAACTCTATCAAACCTGTTATCAAGATGAATTATGATCTGTTGGCAAGATTACTCATGCTAAAAGATTTTATGCTTTGGAGGTGAAGATAATTAGAAGTTATTAATGAATGTTTCTATTACTTTTCAACTACTAATTGCTGGATTATGACAGTGCTATATAAGAGCTTAGAAAGGAAAGGCACAACTTCTAGAGAAAGAAAGGGAAATAGAAAAGACAGTCTAAACTTTTACATTTCTTGGGGACTGGTTAGGTTCTTTGTTCTCTAGAACATGTCTTTGGGCTAACAAGGCTCTTGCACTGATGACATTACTTGCCTCTGCTGCAAATGATTAAAATGTGATCCCCAGAGCCATTGCTAGAATGATGGTGAAACTACAGTTAACAGTATGTGCGCCATGTTAGTAGTATGGCATCTTTTTCCCCAGGTAATTCCAAGGGGAATGAAGGCACAAACTATAAGAAGAAGGAAAGTGAAATGCTATCTTTAGCATCTGGATATCTTTCACAGGAAGTGCAGAGTGGCAATTATGGCAGACATTAAGTAGCCAAAGGCAACAGTGAGAATGTGAGTCACACAAGGTAGGTAGGGCCTAGAAGAGTAGCTACATTGTTTTGTTGGCACTGCCCCAAAACTAGGATTCTCCTTCTATCCACCTTGCAGATAGAATTTAAGAATCTTCTATCCTGCCAAAAATGTGTTCAGCTACATAATTCAACAAATAGTCATGTAGCAGATGTGACTGGACAATCACATAACAGATGTTTAAAACATAAGACTCTTCTTTCTTTTACCTATACATATTCATCTTTGGTCTTCCCAGCTATAGTCTATCTCATCGCAAGGCAGGCTCAGTCCCATCCAATCGTTTAGTCTCTCTTCAGTTAACTAATCAAATTCATTAGCTTAAGTTTATTAGCTTTCTTCCCCTTTCTTTCCACAGGATTTTCTCCCTGTCCCCACCCCGACCCCCCGGTCTGGTCTCAACTCTCAGAGGACTCAAACGCACCCAGTGTTCAAAGGGGAGTGGGTATGTGAGGAAAGAGTCTCCTTTTGAAGTCTGGTGCAGGGTGATACGGCTGCTGATTGCATGGCTAGTGCGACTTACGATCAGTTCTGCTGGCTTGAGCAGAGCCAATGCTGAGCTCATTTATGTGACATATTAGATGACTCAAAGGCATCTGTATGAGTTTCCCATGTTTCCCCATGGTGTAGATGCTTCTTTATATGTACAGCAACCACCCCAATTTAGAGCTGCGCTCTGCTCTCTCTCTCTTTGCCAGAATGCTGACTTGTGAGCCCACTCACTTTCTGAGTCTTACTCTGGAAATCCTCTTACTCGACTAGAAACTGGAAGTAGTTTTAGCCACCTGTCCAACTTGCTGTGTTATTCTGCCATTCCTCTTCTCCCTTTCTTTATGCACCAGAATCCCAAGATCCTCTGGACAAGAAGAGGTTCTACAGTGAGGATGGGTGGTTTGTTCATCTATTCATATATTCATCAAACATATATTCCAGACACTATGCTAGGCAGTGCTAGAATATACCTGCTCCCAAGAAAGGATCTGACTTCATTAATTTATACTTCAGGGTAAATACATGACTATATCTCCTAGGTAATATTTTCAAGTAAAACCTAAGTTCTAATTGTGCAGTGGAAGGCTGGCTCTAGTTAAAACAATGATGGAGGAGAAAACAGAGAAGGCAGCAGTTTGGAAATAGAAGTCCTTGCCACTAAAAGTAACAAATAAGTGGCTAGTTGTTTACCAAACTATTTTCCCCCTCATGTATGCAACTAGAATATATTTAAGTCTCCCTTACAGTTATATGAGGCTTGTGACTAAGTAATAGCCAAAGGAATGTGGGCAGAAATAATGTAGGCCACCTCCAGGCCTAGTCCATAACACCCTACCATATAGGACTCTCCCTAGCCACTGACTAAGTCGATAAAACCATGAAACGAAAGAAGCCACAAGACAAGGGAAGCTTGGATCCTTGAATGATCGACCATGTGGAAGGTCACCTATTGAATACCCACATGAGAAAACAACAAAATTCTCTTGCTGTAGAACACTGAGATTTGGGGGGTATTTGTTCAATGAGGTAGCTTTATTCCAACTGATATTCTGCCTTACATCATAACAAATAAGCAGCTCACTACACCATCTACAATGTACACAATGAATTCATGTGAAATCAATGACTGAATAAACACTCCCCCATGCGCAATCTACTCCATTCTCAGAAACATTGAGTTGGTGCACATTCTCTGCTAACTCACATTTACTCATCCTGCAGACAACTACAGGCAGATGCTCTCATACACACGTGTTTGTACCCACCCAGAAGGATAACATTTCAAGAGAGACACTGATGCTCCATGAAAGATAAAACACAATTAGGTAGTTTTCACTGCAGCAAGAGAAATTGAAGCCATAGTAGGAATTTCTAAATTATAGACCTTATCTAAGTAGTCATAATATCTATAATATCATTTAGATATAATATTTTATCTGTAATAACAGATGAAGGTCATAATATCTGTACCCTGAAGATCTTGGATGAGGAGTCAACCTCTCAAAGTTTTCCTGGATAGGTAGTTATTATCATTAAAACTTGGAGACAAACACATTTAATTCCCCCAACAGGAGCTGGCAAACAAATCTCCAATTCAGAAACTCGGCCAAACTCCAGGTCACCTTCATCAAGCCTAGATAGTATTGAATTAATTACCCCTTGGTCACGTGACAGTGCTGTGAGCCCAGCAATAGCTGGCAGAGGTGGTGGTGATGAGCAGAAAGAAAACTCACTCACGATAGAAGTCCCCCGGGCAGTGTATTCTCTCTAGCCGGACCCCAATCCCCAGACACCCTTGTCAGGAATTTTCACATGAAAAACAGATTCAAAGGGGAAAAAAAAACATATGAAAATAAATTCATTTTTAAATAAATATAGCCCTAAATATTTTAATTTTTTAATTAAATAGACAAACTAAATTAGTGACTTATTATGAGGAAAACTCACTTTAGGTAAGCACTAGGACTATATGTCCTTATAACCTCTGTTATAAGTTATGAGTGAGGAGGGAGGGTTAAATTCAAGACTGCTTTATGGGACAACCAGGCTTTTGCATCCCCAGGAACTGTGTGCATCATTTGCTACTTTGGAAATATGGTAAGACCCACTAAAATCTTAAATCCATATTATAATAGAGCTGTATTGTATTATGTTTCATGGAGAAAAAAAATTACTGCATTTTTAGCACTGTAGCTATTCATTTTTCTTATTTAAGGAAAAATCCAGTTTGATTCATGCAGAGTAGTCAGGGTGTATAAAACAAATAATAATTCACCAGCCCCAGAATTATTATGTTTTCATTTATAAAGATTTTGCTTGAGATTTCTATTCATATATTCCAATGAAATAATGCAATTTTGTATAATTCTTATTCTTGTATGGTTGTATTTTAATAATAATAAAGTAATACAATAAGCATATCCTGTCTTCTCTTTATGAAAATATCAAGATTTATTTATTAAATAAATAAATATTCAGTAATGGATTTGTGGTTAGGAATGGTTAATAGAAAAGTTTTCTGGATAAGATATCAATTACTTTAACACTTAGGTGAATAGAGTCATATTTTGTCTTTCCAGTGTAATTTAACTCCCAAGAGTGAATTTGTATGTTCAGAGTAATAATATATTGTTTTAAAATAGACCTTTAAAAATTGCTTTTCGCTAAGATTTATAACCTTCTTCTTGTTCAGTCATCATTTACCAGTAAGGATAATACATTCTTATGCTCTCTAAAAGATGAAGTTAAAATTTCTCATTTTATTCTTTTTTCTTTAAAATATTATAATTTTATCATGATCAAGAATTTTCAAAATTAGACTATTTTCCCTTGTAAGTTGCTTTCTCAAATGGAAAAGGTTACAAAATTAAAGACACTACATCACCAATATTATTATGAAAATGTTATAGCCAGATGGGTTATAAAGACTATAAATCATCTCATATTTGCACCACAGAATTCTTGTTAGAAACAGAAAGTCATTCTGGAAGTAACAAAATCCCTCATAGACAGAGCTAAAGTCTCTATTCTTAAAATATTAAAATGTTGGTCTTTCCAAAGGGAGGTGGGGAATTCTGGCACTATTCTATCTTATGAATGTCAACATTCCTTAATGAGCAGCTCTCTTGTCCTTTGCAGTAGTGGGTCACAGCACTGTTTGCCTCTGGTCCCCATCATCTCGTGTCTCTGGCCTTCTATGACTTATTTCCTCCAGGGCATCCCTGGAACCATCATGCATCCTGCTTCACATGTTTTCTTACGAGATCTGAATGAAGACTGACAGGGTTGCATTTTGAAAATACAAGTCAGTAATCCAAAAATGAGTTGAAGTAATATAAATGTTTAATGTAGCCTCTCAAGAACAATCAATGGGTTGGGGCAAGGAGCAGTTGGAATGAGATACATGCAGGAAGCAGGTATTACCAGTATTGTACTCATAATGCTCAGTAAAACCTTGCAATACACACACACACACACACACACACACACACACACACACACACTCTAGCAGTTTCCATCCAAGTCTCTTTTCCCACTATAAGCTCTCCAGATACACTCCTTCAATTTATTCCCCCATAAATAGATAGATTAGTCCCCTTCCAGTGTCAGTCTTGGTATTTATATCAGTTTCTTAGGTTTTTATCCATCACCAGTTACCCCAGACTGCATTTTTTAAAAAGTTCATAACCATTTCAAAACAGACAGCTAATTTTAGCAGGTAAGGGAATAGTGAAGTAAATGTGTTAAGACTTTATTTTCCCTGAAACACTTACTTTTGTTGTCTAATTTAACCACTCTAATATTATAGCCAATCATTAGGCACTCCCATCTAATAAATCATGCAACCAAGAATAAAAATCTCTAAAGACTGGGCATCCTACCACAACCACAACAAACATACAATTAAACTACAGAACAAACATCATTCAGAACCACCTGCAATCTAGCTGAATGGAAATCCTACAAGGGATATAAAGAAGAAGCCACATTGAGAATGGTAAGATGGGTGGAGACAGCGAATAGGCTGGTCCCATACCCACGTGTGGTGAATAAAAATTGGGAAGGATATCTCTGCTGCAGTGGTTTCCCCCTGAGGAGCCAATGTTCCCAGCCCCACACCAGAGCCCCTAGCCCAGGGTTCCAGTGCTAAGAAAAGAAATCTGCATAACTTCTGGATGTAAAGACAAGAGGAGACTACCCTGCATGACGCTACTACATTAGGCCACTCAACCAAGCCCAGGAGATGTACCAGTTCTACCTAACACAGAGAAAAAAACATAGGCATCCTGCTAAAATGATGAGACAAAGAACACGTTTTGATGAAAGACCAGAACAAAACTCCAGAAAATGAACTAAACAAAATAGAGACAAGCAACCTCCTAACTGCAGAGTTTGAAATACTGGTTATGAAGATGCTCAGTGAACTTAAGGGAGGAATAGATAAACTTAGAACTTCAACAGCATAAAATAAAAGGACATGGAAACCATAAGAAAAGAACAGTCCAAAATGAAGGATATACTAACTGAAATGAACAATAATTTACAGGGAACCAACATCTAGAGTAGATGAAGCTGAGAATTAAAACAGCAATTTGGAATATAAGGAAGGAAAAAAATGAACCAGACAGCAAAAAGAAAAAAGAATACAAAAAAATAAAATACAGCTAATGTAAGGAGTCTCTGGAACAATTTTTAGTGTACCAACATTTGCATTATGTGGGTGCCAGAAGAAGAAGAGAGGGAGGGTGTTGACAGGAGGGAATGGGAGGCATCCATAATTTTGTAAACCATAAAAAAAGAAAAGAAATTGAAAATCTATTTAAAAAATAATGACAGAAAACTCCTCTAACCTGGTGAAGTGCAGGAAATACAAAAAGTCTCAAGCAAGGAGAATTCAAAGAGGTCCCGACCAAGATACATCATAGTTAAAATGCAAAAGGTTAAAGACAAAAAGAGAATCTTACAAACAGCAAGAGCAAAGCAGTTATTACCTATAAGGAAGCTCCCATATGACAGTCATCTGATTTCTCCACAGAAACTACAAGCCAGAAGAGATTGGCAAGAAATATTCAAAGTTATGAAAAACAAGGACCTACAACCAAAATTTCTCTAAACAGAAAACCTAGCATTTAGAATCAAAGGACATATTAAGAGCTTCCCAGGCAAAAAAAAAAAAAAAAAAAAAAAAGCTAGAGTTCATCATCACCAAAACAGTATTACATAAAATGTTAAGGGCCTTCTTTAAGACAAGAGAAGAATTGTTTAAAGATCAAAAATATGAACAAGAAAATGGCAATAAATATATATCTATCAACTATGAATCTAAAAAACAAAATAAGTTATCATGTAGAATAGGAATAGTTTCATAGCTACAGAGAACATTTTGATGGAATAGTCATGGGAGTGTACAGTACAGCAAAGGGACTATAGTCAATAATATTCTAATAACTATGTATGGTGTCAGATAGGTACAAATTTACTGAGATCATCACTTACTAAGGTATATAGTGTCTAATCACTGGGGTGTACTCCTGAAACTAATATAATATTGTATGTCAACTGTGATTGAAAACTAAAATATAATTAAACATTTTTAAATAATAATAAGTCAAAAAAAATACTGAACTTCCAATTATATAAAACATTATCTCTACTTTCTCAATTTTAAATTCTACATGTGGATTTTGCACAGAATTAGATATTTCTATTTTGTAGTGTTATCCTTTTTCAAATTTAGTTTTGCATATTCAGCATTAGAGTCCTGTTTACTTCTTTAATAGGTACTTGGCTCACAGTTAACTTATACCATAGTAGTGCTTCTTGATGACCCTCTAGTCCACAGATAATCACTGCATTTCACATCTAAAATAGAGACCCATCCAAGCATTTGCATTTTTTCTTTTATTCTTAAAAACAATTTATTGTGAAATGTTACACATATAAAAAGTCATAAAACAAATACACACGTTGATCAACTTTTACAGAGCAAGCATCAAGTCAAAAAATAAAAAATTACAGGCTCTCCATATATCCTCAACTTGCACCTTCCCAATCAGAAACCACTCCCTCTGTCCACCAAGGTAAGGTAGTTACTGTCCTGGTTATTAGATTAATGGCTTCCTTACTTTTCTTTATAGAGTTATCACCTAGCTAAGCATTTCTAAACTCTGAACTTTAATTTGCCTGCTTTGAAGCATTGTAAATATGAAATCATAGAGTTATAACTGGCTTTTATTGCTCAATATTTTGTTTATAAAATTGATTCATGTTGCAAAAACTTTAGTTGGTTCACTTTTATTGCTATGTAATATTCCATTATATGAATAGCCCAGAATTTATATACGTATTCTGTTAGGTATAAACATTTGAGTCGTTTCCAGTTAGTGGCTATTATTTTTTAAATGCATTTTGATGTGCTTCTTGGCCGTTTGCATATCTTCTTTGGAGAAATGTTTATTCAAATCTTTTCCCATGTTTTAACTGAGTTATTTTCTTGTTGTTATTGAGTTGTAGGGGTTCTTTATATATTCTGGACGTTAATCCCTTCTCGATATACAATTTGCAACTATTTTCTCCCATTTCATAGGTTGCTTTCTCACTCTGTTGATAGTGTCCCTTGATGCACAAGTTTTAAATTTTGATGATGTCCAGTATATCTAATGTTTTCTTTTGTTTTCTGTGCTTTTGATGTCATGTTCAAAAATCATTGCTAATTCCAATGTAATGAAGCTTTTCACCTGTGTATTTTTCTAAAATTTTAATACTTTTGACTCCTATATTTAAGTTTTTGGTTCACTTTGAGTTAATTTGTATATACAGTTTCCATGTGGATATCCAGTTTTCCCAGAATCATTTGTTGTAAAGACTGCTTACTGTCAGATGCAAGTTCTTTATGTGTCCATTAGTTCAAGTTTGAAAATTACCCATGTCCTCTGGATAAACCACTAATTTTTTATCTGCTTCATTAATCAGTATACAGAAAAAAATGTTAAAATAATAAAAAATGGTGGTTGATTTGTCAAGTTAATCTAATAGTTTTACCAATTTTTACTTTTTAAGTTTTGGCTTAAAGTGCATGCACTTTTAATATTGTTATACTTCCCTTATGAATTGTATATTATCATTAAGTAATTATGCTCTTTGGTCTTAATAATGCTCTGTGTATTAAAATATGTTTGTCTGATATTAATATAAAAACACTAGTTTATTCTTATTAGTATTTTTATGGCATTTATTTTCATATTCTCTTGCTTTCAACACTGTGCTTTTTATTTGGAATTCTCTTTAAAATAACACGTAACTAAATATTTATTTATTCACATACTTATTTAGGCAATCTCTGTCCTTTAACAATTTCTGACTTGCTTGAGTTTTTCAGCCAGTATATAAGTTTCTGAAACACAGAAATTTCTGTCTGTTTTTTTCACTGATATATCCCATTGACTTAAATAGCACCTGGCACACAGTGCTAAATAAATCTTTGTTGATTTAGTTTATTTTTACCATATTATGGGCTTTTTATTCCATGAGATTTTACTCCTCCTTTTACTCCTCCTTTTCTTCTTTTATAGTCTTCAAGGGTTTTCTTCTTTATTTTTCCTGTCTACAGGTTTACAAATTATAACTTATGTTACTGGTTTTTTTAAGGATTAGGTCTGACATTTTAATGTGCATAACAGAATTTAATTTTTTCTTTTTATTTTTCTTATTCTTATTTTTTAAGTATATTTTATTGATTATGTTGTTACAGTAGTCCCAATATTTTACCCTTTGCTCCCCTCCACCCAGTATTTCCCTTCCCTTCAGCAATCCCACCCCCCTTTGGATGTGTCTTGGTGTAGTCCTCTTTGAGTCTATATTGTTTGGGACTCTCTGTGCTTCCTGGACTTGTATGTCTATTTCCTTCCCCAAATTTGGGGAGTTTTCCTTCATTATTTTTTACATGAGGTTTCAATTTCTTGTTCTTCCTCTTCTCCTTCTGGCACCTCTATGATTCGGATGTTGGTATGTTTAAAGTTGTCCCAGAGGTTCCTAAGCATCTCCTCATTTTTTTTTTCAATTCTTGTTTCCTCATTCTGTACTGGTTGAGTGTTTTTTTCTTCCTTATGTTACAAATTGTTGATTTAAATCCCAGTTTTCTTCCTTTCACCAGTGGTTTTAGGTGGACTTCCCTTCATTTCATTTAGCATAGCCTTCACTTCTTCCCTTCTGCATTTGATGTACTCAAGCATATCAGTCAAGCCTGTGAGCATCTTTACTACCAGTGTTTTGAACTCTTCATCTGTTAGGTTGGCTATCTCCTCATAGCTCTCCTACTGGAAACTTGATCCTTTCCCTCTTTTGGGCCATACTTCTCTGTCTCCTCATCTTAACAGACTCCTGTGTTTGTGTGCCTCTGTGTCTTAGGTGGAACTGTCACACCTGTTACATTTTAAGGGGCGGAATCTTGGGTATTCGTCAGTATGGGAAATATATTTCACCATGTTGTGGTGCTGTATGTGGCAGAGGGGCCTGAGAGGGAACAATACCACTTCCTCAGCACTTTCCCCCCACTTCCAGGCACTTCTCTCACTTCCGTATGGGACTGGCACCTCTCTAGCTGTTGCTCTGGTTCACAGAGTGGGTGGGTCTGTGGACATTCTAGGACCATGGAGGCCCCTTAAACAAGTGGACTCCACTGAGATACAAGCAGTTTCTTCCTCCACCCCAACCACCACCACTTTGCACAATCAGAAGCAATGCGGCTTTATTTTCCCTGGAGCTGGAACCGTGAGTGTGCAGTCTGGTCTGGTGTTGGCAGCACTCCCCAGGTGTCTGCTCCTACTTTTTCAAACATGTGACTGTGCTTTCCACTGGCCTGCCACTGCCCCGCTGCTGCCACTGCCACTGCTGCTGCCACCACCACACCACATCCTCTCCACCTCAACTCTGCCCCTCCTACCTGTCTAGATGAGTTTTTCTTCTTTATATCTTTGTTTGTTGGACTTCCATGCAGCTCTATTATCTGGAACTTCTGGTTGACTCTAGTTTTGAGGTAGTTGTATTCCTTCTTAGTTGTGGAGGGAGACACAACATGTCTGTCTAGGCCTCCATCTTGGCCAGAAGTCACAGAATTTAAATTTTTAATAATCAGCTTGACTCAGCAAGATACAAGTCTTAGAGTATTTTCACTGAAATTACCTCCTAACATATAAATCCAATTTTTTCCCTTTATTTCCCCAAATAAGTTATTAAGTGATCATGGTCAACATTTATCTATAGTTATCTCATATACACATCTACTAATTTTTTCTTACATTTCATTCATTCTGAGTTTCATTTTATTCTTTGTAGAGTACATCCTTAGAAGTTCGCATAGCAAATGAGGGTCTATTGGCAGTAAACTATGTTTCTGATTGTCTGAAATATCTCTAATTCACCCTGGCTCTTGGATAACAGCTGAATATAGAGTTCTAAGTTGAAAAATTAGCACTTTGAAGTTCTTATTTTGCTGCATCTGACTTTGCTATTGAGAAGTTGATCTTCATTCTTTTGTAGATAATCTTTTATTTCTGGTTCTTTTAAAATTATGTCTTTGTTTGATATCATACAGTTTAACTAAGATGTGTTTTGGTGTAATTTTTTTTGCTTAGAAGTCATTGTGCTTCATAATCTAAAGAATCATGTATTTCAAAAATTCTGAATAATTGTCATCCTTTTTTTATACTCCAGTCTGTTCACTCTTATTATTCTTTCACTTAAGAATTTTAACTGGACATTTGTTACTTTTACTCACTCTATTCTCCACATCAATGAAGCTTTTTATCATATTTTCTACCTCTTTGTCTCTCTGTGCTGTCCCTTCTACTTCTCCCATTTCTTAATAGCCATCTAAAATTTTTAACTTTCTGAGCTGAGTCCCTTGAACCAATCCTCTTCTCCTCTTCTCCCCACCCCCAACTCCTATCAAGGTTTTCTTTATTCACCCATTTATTATTAACCATTAAAAAAATTCCCACCCAGCTGGGATGAGTCCCTGGCCTCTCCCCTCTCACTTCTCTTGTCAATTGTTCTAATGTTGTTATTTCACTGGTTGTGAGTCTAGTAAACATTGAAGGGTATAGTAGTATCTTTAATGTTTGCATTATCTCAAGTCTACTTTGGTGCAGAGGAATGAAGAAACTTCCCCAGAATAAATACAGTACAACAGATTAAACATCAAACTTCGGAATCAATAAGAATTTAAAGTGAAGTGGAAATGAACTATGAAAAAGTTGTGTAGGAATTATTTGTTTCTCAAAGTTTATAAATGGGTCATGAGGGGAAACATACAAAGAATGGTTTTGGACAAGTAGACCAGAAGCCTAGCATGAAAATTAAGAATGTTAAAAGAAGGAACTCCTGCCACTTGCAACAACATGGATGGAACTAGAGAGAATTATGCTTAGTGAAATAAGCCAGGCAAAGAAAGAAAAGTACCATATGATATCACCTAATACATGAAACTAAAGAACAACATAAACAAACAAACTAAATAGGACAAGGAGCAGAATAGCAGTCAATAGGGGGAGGGGGGAGGGAGAGAAGGGGGATAAGTAAGGGAAGGGTTTAGTCAAGGAACGTGTATAAATGACTCATGGACATGGACAACGGGGAGGGATATGATTGTGGGAGAAGGGGTGGGCTGGGTGGGGGAGAGCAATGGGGGAAAAATGGGACAACTGTAATTGAAAAACAAAAAAATAAAAGAGGAAAAAAAAGAAAATTAAGAATGTTAGTGATGAAAACCAACTTTTTCTACTTGCATATATAACTCTGAATTTATAATCTATTATACAAAGAGTCATTATACATATAGTTTTCGCACATGTCAAATGCAAATATAAAAATATGCTATCAATGTTTTTAAAAGTAGAAACTGTTTTATTATATATGGGGAGAGGAAATAATGATAGCTGAGCAGCAAAGCTGCTACATTTTGCTATTTTCTAGCTGATGTGAATTTGTGAATAACTTCTAAGATAGAGGTATTGGCATTAAAAGGAGTATAAGAGAAAACTCAGGAAATGACTTGGGAAGAAGTAATGGCAAAGTATTGTTATTATGAAGTCACTGTAGAAGCTAAACTCTGAAACTGATCAATAAAAAAGAAGTCATATAAAACTGATATGGTCCCATCTCACATTGAGCAATTGGGCCTTTAAAAATGAGATTTTGCTCTAACTCAAAATGTCAGGACATTTTGTTATAGACAAAGGGCAGAAAAATGACATAGACACGAGAATATGAAAAGGAAGTGAAACTTAGAGAAAGGCAGTTATAGAACACTAACAAATTTGTGTTTTTCTAATAGAATTTTTAAATCTCTGTGACATTTTTTCTTTTTAAAAATTTACCAGATAGTTTATGATAAGGTGTCCAACAGAAAGTACAGGTGATGATGGCATCTATGTTTTGTACTTTATTTCTAGAGAGAGCAAATTTTATTTCACAGATATTTAACTTCATAACAAATAAAGCTACCCTTTCTATATAAGTCTGCTGATCTACAATCAATATTTCATGTTTTGGGGGGACTAAGAATCTGTATTTCCCAGAGAACAAGCGGCAGTAAGGGTACAACCTGAATCTGAAACTAATTTTTCCATCCAGGCAAAGCTGCTCTGTTCATATGAACATCTATTCCATTGAATTACCTGTTACACATTATTTTGCCTCATTCAGTCTTTATAAGTTGAACAGAAATCCCTTAAGATTCAAGAAGGATAAAGAACAAAGACTGCGCGGTATTCTCTTCTAACTCTAGATACAAAGAAATGAATCATACCCCAGAAGCTCTGGACATTTTGTTAGTTTTGATTTTTGGAGGTTCTATTTTTATTTGGACCATTAAAAATTTAGGATTTGGAAAGGTCTGTTTTTAGATTTAATTCAAATAATGATTGAGCATCAAGTTCTTGGGGCATAACCTGAAGATGTGATCTTCAAGAGGATTAAACTTGTTGGAAAGATAAGACATAGCTCCATGAACATTCGGAGAGTCACTTTAAAGTATGATGGTATGATGTTTTTTAACAGTTTAAAGAGCATAATGAAATATTTAAGAAACTATTCATAGGCAGGGTGGGACTTAAATTATGTACATCTAGAAGGATGGAAACCTATTAAATAAAGGAAAAACGGGGAGAAAATATAGGTGTTTCTGGATGGAAAAAGTGCAAAAAAGAGTTTGAAGCAGGATAAGCACAGGCTGGTACAACTTAGTGAAATCAGCACAGCAGATGATAACCTGGGAGTTAGGTATAGATTGTGAAACAGATGCACACAGCTAAGAGCCTTGCATACCAGGAAAGAAGTCACTGAGGTTCCCAAGGATGGATGTGACAATGACAAAAGCAATGTTCCAGAAATACTCACAAGGTTGCAGTATGGGAATATATTGGCATAAAATAATCCCAGTAGCAGTGAGGCTGGTTGGGAAACTTCTGTAATCCAGGTGTTATATGATCAAAACTTTGACCAGAGTGGGCAATGATTATACAAATAAAGGGGTTAATATGAGATGTATTACAATGGGCATATTTATTTAGTTTTTTGAGTCTCACTAAATGTTAGAAAATAGATGGGGGAAATGTCATCAATAGCTTCAAATTTTTAAGGCAGAATAATTGGGGTGAGTAATGGCTATCCTTATAATGTATTGGTTGGAAAGCAGGAAAGAGGGGGTTGTGGAGATTTTTAAAATCACTTTTAAGGAATATATTTACTGTGTTCTAGTGCTATTTTGCAAATAACAATGTCCCAGTTTACATTTAGAAATGCTGTTTTGGAATTAGGTGACAATTTTCAGATAAGACTACAGTTTCAATCCCCAAATGTTTGGTTAGAAGTAATAGCTAAAGTCACAGAACAGAGAAATTTCCCAAGAGTGTATGTTTGAAGAACATATCAGTGGGCCAGAGACAGCTTGGAAGAGCACTGACCGAGAAGGCAGGGAAAGGGAGAAACAGGAGACAGTATGTGAGTGTGTGGGTGGGTGTGAAGGAAAGGGGCAGAGGAGACAGAGACAGAGGAAGATGGAGAAGGGAGAAAGAGACAGGAGGTAGAGAGACACTGAGGAAGAGAAAAGGCTATCACTGAACCGAAAGGAGGTGACGCTAAGGAGGAGGAACGTAACAGTACAGAAGGTCAAAGAGTATGCATGATTTGTGAACCTGAAAATTGGTCAGTTTCAGCATTCTGTAGTACAATAAAAGGTTTTTTTAAAGGGATAAACTTTATCTTTTTGCAGAGAGTTAGACATCTTTCATTTGGAAAAATATTTTTGAAATATTATGTTTCTGTAAGAAATTTATTCTGCATAATCTATCTTTAATATTATTTTAAGTATATTTTATTGATTATGTTGTTACAGTAGTTCCAATTTTTTTCCCCTTTGCTCCCCTCTGCCAGTACCCCCCTTCCCTCCAGCAATCCCACCCCCCTTAGTTCATGTCCATGAGTAATGCATATAAGTTCTTTGGCTTCATCCTTTCCTATATTATTCTTAACTTCCCCCTGTCTATTTTGTACCAATCAATTATGCTTCTTAATCCCTGCACTGCACCATATTCCCATTTCTCCCCCTCCCCCATCCCAGTTGATAACCTTCCAAATGATCCCCATACCTATGATTCTGTTCCTATTCTGGTTTGCTTAGTTGGATTTTGTTTTTATTTTTTAGATTCAGTTGTTGATAATTGTGAGTTTGTTGTCATTTTAGTGTTCATAGTTTTGATGTTCTTTTTCTTAAGTAAGTCCCTTTGACATTTCATATAATAATGTCTTGGTGATGATGAACTCCTTTGGCATTACCTTGTCTGGGAAGCACTTCATCTGCCCTTCCGTTGTAAATGATAGCTTTGCTAGATAGAGTAGTCCTGGTTATAGGTTGCCTTTCATCACATTGAATACTGCTTGCCAGCCCCTTCCTGCCTGCAAAGTGTCCTCTAAGAAATCAGCTGATAGTCCTATAGGCACCCCCTGTAGGCAACTCTCTGCCTCTCTTTTGCTGCCCCCAGGACTCTGTCTTTATCTTTCACCTTTGGCATCTCAATCATGATACGTCCTGGTGTGATCCCTTTTGGGTCCAGCTTGCCCGGGACCCTCTGTGTTTCCCAGATTGGTATGTCCATCTCCTTCACAAAATTTGTGAAGTTTTCCTCATTTTTAAAAATTCCTGCTTCTTCATTCTGCACTGGTTGAGTGGTCTTTTTTTCTTCCTTATGTTCCAAATAATTTATTTGAACCCCAGTTTCCTTCCCTTCACCATTGATTTTGTGTGAATTTTCCTTTGTTTCACTTAACATAGCCTTCAATTCTTCTCTTATGCATTTGCCATACTCAAGCATATCTGTGAAGCCTGTGAGCATCTTAATCACCAGTGTTTTGAACTCTGCATCTATTAGGTTGTCTATCTCCTCATCTGTTAGGTTGGCTATCTCCTTGTCACTTAGTTCTCCTACTGGAACCTTGATCCACTCCCCCTTTTGAGCCGTACTTCTCTGTCTCCTCATTCTGACAGGCTCCTGTGGGGTTTTTTTTGCCTCCGTGTCCCAGGTAGAGCTGTCGCTCTTGTTATGTTGTAAAGGGTGGAGCCTTAGGGATTTGTCAGTACAGGGTTACCTATTTCACCATGTTGTGGCACTGTATGTGGGGAAGGGGTCCGTGAGGGATCAATGCCACCTGCCCAGCACTTGCCCCTTTTCCAGGCACCTCTCCCACTTCCACACCAGACTGGCACCCCTCTAGCTGCTGCCCTGGCCACCGTTTCCAGAGTAGGTGGGTCTGTGGATGTTCTAGGACCATGGAGGCCCTTTAAACTAGTGGACTCTGCTGAGAGACTGGTAGTTTCTGCCTCTGCCTCAACCCCCACTGGTCTGCATAGTCAGAAGCAATGAGGCTTGATTTTCCCCAGTGCTGGGACTTTGAGCTACTCGGTCTGGTGAGGAACTGGGAATGCTTCCCAGGTGTCCCTCCTGACTTTTTAAAACATGTAATTGCGCTTTCTGCTGGCCTGCCACTGCTGCCACTGCTGCTGCCACCACACCGCATCCTCTCTGCCCCATCTCCGCCCCTCCTACCTGTCTGGATGAGTATTTCTTCTTTATATCTTTGTTTGCTGGACTTCTATGCAGTTTGATTTTCTGGAACTTCTGGTTGACTCTAGTTTTGATGTAGTTGTATTCCTTCTTAGTTGTGGAGGGAGACGCGACATGTCTGTCTACGCCTCCATCTTGGCCGGAAGTTTTAAAATTATTTTTTAAAGCATCTGCTTCCCTCATAGTAAAAATTCAGAATTGCATCATACCTGCAAATTGACTTTTTAATAAAACATTTGGTCATAGTCATCTAAATTTCGTCTTCAATTGTGGTAAATTGTAAAGGAATCCATTAAAGAATGTATTTGTCCAAAGTTACCTTCTGACATGATATGAGCAAAGAAGACATTTTTAATCAATTCAACTTTTCCTATCAAAGGACAATATAATCTGGTTAACTTTCATATCCTTCAGAGGCACAGGGTTTTTCGGATGTAGGTAGAGGCTTATGAGCATAAAACTGAGAACAATTAGCACTTAAATTAATGTTACAAGAGATTTAACATCTGGTAAGTGTTTCTTCATTTTGGGTCATATACCACCTGCTAAGCTAAATGTTCACACAATTGCAATTCACTCTGCATACAAATGGAATAAGAATGATACTTCAAAAATATTTTTTCTAAATTTAGCAGAATGTATGTAGGGACCTCTCACATTCTAAAACTGGAAGTTAATAATAAACACTCAGACTTCTGGCTGAGATGGAGACTTAGACATACATGCTCGGTCTCCCTCTACAACTAGAAAGGAATACAACTACCTCAAAACAAAAGATAACCAGAAATTCCAGAAAATAAAAGTACATGGAAGCTCAACGTATGAAGTTATAAACCAGCAGTGCTTGTCCGGACAGGTAGGAGGGGCAAAATTGAAACTGGAACGGAAAGGTTGGGTGGCGCTGTTTGTGGTAGCAACAGGGATAGCAGCAGGAGGAGCAATCCCAGCTGCAGTTGAGTCCTGGCAGCTCACGACCCCAACGCTGGGAAAGACAGCCTCCCCATTGCCTGGGACGGAGAGGCCCAGAGGGCGGGGGGATGGATCCCAGTCTCCCAGTGGAGAATAATGGCAGGAATCCATCTTGGACCACTGCCCCCACATAAAGCACCACAACGCAGCAAAAAAGGTTGCGGACCACTGCCAGTTGCTGGGTAGTGATGAGTACACGGTGCTCTGCCCCCCACAGCCTGCTCAGGAAGCAGAGAAAAACACAAATCTGTCAAAATGAAGCAGACAATGATTGAAATCCCAGTGACGCAGCTCACCAGGCAGCAGGTGAAGAACCTGTCAGACGAACAAATAGGAAACCTTTCAGAAGCTCATTTCAGAGCTATAGTTATAAGGTGGCTTACAGAATTAACGAAAGATTTGGAACAAGACAGGGAAGGAATGAAAGTCACTCATACTGAAACAAACAAAAACACATACAAGACAAGTGGTGAGGAAATAAAATCCAGAGATCAAATCAACAAGTTGGAACATAGGGAAGGAACAAACAGTCAACCAGCGCAGAAAGAGGAAACAAAAAGTGAGGAATATGAGGAGAGGATCAGAAACCTCTGGGACAGCTATAAGAGACCAAACATTCAGATTATAGGATTGCCAGAGGGCAAAGAAGAAGAACTAGAAATTGAAAAATTATGTGAAAAAATAATGAAGCAGAACTTCCAGAACTTGGGGAAGGAAATAGACTTACAGATCCAGGAAGTACAGAGAGTTCCAGAAAAACTGGACCCAGGGCGAACCACTCCAAGACACATTATAATCAAATTGTCAAAAATTAAAGATAAAGAGAGAATCTTAAAAGCAGCAAGAGAGAAGAAAAGAATCATGTACAAACGGGTCCCGAGTAGACTATCAGCTGACTTCTCAAGGGAGACCCTGCAGGCAAGAAGAGACTGGCAAGAAATATTCAAAGTAATGAAAATCAAAAACCTATAGCCACGAATACTCTATCCAGCGAAACTGTCATTCAGAATAGAAGGGGCAGAGAAAGTGCTTCCAGGACAAAATAAAACTGAAGGAGTTCATTAGGTCCAAACCACTATTATGAGACGTTAAAGGGACTGGTTTAAAAGGAGGATCAAAACTATGAACATTAAAATGAAAACTGCATCACAAGAACCAACAACAGAAGCTAGGGAATCAAAACAAAGGCAACAAGAGTGGAAAAAGAACTATAGGTATGGGGAACATACTGGGGGGAAGTCAGCAGGGAGGGGGAAGAAGGAGAGGGAGAGAGATGGTACAGGAATTAAGAAGCACAGTAGGAGGGAATGGAATAGACAGGAAGAGGTTGAGAAGAACTATATGCACAACTAATGGACATGGACTAAAATGGGGGGACAGCTGGAGGGAGGGGAGCCACAGGGTGGAGGAGAGCAGAGGGAAGGGAAATTGGGACAACTGTAACATCAAAATCAATAAAACATTTAATAATAATAATAATAAACACTCATAGGATGAAACATATGTCGGCAGCCGTCCGTCTCGAGAGACGATGGTGTAGCTTCTTAAGAGTCTATCTGCACCGCACCGCCGAGAATGGCTGTGCAGTCCGACTCGGGAGTGACACGGTATCTGTCTCCTCCTGTGTTGAATCAACATCTTGCGATGACGCTGGAGTGTCCTCTCCAGTGAAGCTGAAGCTACAGAGCCTGGGCAGGGTGATATGGAGGGTCTGCTGTTGCCCATGCAGCAGACCCCCCCTCTCTTCGCAGCTGAAGGGTCCAAGGGAAAGACGGAGTCAATACAGCTTGGCTTCAGGTGCGCCGCAGGAGTTGCCGGTGTTGACTACAACGTCAAACCGCCTTAGGGACTCCGGCTCCGGATTTTCTGTCAGGGTTTACTCCCTTAGCCTTTCCCCTGAAGAGGTATGCCGCAAGGCAGCAGAGGTTTTTTGGAGTCAGAGTTTTCCTTCTCTGATGTGCCCTGACTGGAAGATCGAACCAGCGACACTTAGCTCGCAGGCCGACGCTCAATCCACTGGGCCAAAACATATAGGGTCAAAATAAACAGAAAATACTTCTATATTTGCAAGTATATTTCATAATAAATTAGCTATAATGCTAACATTAGTTTCACTTGTCAGTTTAATCATTGCCACTATTAGTATTGGTCTCCCCTTTATCCACCAAATATTTATGAGCAAAAAGATGCCAGCCTCTCAAAGTCTTTATGTTATTTCTATAATAGAGCTCTCAAGCATCTGGATGCTTCTGGCAACAGAGATGCACCAGAAAATGCCAAGTCTCAAGATGTTTCCTGCAACCTACTACGAACACCACTTTATGCACTATAATACATCCTAATCTATTCTGAACTGCTAGACTCTGGGACCTCCAAGGTCACTTCTGAGTAAACCTAGAAGTCTTGGAGGTGTCTTGTCTGAACTGAATTCCTTTCTGGTACTAAAGGGAAACTTTAGGCTATCTGAGATCCAGAGACTTCTGTGTCAACAAGCTAGATATACTCTGGGAAGACAGGATATCCATAACACCTATCCACACCTATTCAAGGATCCTCTGGGCTTTCAGAGTTACACAGGAAGCCAAGGACCTCCCCACAAGACAACCCCAGACTTCAACAGCATGGCCAGGAGATCCTGTGGCCTTCTAAGTTAGGGAGCAAAACCAGATGAAAGAGCACACTGTAACCAGGGAATAGCTCTACATTTATTGGCCTTCACTATTGGGCTTCTCAGTAAAATTTAGTCTGAACAAAGGGTTCTACAGCTAAAGAAGGGTGGGTAGGGAGGGAGAATAGAAACACATGGTTTACTGTGTCTGGTTTTTTTTTAAAGAAATATAGCAGATATAGAGTGAAGTCTCTTATTTGAACCATTACCATTTGAGTTCCGATTTGACATTAAAAATTGACCTTTAACTAAATTATAATTTAAGGATATTTGGAATTTCATATTTTCCCCTTTCTGGCAGTGGTAAGTAGGGAGGGCTTAGTAACCTCTGTGTTCATTATCCTTCACTTGACAAGTCTTTTACAATAAACCAAAGCCTTATTACTCAGAATGGAAATGAATTAAGTAAATCTGTGTTCCAAGACCCCATTGCTGACATTTATCCCTGTCCAAAAAGTAATCCAGAGCCCAGTAAGCCAAAAGCAGGGTGCAGTAGTCAGGTCTGTATTTCTGGGGTGGGACTGCTCAGGTAGGAATCCTGCTTTGTCCACTTATTCGCTGTGATCTTAGGCAAGTCAGTTCCTATCTGTGTACCTCAACTCCTTCTTTGTAAAATGGGGACAGTGTCGCTAATTTTGTAAAGTTTTCAGGGAAACTGAAAAAGACAATGCACACAAAATACTTAGAACAAGAGAAGGTAAAGTAAGTACTCAGTAAATATTAGCTTTTATGATCATTAAAAGCTGAGTTTATTTGAGAACCATTTTCATGACACTTGAATTATTGCCAAGTCTAATTACAGAAGTTCATACATTTATCATTCCAACTTTCCTTCTACAACTAAGCAGGATGGTAACTAAATTACTTAGCCTTATATTTTAATTCTCACTTGCTAATTTCTCTTTTTTCTTTTATATTACATTTGTTCCTTATATTTCAAATTATGAAGAGAAAACTCATATTCTCTCAAAAAGAATAACAAAGAAAAATATTAAGGCTGCAAGCTAGTCCTAAATTTTCTATTTTGAATGTGAGAAGAAGGACCATTTCTATGCCTTGTGTATGTTTATATTTTCAGAAAAATATAAAATATAAATAATTAAATACATTTTTGATATATCAGCTATTTGACATTTTGATACATATAGTTACTTTATGTCTTTAATATTAATTTTTTTTTCCAAGTACAACTTCTGAAATCTAGGAGAAAATACCCTGAAAACAATAAGAATACAACAAAGTCTCTAGTTTTTTCTCTGTTGTATTTCAGATCTTCAAGGACTCCATGTTTTGCCTCAGACAGTTGACTGGTCATCTTTTCCTCCCCAACAATACCTCTTGACTCTTGGATTCAAAACCAAAGAAGATGGGAAATTTTTAGAAAAAGTATCAAGTAGGAAGCTGCCAACATTTATAGGTAAATCACCTGGACTTATTACCTTTCAGTACTATTATAAGGCAAGAATTGCACATTATTCAATCTTATTCACCATAAGGCCTACCATATAGTAGGTCATGGGAGCCCAAATATGCTTGTTGTGTTATAATTAACCCCTTCCATTCTTCTCTATGTGTTAGTTAGTTAACAATATATGGAGTTCTGGTTCCAGGAAAGCTTCCCCTAAGACAAAACACAGTTCTAGAGTAC
The DNA here is from genome assembly GCF_987537825.1 of Furipterus horrens. Classification (NCBI taxonomy): domain Eukaryota; kingdom Metazoa; phylum Chordata; class Mammalia; order Chiroptera; family Furipteridae; genus Furipterus; species Furipterus horrens. The sequence continues at coordinate 35,550,038 of NW_028327171.1, read as the reverse complement.
TTATCATCCTCACTCAACCATCTCACCCCCTACACTACAGCCATCTCACCCCCTATACTACATCCAATGTCTATTCAGGGCATGTAAAGAATAAAAATTTTATCATCATCAGTTAGCAAATGTGGAAGACAATTATGCAACAAAACTATTTTGTGAAAGAAAACAACCTTAAATCACTTGAATGATCTACTCTTCTATTTTTACCTGTTCCACTTTTTTCTTCTGTAATTAACCAAGAGCTTAGATCTCCTGAAGAGTATTGTAAGTAAATGGTGTTCAGTAATTCTAGCTGAAACTTAAAAAAAAAGAAAAAGAAAATATTCACAGGGGGTTGAAGTCAAACTTGTGGACTGAATGCATGACCAGGCTGAATTTATTCCTTCGGCTCTACCCACTTAATTAAGGATTTGTGTTTTGTATGGCACCATCTTCTGAGGCTTATCTCAATATTAAGCTACATTCAAAGTCCTTAGGATCAGCACACTTGAATAATACCTGGGAGGAACAAGACAAGAATCAGACACATTTACGACAACATTTTTTCACAACTCAGGAGAAACATGCTCTGCAGAGAGAGGTGAATTGTTGTAGGCTGTCTCTTAGATCTCTCAATCAGGAAACACAGCAAATGCACAAATGACAGCCCCTGAAGGGCACTGCTCCTCTGCCTTTCTCCATTGTCATGCAGGTGGTCTAGGGATGGGACTGCTTTCTATAATACTAAATATTTCATATCTATTAACATTGAGATATATCTGTTTATAGCTCACTAAAGAAAGCATTTTGAAATGGAAGTCTGGAAAAAATAGTGTAAAAGTTTATTGTTACAATTTTTAGAACATAAAACTCCCTTCAGTCTGCTTACCAAAGAAGACACAGTGAGACAGATGGAGACCATGGGGAAGCAAATCTTGCCAATATTGGATTTTATTAGAAGCACCCAACTGAATGTAGGTATATGAGTGTTTTATATTTGTTCAATGTACAAATATTAAACAATTCTAGAATTATGGAAAATTTGTGATGCAAATATTGCAAGTATTGAAAGATTTTAGAAACTTTCACAGTAAATCTCATTTGCAAAACCAAACTTTAGCTAATGATTTTATTCCTTTTATATTTAAAAATATTTTAAATGCTATGCTTTGCATTTTCAAGCATTTATTAGGTAGTGCCTTTTTAAAGAGCCTTTTCTTGTGCCTTCCTGATATCTAATTTAAGGTTGCAGTGAATTTCTCATTTCAATTCAATAACAAAATTTTAGCAAACACAATGTTTTTCCTATATCATATATTGGACTATTGCATATAAGCATCTTGTTACTAACACAAGAATTCAGCTAGCACTGCTACACCACATTGATAGACTCAGTGCTATTCTAAATATTGCCCATTGTTCTTTGTATACCCTTAATGTACATTATCTAATCCCTTTCTCTGATCCAAGAAAAATATGTCCTTTCTGCTTTGCAGTCTTAAAAAGCCCAAAATAAGCCCTGAATTATGCTGTACTATTTTACAAAATACAAGCTATAAAGGGAACTTATTAACAAGCTATCAAGTCTGCAGGTTTCTTTTTTTTTAATACAATAGTTCTCCCCCTCCCCCACCCAGCCACCATTCACTTTCCACAGTTTCAGTTACCTCAGGTAAACCGTGATCAGAAAATATTAAGTGGAACATTCTGGAAACAAACAATTCATAAGTTTTAAATTGCGCACCATTCTGAGTACCTCACTTTCTCTCATCACATAAGCATTGTAACATCTCACATCATTACAGGAAGGTGAGTGCAGGACAATAAGATATTTTGAGAGAGAGACCACATTTACATAATTTTTATTAAAATACATTGTTATAATTGTTCTACTTTATTATTAGTTATTTTTACTAATCTCTTACTGTGCCTAATTCACAAGTTGAACTTTATCATAGGTATATATGTATAGGGGAAAAACTAGTTTATATAAGGTTCAATACTATCTATGCAGTTTCAGGCACCCACTGTGGGTCTTGGAACATATCTTCCTGAGGATAAGGGGAGACTACTATATTTTTTTAAAGACCTGCAAACTGGAAATTTTAAATAATCTTCTTTTTGTGACTTTTGTATTACATCATTGATTTGATGTTCTTGCCAACAGTTTAGAAAAGCTATGAAATCTCTAAATATTTACACACACACACCCCTCAGCAACCTCTCCATCCTAATTAGAGACCCACACACATCATTATTGCCATCATCGGGCTCTTGCAAGCAATCGAAGTTTGTTAACAAGACCAGTCACCATGTAGCATTATCTCACGTTGTCCAGCCTAGGAGACCCAGTGAGCTGAACACTGTGGAGGGGATCTGTCTGTGCCTGATCATCTGTTGCCAGCTCACATCTTACAGTGCATTATAAATGCTGGATGGGCCTATCTAAGCATTATGCACTTTTTAAATGTTCTTAACTCATTTTCTTCTCACCTTTAGAAAGACATTCTAGCAATTTGGAAATACATACATAGACATGTATTTTTATGTGTCTATAATGAGAATTTTTAAATCATATAGTAATTAAGATTTTTAGCATCTCATTAATAACTCAATCTTCTTTAAAATAAGTCATTGCCATGTTGCTAGCTGCAAGGAATTTCTACCTTCCTGTGTTTGCTTCTATGAGAAATGATAGTTTTTGAAAGATTATCTCAAAAAGCTCTAATAGAATTTAAACGAGTGATCCCAAAAGTACCCAGGGACCACAAGGATATCCTTATCAGCATCTAGGTTTTTTATTATATGGCCAACCACTACTTCATAAAGCAGGACTGAATAAAATTGGCTGCAAAGGTAACCTAGCTTAATGAAGCCAGTAATGAGTTGGTGAGTAGAAATTATTCCTACATGGTGTCATTAACTGTGACCCAAGCAGCCCTCCACAGTGTCTTTAACATCCCCTGAGGTCTGTTTTTTTCCTGTCAGATATCAAGTACCACCCACTCAAATGCTTAGGCATTACATTCTCCTTATTAGCTGTTACCCTAGTCTGTGACACCTGTGGATGAAGATTTTTGTCCAAGGCTGTGCTCTGGCTGTGTAATCCTAGAGCAAGTCACTTAATCTCTGAGCTATTTTTTCTCATTTATAGAATAAGCTGATACCTATCAGGCCCACCGCACAGAGCTGTTGTGAAATCAAAAGTACATAATCTATGTTTAAGAAACTTTGTAAAGTGTTATAAACTTTAGAAGTTATAATTATTTGTATTGGCTTTGGTTTGCTTTGACAAAAGGACTATTTCATAGACCTTTCTTTTGCTGTGTATAAACTGCATACTTTGAAATTACAAATTCTTCTAAAATTAAGATTGTGCAAGTGTCCTGTGGATTTCCATTTTTTTCTTACATTGTGATATGCTCAGTGTCACAAAGTTTAGACACCTTTTTGCTTTGTGAGATAAAGGCAGGATTAGAGCTATCATCTCCAGCCCTGGAGTAGATCTGCTGCCCACAGCAGGGCTCCCCGGGGAACATGAATTTTCACCTCTTGCCATGAGGAGGTAGACACAGTTGGTAAAGGAAACAAAGGACATTCTAAAATAAGGGAGGTTTCCATGTCTCAGACAATGATTCTCCTTACACACTGACACCAGTTTCCTTATGTTTGTAGATTCCTTCGTTAGGCACACAACATATGGCCAAACCAGAATGATTCTGATATTTTAAGGATTATACTCAAATATTCTACTCCTACCTACCTAGCTGGTGGCTTTTAATCCCACTGACCATTAACACCAGTCAACCAGTAACTCTGCCTTAATGGTATGTTTCCTTCTTGAGATCTTTGCCCTAATTATTTTACATGTTATCATATTCAGTTGTGGTTTTTCCTTCCTTAACTTTATTGGCTGCTGTCAGTTTCAAACCTTATGCAATGTGCTTCCTGGGCTGAATGTTAAAGAGTTAAAATAATAAAATCTCTTGCCGTGCATGAAGTCTCCTTCACAGGCTAACTTGCCAAAAAAAAAAAAAAAAAGACAACTAACCATAATTTTAATACCTCATTAATTTTAATTTCCTCCAACTGAAGCATTAAAAATGTTTACATATGCACATTTGAAGTGAAGAATAATATGTGTTTCCTAGCCCCTTTTTTTTCAATTAATGTTTCTTTAGGTTGTGTCAAGTGGAAATGCAGTCCAAATGCTTGGGCTGTGCTTTTCAGCACTATTATGTACAGTGCCACTTATTTGCCAAACATTTATCCATGCCAGCTATTAAATCTAGGCAATTCTGACTAAAGCCTTCATTTAAACTTGCTATTTGCTTAACCTTCATTGTACCTGTGTGAGATTTTAGCTTAGTCATCGCCACTTCATTACACTCTCCCCAGCAGCAAAGGAGCTCTGTGATCACTCCAGAAATCTCATTGGAAAGGCTGCTTCCCTTAAGGTTTAGCCCTTGCTAGCATTAGATGTTTAAGGTAATTCCTTCATTTTCCATCATTTCCTTTATTTTCTTAAAGCAACAGCATGAAAACATTCCTACTGTCATTATCTTAATTTTTTTATTTCTTTTCACTTCATCTCTCAAAGACTCCTATCTTGTATTGGTAAAATATTCATCTGCAGTTTCCTGATAACCAAAACTGCACTTGTCTTGGGATGAAGGGAGGATAAGTGACTATTAGCAGCCAACTATATTCTTTTCCCAGCATTTTATTTGTGTGGAGCACTGCCTGTCTTGTTATGCACCCAACAATCAAGCTAACAAAGCACCTTGCCTTCCTTATTTTTATTCTTCTAATGTTTGGGAAAATTACACTGATAGATTATGTTCCCATGCAGGCTGTAGTTGTTTCTGCTCTTTGGAGTTGAGTCACTACACCATTTTCCTGCAACTAGCCCCAGTGTTCATATTTTTAAAAAGACAAAGAATGTAATTTTTCTTCTGAAAGAAAGAAAACTTCCTCCTGCAACTTGCTTTCTTCTATTTGGCAGAATCCCACTGTGTAGCTAGCTACACACTTAAACTAAATGGGTAGGCTAGCTATTTCGTCAGTTCAGAGAAGGGACCCCAAATGCACAGTTTACAATCATTGCTCCTATTGGTTTATAGATTTTTAGATAAGTGATTAATCTGAAAGAACATATCAGCAGGGATAGAGGGACATTGGTCGAATGGATAGGCGTTAGGGAGAAATACAGTAAATAAGAAGCTGTGCACTCAACCTTCTTTTATTAACAAGAGTCCAGAAAAGTACCAACTTCTAGAAGTTGTTGTCAATTAAAATTTGAGTATGACATTTAGAAAGAACTAATTTCTAATGTCAAGATGAAATTCAGGTGCTCTCTAGTAATGCTAGTTTTTAATATTTTTTCTGTTTGGGTGATATATTTTAAGGAAGAAAAATTATGTATGCCTCCTCTCATTTCTGGGGGCAAATGAGGGGGTACCCAAAAAACAGAATTATCTCCTGGAGGTTGGGCCCCTTATAGTATAGGCTTCCTCTGCTAGGTGAGTGTTCCAGGAACCCATCTGTATCAGTGCACCAGCTGGCGTTGTTGTGAGAGGCTATGTTCAGCTTGAGTGAATTTTTTTGGAAGACTCTTTCACCGTGTTTGTCCATTTTATAATGGGTGATTCAGGAGTGCACCAGCCCACACCACGCTGTGTTCAGCAGTTTTTGCCAAAAAACAGCATAACCACTCCCCCATGCCCCACCCTCTCTATTCACCCACTCTCACTCCGAGCGGCTTTTTTTTTTGGTTTCACAGATGAAAAAAATGTCCTCATAAGGAAACATATTGCTGATGTGGAAAAGGTGACACAAAAAATGGCAGAAGCATTAAAAGACATCAAAATTGATGGGTTCAGAAATTGTTTTAGGCTGTGGAAAGGACGTTTAAATAGGTATATTGCATTAAATGGAGAGTACTTTGAAGGTGACTGAAATTTAAACATGGAAGAGTAAATACACAGTTTTTTATAAATAAATTCTGTGTTTTGGGGGTCCCCTCTTGTATGTACAAACTACAATAGTTCTTGCTCAGATACTAAGCTTTAAGATAGTGGTTTTTTCTTCACCTTCTGTTTAAGACATATGAATTTGAGGGGGGGGTACCTAGCTAAAATATGTATATAGAGAGACGTATATCAACATTATGATTCGGTGAGTAAGGCCCAGGACTCTACCTACCTAACGAACAAGCCTAGTAATTCTGGTGCAGATGGTCCAAGAGGAACCCCCTATCATAAAGGTATGCTGGTTCTCCAGCCTTCCTCTTCTGAGCACCAGGATGTGGATGCAATTGCAAAATTAAGTCTTCCTGTGACTTCCAATTGCTCATCACCCTCCACACAGTAGAAACTCAAGGATTTTCTTTTAACCCTTTATAGGGCTCTTTATGTCAGAAATCCTTTTTCTAAATATAAATATAGGAATTTTAATATAAACTTTACTTTTATCATGCATTGCAATTTATATTAAACTTTTTAGAGAAGGTGATGCCTCCTCTTTTATGGCTGGCAATAGCAAACACATAAGTGTGCAACCTTATTGTAAAATACCCCATTTTGAGAAAGGCCAAAGTACCAATAGATTTGTGGGGGTTTGTGGTACTTATGAATGTGGACAATAGTCTATTTTGAGATTGATCATGTCAGTTGCTGGGATGGCCCTAGGAGTCAAAAAGAGGAGCCATAGTCTGAGGCCATACAAGAAGAACTAAAGATAAAAACAGAGCTGAAGTTTGATGTAAGCCACAAGGGTAAACAGAATTCAACATGCATACCATTTTCCAGGATTCAACTTGCATAAAAATATTCTTTTATATAAACAAAGTAGTGGGCAACTCTTAGCTCTTATGATACCTCAGTATCATAGATAAAGTTTCCCCAGTCTAAACAGACAGAGCTTCTTGGGATCACCCCTGGGAAGGTGGAGCACGGGTTCAATTTCAGTCCCGTCTTCTTCCTTCAGCACAACTTTCTCATGCAGGGCCACCCACAAACCAGTCCTGCAAAGTGTTCCCTGTTATATACATTCATCAATTTGAAGGACGGGTACAGGTAATTCTCTAAGTGACAGAAGGAAACATTTGTTTGTACTAGATGTAAATATATCACAGGATATTAACAAACCCTGACTTCAATCCCCTCTATTTCTGTGGTTTTGTTCTAAAACATTTTCTTTTACTGGGAGACTAGGGAAGTTTTCCTGCATGCTCAGGTGTGATGGAGAAGCTGCAATACGCCAGCTTCCTCAGCCAGCTACATAGAGTGAAGGAGCAGTCCCAAGTGATAATGCAAGCCATGGCGGAGTTAGCCACCATTCCCTACCTACAGGACATCAGTCAACAGGAGGCGGAATTGGTAAGTCTGCTTTTCTTCGTTTAAGGCTTTCACATGCCCTGAGTCAACAGAAAAAGTGACGTGGTCTAAAACAAAGTTGTCGTAATAAATATAATCTGAGGGCAAACTCCACTAGTTTTATATTAATGAAGAAACTGGAAAATGTACAAAGGTAGGTGTGTCTTTTTTTATTTGCTCACGTTGACTAGCTTCCATTTTTTTTAATAGCAAGAATTATATGATAAGGAAAAATGTGGAAAAGGTCTGATCACTTGTATAGTGTGTCAGGCTTTTTTATTTTACATAAACTTAAATTTTAATAAATTGCTTCTTAAAGTCCAAGGTATGTTAACATATGATTCTCTTCTATGGAAAACTGAGAGTACAAAAGAGTAATTGCTGGATAGAAAACCAACCCTACAAAATAATCTTTAGAGGTGTTGGCAGTGCTGATACACACACACACTAGTACATTTAGACAGGATAATTATTTTATTTGAGGGAAAAATGTGGTTAGTCAAATGGCTGTATTTTTAAACTAAATTGGATACTTGACTCAGAAAACAGAAAGGCAGTCAAAAACTAGTTGAAGGAATACCTCAAATAATCTTCAAACAGATTTATATATTTAACCATAATTAATAATAGAAACGATAGCACCTTGTTTGAAAAACAATTAGTAAACACTTCGCTGGTCATTTGAGGAAAGGTGAAATGTACTCTATATGGAGATCTTAATGTTTTATAGAGAAGGGTTCTTTACTTTATGGCTTTAATGAAGGTAGCTAAAACTATTTATAAACTTGAATTGAATTCACATAGCAAGAATGGGAACAGCCCAAACTGATCACCTATAATTTTCAGATAACTAAAAGAATCCTCCCTCTCTGAGTTTTTAAAGTCATAACAAATTAATCAAGAAATGAACTACCAACCTACATAATGTGCATCTGAACCAGAAAAAGTGTGTTAAATAAATACTTACATTCAAAGTGTGCATGTAAAATAGTCTGACTACCCAAATAAGAAATCTATGCTTACTAAAAATTAAACCTATAGGGGGAAGGGGAGGAAGTCTATTAATCAAGGAATTACTAAGTAAAAACTGGCAGTAATACTTTCACACCCTTTACGGCTGTGTGCAGCAGAACGCCTCCTAAAAGGCTGTGTTTATCCTACCAGTCATAGGGCGTTCAGGAGTGCAGTAAGTATGGAGCTTTCAAAGTGTATATTACAGCCAATTTTAGATGATTAATGCCCCTCGGAGATCAGAGGAAGCAAAGAAAATGTTAATTTAAGAAGCTGGCACAATGTTGATCCTGTCTTCCTGAAAAGCGCATGCAAGATTTAAATGAAAAATACAGGGGAGTTTTCTGCACTTTAGTCTTCTTAACCACATGTGTGCAGCTTCATTTTTCTGAAAGTACTTACATTTCAAAATATACACAAACAGTGGCAAACTAGCATTATTGGCATCCCTTACTAACACGTTAGTGCAATATTCCACTATCTCAAAAACTCTTGTAAGACAGGATTTAATGGGATATTTTCATAATTTATATGCCTACTAGAAAAAAAATTTTCTAATGTATAAAAATGTATGTGTGCAGGCCCAATATTTAAAAATCATATATCTTGCATGATTTCATCACCATAAATAATAGATTTTACTTTTCAACTTGAAAGCATGGGTTTATCTAGACAATAAATCTTGGTAGTGCTTTTGGTGGTGCCGTCTAAACAGGGACTGCTCGATAGGAGAGTTCTGAGTGACTCTGCTCTGCCCTTCTGCTACGACTCTGCCATAGCTAAAGCTCAGAAAGGTTCTCTGAGGGTGCACACTGTTTGAAGCCACAGTGAACTGAACCAGCATGTGTTCTTTTTTTAGAGAACTTTCTTTTTTTAGCTCTGTCACATGGCTTCACTGTGGCTTCACCGCTTTGCAGCTACACATGCAGTATGCGTATAGGACTGTTTTCAATTGGAGTATGGCAGCTTGGGAAAAGGGTGGAATTTTGAAAACTTGCCTTTGAATGAAACCTAAAAAGACAACATGGTTATTTTGAAGTTTTAGAGAAGAAAAGAATAGTAAAAATAATTTAAGTGAGCCAGATCCTTCCGGAAGCAATAAAACAGCACAATCTTAGAATTGTCCTCTGGTGAGCTTTTGCATGATGCCTAAAATTATGATACATTAGCCTCAGGAGCAAATACTAAAACGTGTCCATGTACTGCATGCCATTTCCTGAGAGAATTAACTACCGCCTTCATGCTTTACAACCCAAATCTGTTTTTACAAAGCATCAACACTTACTACATTAAAACCTATATGTTTCCTACAAATTTTCAAGAAGAATCTTTTCATTGTTTCAATATTTTATATCTGCAATAATACTCAGTAATGACTGAAGCAAAGATGAGGTAGCAATGTTCATTGCCAGAAAGATGAGTAATAAAATCATCAGCGTACAAATGATTTTTTAATTAGGTTTTAATCTGTGTGTTTAGAGAAGTTATTTCTGTGTGAATGCCACACTGATAATTTTTATCTTGGTGCCACAGCTGCAGTCACTAATGGCAGATGCTATGGACATCCTTGAAGGAAGAAGAAATGATAAAGAACGTGTGTGGAATAAAATCCAAAAGGTAAAACTTCCAGCTGAATGAAAAAGATATATTCTTCTCAAAGAAAATGTCCATCTTGGGTCATATGTGTTTAGAAGATAAAAAGAAAGTTCTTCAGGCTGCTTTATTATTTGTTTTCTTTTTAAAGTAAATGCAGTTCTCTCTCTGAAGGTGTAACTGAAACCATGGGTTTTTTAACCTGTTCCCTCAGATCTGCTTCTTTCTCAGCAGACTGTAGTCATATGCTTTTATGGGTCTTCCTATCATGCTCATTTCCATATTCTATTTTTATTATCAGCTTCTTCGTTATTGATTATTCTAGTTTTTTAAAAACCCTTCCACAGCATTTTAGTTTACTTCTCAACCCTTTCCCCCATTTTTTGTCACTGAAGAAAAAATGGCTACATTTCAATAAAATACAAAGAACATAGCACATTGATGTTTTATGGAGAGGAGTAACATGCTGTTTGTTAGAAGCAGAGGAACATTTCTTTATTGGCTACTGGAGTTTAAATAGAGCGACTGCCAAGATACACCCAGACCCCTATACTCGGAGGACGTATGTAATACCACAAGGCCCTCCAATAACATAGGAGTGAATGATAGTGATTCTCCATTTCAGCTAAAGATACAACTTCTGATGCATCTATTCCCCACTCAGTCTCCTCCAATCACTGTAAGAACCCAGAGAGGACTGGTGTCAGGAGATGTGAGAGGAGTAAGCCAAAGAAGCCTTCACTTTCAGAGGTAGTGGTCAGCCAGCCATTAGGCATTCCAGTGCATCTGAGGAAATGTCTTCTGAGATCATACAGAGGCCCTATGATAACTGTATAAAACAGAAAGCAACTGAACTCAACAAATATTTGTTGAATATTTACCATGCAAGGGAAAACAGTAGTTATCAAAGATATTGTGCTGGACAAGACAAACACAACTCCTGCCTATATGGATGGGCCTTACCGTCTAGAAAATAAGACAGTTATTAAAGAGTTACTTATAAGTTTCACAAATATTATAATGAAAAAAGTCAATGTTCAATGATCTATAGAAACAAATAAGGGAATATAATTTGGTCTAGGAGGTCATAAATTCCAGAAGTGATATTTATACAATATTTAAAGGCTATGTAGTTGTTGTCAGGAAAAAAGGGGAGATTTCTAAACAAAAGGAACAGTTTGTACCAAGGATGCAAAGAAAGCGTGGCACATTCAAAAACTGACGAAGGCACAAGGAACATACTTCAAAATGCATTGCAGAGGCAGAAGTCGACTCACAGAAGGACTTGTAAATTATGTTAAGAATTTGGGATGTTTCAGAAAGTATGTGACTGGAAAAATGTATTTGAGGCATCTCTAGGGCCACAGTGGGAGAACAGATTGAGGGACTACAGAAATGTGGGGAGTCAGTTATAATACAGCGGCTGATCTACAGGGGAAGATGCAGCGATGGAACAAAGCAGTCCAATATAAGAAATATTCAGGAAGCCAAACCAACAGGACGTGTAGTTCACTGGTTGCATGTGGGAATTTAGAGAATAGAAAGAATTAAAAATGATGCCCACATATTTGGCTTGAGCCATTGGGCAGGGGATAGAGAGAGGTTTGCTGTTGCCATTTACTAAGGAAGGAAACACTGTTGGAGGAGCAGCTTTTGACAGAGAATCTAAACTACTTCAGGATCCAGTTGGGAGACCGAAACCATGCCAGATATTTGAAAGGGAATTTTATATATTTGAAAGGGAATTTTATATAAAGAATGTTTAAGTAGGTATGAAATTGTTAACTACGTAACTGAAAAAGCAAAAGAGAACAATAATTTATCACAAAGGAAGTAATTAAAGGAAACATCTACTACCTATTAGGGCTGGGAAAGCAAAGGGAAAAGGTTGCAATTAAGTACTAGAACAGAAACTTGGAGAAGGGACCCTACTAAGCCAACATTCAGACTCCCCACTAGGAGGCGCTGCTTAACTGGTGCTACTATGGCTGAGCTTGAAGGAGAGCTAAATTCTCGTCGTCGGCAGCCGTCCATCTCGAGAGACGATGGTGTAGCTTCTTAAGAGTCTATCTGCACAGCCGAGAATGGTTGTGCAGTCCGACTCGGGAGTGACACGGTATCTGTCTCCTCCCGTGTTAAATCGACATCTTGCGATGACGCTGGAGTGTCCTCTCCAGTGAAGCTGAAGCTACAGAGCCTGGGCAGGGTGATATGGAGGGTCTGCTGTTGCCCATGCAGCAGACCCCCCCTCTCTTCGCAGCTGAAGGGTCCAAGGGAAAGACGGAGTCGATACAGCTTGGCTTCAGGTGCGCCGCAGGAGTTGCCGGTGTTGACTACAACGTCAAACCGCCTTAGGGACTCCGGCTCCGGATTTTCTGTCGGGGTTTACTCCCTTAACCTTTCCCCTGAAGAGGTATGCCGCAAGGCAGCGGAGGTTTTTTGGAGTCAGAGTTTTCCTTCTCTGATGTGCCCTGACTGGAAGATCGAACAAGCGACACTTAGCTCGCAGGCCGACGGTCAATCCACTGAGCCAAACCAGCCAGGGGCTAGAGCTAACTTCTAAGGATGCACTAACCCACTGGTGCTGATGTAGGGGGGTGAGTAGGGGGAGGGGATGGTAATGGAAGTAATTCTGCAACTTTTGGAAAAACTGGATTGAACTGCTACTACAGAAAGGACCATGTATCTGGAGGAAAGAAGGTTTGCTGAAGCGATGCTCAACAGGAACCCCAAGTGGACGGGCAGTCTGCCGCAAGTGAACAGGAAATAGCAAGTCCTTCCTTTCTCCTTTGGTTTTGCAGTGCCCCTCTGTTACCCTATTGACAGAGACTAAGAGCTGGCAAAATAGAAGTGGGGTTTGCAGAATTCCAGCTCCAGTATCAAAGAACTGATGGTAAAGGGTAGGTTTGGAATTGACAGGCGACAGGCTAATCACGAGCATGAAAGTAAACTGAACTTACAGTGCTGGCAAGATGTCCAAGAGGAATACAGAAGCCTGGAGTTCTGGATAAAAGACCGAAAGATAGAAATTTCTTCGTCATTGCCAAATGGGTGTTAACTGAAATCATTCGAGTGGATGACGTGGCTGAGAAAGAACACGGAATAAGGAGAGAAGTTTTCGGGGAACGTTTCAATCTTAAGAGGAGAACTTTACAAGTGAGACTAAGGAGAAATGGCAAGAGATATTGGAGCTAGTGGTAAAGCAAATCCAATTCTGATGAGAATCAAGCAGTATAATCAAATATTTCTGTTAGGTACAAAAACAATTGTTTAGAACAAAGGTTAGCAAACTCCAACCTTCAGTTACAACTTGTCCAACCACCTATTTTTGTAAATAAAGTTTACTGCACACACCCATGCAATTCATTTCATATTGTCTATGTCCCCCTTGGTCAAGTTGAGTAGTCACTACAAAGACCGTATAGTTCACAAAGCCTAAAAAATTTACTATGTGTCCCTATACAGAAAAAGTTTGCTATACTTTGGTTTAGAGCATAACTGTACACAGAAATATTTGTATTTGTATAGTAATGCAATTATATTTATGTTTTTACAGTATATAAATAACACTTGTTCAGTAATATTTGTACTTATAAATCTAAGTGATACTAGAACAGTCCAATTATGAAATTCTAATGACCAGCCAAAAAGTTGGAAGAGAGACTGACATTTATCTATACCTGTTTACATCTTGTAAACAACCACCAATTTCACCTCATTCTCAGCTAGTTTTTTTTATACCCACATTCATAGAAGCGCTGAGCCTGTGGCTTCCCACTTTGCCCATATTTTAGTTATTTATTGCTGTATTACACATCACCCAAATATATAGTAGTTTAGCAACAATTTACTACTTTCTCATGGATCTATAGCTTGACAGCCAGGGGGTTCCTGCTTAGTGCCTCTCATGCATCCAGTCAGATGGTTTCAATCACAGGGAGTCATCTGAAAGCTAAAATAAACTAGACTCCAGAATGGCTCACTCACGTGGTAGACAGTTGACACTATTCCTGAGGCAGTTGACTGAATGCCTTAATGTGGCCTCCCATGTGCCTTAGGCTGGGTTCCAAGAGGAAGTACGCATTTCAAGACAAAGAAAATAGGAACCGTACCAGTCCTCCTAAAGGCTAGACCCAGAAATGGCAGAGCAATTTCCACCATATCTATTGGTCAAAGCAGTCGCGTGGCAGCCCAGAGTCACAGGGTTGGAAGAATAGATTTCACTTCTCTGTGGAGAAGGATATGTATATTCAGTGAGAGACTGAAATGATAGTGTCTGTCTTGAAGACAAGTCCCAGCAGCAAAGCCATGGCTCTGTCTAGGCTAGAAAATTTACAAGCAAGTAGAAGTCAAGAGGCTGGTCAAATCAAAGCCCCTGAGATTAGGACACTGCAGAACCACTCCACCCAACCACTAGGTGTCTAGAATGACTAACTAGTGAGCAGCCAATCTTTCCAAATTAAAAGCCCTGGTAATGATCTTAGCTTTCTAAATGGAAGCTCCTGAGAGGTCTTTAGGAAGATGTGAATGGGAAGGAACAGGGTGCCAAATTTTTCCCAAGGGCTTTTAATTTGGTTAATGTGACTCTATAAAGGATGATCCTATCACTTTCAGATAATTCCGGTAGCAAGTAAGTAATTTTCTTTTATTGCTACCAAGTTAATTTGCATGTGCAGAAAAAAATCATTTAAAAAAAACCTAATTGTACAAGCTACACTGTGTTTTGAGCCCACTAGAAGTTGATATCAGCATCACCACCTCTGAGATCTGTTATCTGTAATAGAAACAGCTGTTGTACCTAATGAAAACACTTGAAGTTTTCATCAGAAGCAGCAGAATTATAGGAGCACCTCCTAGTTCCACATAGTTATAGGGACTGTCAGAACCCCCATTACCTAACACAATTTTCAGAGCTCCACTTTGTTGTGGGTCTATAAAAAGCCTATCAAGATGAAATCTGATTCATGAGCACTGACCTGCTGTCTATTTTTTTTTTCTGTGAGATTTTACTAATAACCCAGAAAGAGAAAGTATGAGATAATTGTTTTTTCCTAATTCACTAGAACTAAAGTACATTCTCTATAGAGTTTTAGGATTTTAGCTTTTGTTTTGGTTTAGCTTTACAGACCACTGTTTTCCTTCTGGTAATTAAATCAAGAAAGATATACATATGTTAGTTTAGCGAGCATATACAAAAATAAGCAGGTTATATCAAAAAAATAAAAGGTAAATTTTCTTGTATTGGCAAGTCCCATGACACAGCAGGACTCTTTAGGTTTATTACCCTTTGCTTCATTTTAGTCTACAGCAAGTATACCTGAGAAAACACTCCTTGGAATATCTCATGAGTCCTGTTCATACAGCTCATTCCTGCATTCTTCAGACATTTACCCAGCACCTCCTCTGGGTCAGACATTATTGCAAGCAATGCCCTCATGATGTTTGCACTCTTCTAGACAAAAGTAGGGAGTACACCACCTAGGAAATCTGGAATGTGTCATAAGTAATAAATGTGATGAATGGAGGAGCCAGAAAAAGAAAGTGGGACGTGCCAGATGATTGCAAATGCAGTAGAACAGTCAGGGCAGGACAGACTGGGGTGCCGCATGGAGAAACATCTGAAAGAAATGCAAACCTTGCAAATAGCTGGAGAAAATCATTCCAGGTAAAGGAAGTAGCAAAAGCAAAACCCAGAGACTGGACATGCCTGGCATGTACAAGAAACTGCAGTGAGGGTAGGTGACTAGAGTAGACTGAATAAGAGTAATAGAAAATGAAGCCAGAGAGCAGAGGACATGATGCTTTGTCAGATAAGAAAACAATCTAAGCTACTAAGTTGAGAATGGATTGAAAGGGGCAAGTGTAGAATCAGAAAGACTAGTTAGTAGGTTATTATGACACAGGAGAGTGATTATGATGGCTTGAACTCAAGGTTGAATGGCCTGAACCTTGAACCTAAGTGCTGGGAGTGAGTGTGCAAAGTGGTCAGGTCTATCCAGAAGAACAAAGGCTTGTATAGACAGAGGTTAGTACAGTAGAAAAGCACCCTGAACTAGCAGTTTGGAGACTTGGCCTGCCACAAGCAGCTCAGAAGCCACTTCCCTTCTCTGGGTCTCAGTTTTCTGATCTGTAAAATAAAGCTATTGAACTAGAAGCTTCTAGCTCTGAATGAATTCTTTTTTTTTTTTTTTTTTTTTTTTTTTGAAAGCCAGGCTATCAAAATGAAAGAGTAAGAGTTCATGTTTACCAAACCCTTAATAAGTGCCAACACTCTCCTTACTTTACATACAGCAACTCACTAATCCTCACATGAGGTGAAAGGTGCAATTTATTAAACAGAGAAATTTAGCAGTTTGTCTAAAGTCTCACAGCCAGCAAGTGGTAGAGCCAGGACTTGTTCTAGACCTAGGACCTAAGCTTTCTTGATAGAACCTACATTTTGTACTGCCTAAAAAATCTTGTTTTGTATAGAGCTGAGCATTCAGGTGTGAGGCCCATGGGAAATTACTATAATCTGCAACCAGAGTGGAATTTAGCCATAAACTAGGCCAGTTTGTATGTCTTCAATTCTCAAAATAAAGTTCTTTTAATCTGAGCCAAAAATATCGCTAAGGAATTTTTGGTTCAGTATACCTTTGTAATCCACCTATATAGCATCCTCCTCCTCTGTTCCTTACTTTTCCATCTATAACTGTAAAGAATACAAAGCCTAAATCTGCAAATCTTTGACCATTAATTCAGCTCCCATTCATGTCACCTTAGGCAGGTCACACCCTTCTCAGAAACATAATGTGTTCATATCTTCACCACCTTCAGAATCTATGATTTTGTGTTTCTTAGCATTGAATTCTAAGGCCCATTGAAGCTTTATAAAAATAGCCTGAAGATAAATAGCAAAAGGAGTCTTTAGGAAGAAAATTCTTTTAAAAAATGCACCAACTGTTTAGTTGGAACATTCCTATTTCTTCTCACCAGAGAAATAGTTAAGCAACACTCTGAAGCAACTTAGAAGAAAAGTTCCTTGCTCTTCACTTACAAAGTCTACATTTTGTAGTAAGGTGATCAGAATTTAATCTGGTATAACACAGTTTGTTGTTTTTTTTTAATTCTGATATGCTTCTGGATCACTGATGTGAGACCAAATGAGAGAATTGAAAGTGTTATTTTAAAAGTAATGAGAGAAATACTCCAGCATGTAATCATGGTCCTGTGAATTTTCATGAAAAGTAATGCTACTTTTAAATTTTATTAAATATTATAACATAACATAGTACATCATAATCTTCAATGAATGTAACTCGCACAGTATAGGTGGATATCTTTAAATCATCCATATGAACTTACTCAAAATTACTTAGGTTTTTATGTCCCTTTTTAATCTCGCTTATAAATTATACTTGTCATCGTACAGAAATGGCATTCATTGATATACTAATTTGGTTTTTTAGGATGAAAATGGGAGAGAACTGTATGTCACTTAACAACTCCGTTCTGTTCAAGGCTGATGTAAGGCAAAGCAAGCAGGGAGAATACAAATCTGGGAGCTGGGCCAGGGGCAGTTGGTTGAGAAGGAAGAAGGAAGAGCAAATTGGAACATTATATTTACTTTCCACATCAGCATTCAAGCCTGAGCCCTTCTGAGAGAGGCCGCACATGCGACACCACCCTTCCTCGGCCAGTCGCTTGGGCTGGCTAATACGTGGTTAGGGCGCACAGTTGTGTCTCTCTGAAAGAACTGCCTTCTTTTCAAAGATTCAGCAGCCGTACCACTCATTTGCAAAGCAGTTTTTCCAGCTATTGGGTTTTTCCTGTGTGTCTTGTTCTTTAAAGAGTCTCTGCAGATTTATTACAATTTGATTATGAATCTTCTCAGCCTCTGGTTATGGGCTTCTGCATTAGCATATCCCCAAGTTCCTTTACAGTGTGTGCTCCAAGCACTGCTAAGCAGTTCTGTCCACGGCATAATGCAAACCGTGGAAAGCAAGCTAAGTGCTCTTATTGCTGACCTGCTAGGGGCGAGGCAGGGAACAGCTCTGAGGACAAGAGGAAGGCAAGGCCCAAGGGGATAAAGAGGCCCCATGAGGAAATATATAAATCACTGTGCTTCCAGGGATAAATGAGTCCGTGCCAGTGAATGTCCAGGCCAGCAGCTGTAGTGGGGAGTGGGGGTGCTCCACCAAAGTCCAGACAAACCTTTTGTGGTCACAGGCTGAGTCCTGGGGCAGTGGGACCTGAGGGGAAGCCTTCACCCTCAAATGTTACCTGCAGCAGATCCAGGTCTAGCCTAGGAAGTGCAGGAAGCTAAAAGCCTTGGTTCTGGCTATCTCCCCCAGCCACTGGGACATACCTCAAATCTTAATGGCACATTTCAACTATCATTTAAACTAAACAGCATCTTTCTCCTCTGACTTAAAGGAAATAATATGTGCTTAATTTGTGAAACATTTTCCACAACCCTTATTTGCCAATAACTCACTTTCCACCTATACTTGGCCATTTCTCCAAAACTCTCAATCCGTCTTTTATATACTTTGTTGGCTGAAAGCATTGTCTTCTAAAACCTTAAGGAATTTGGCAGGAAATGTCAGCAGCAGACGTATTTCTGTGCAGGAGTTGAATCCTAGCATGACCTTCACCTAAGGAGCGTGTATCCAAAAGTGTTGCCATTTTTTAAGACTATGTACTTTTTTAGAGAGGGGCGAAGAGAGGGAGAAAAGCATCAATGCTAAAAAGAAACATCAAGTGCACCTCTAACCAGGGACCTGGCCAGCAACCCAGGCATGTGCCCTGACCTGGAATAGATCTGGCAACCTTGCGGTTTGTGGGATGATGCCCAACTTACTGAGCCACACCAGCCAGGCCGAGTTTTGCCATCTTTAACAAGGCGTTTATCAAAGATCCAAGCTAACTCCGGTTGTGCTCTTGTACTTAATAACATACTGTTGCTCAATAAATTATCCAATTATGTTAGTCTATTTGAAGCTTACTTTTTTTGTTGTTTTTTTTAATGTGTTTTTTTGATTATACTGTTACAGTTGTCCCAATTTCACTTCCCTCTGCTCCCCTCCACCCAGTAGCCCCCCTCCCTCCAGTTGTTCCCTCCTTTTAGTCCATGTCCATTGGTTGTGCATATAGTTCTTCTCAGCCTCTTCCTATCTTCTCCATTCCCTCCTGCTATGCTTCTTAATACCTGTACCATCTCCCTCCCTTTCCCCCTTCCCCCTCCCTACTGACCTCCCCCAAATATGCTCCCCATACCTATAGTTCTTTTTCCACTCTTGTTGCCTATTTAGTTTGCCTTTGTTTCAATTCCCTAGCTTCTGTTTTTGTTTCTTGTGATAGAGTTTTCATTTTAGTGTTCATAGTTTTGATCCTCCTTTTTCTAAACCAGTTCCTTTAACATCTCATATAATAGTGGTTTGGATCTAATGAACTCTTTCAGTTTTACTTTGTCCTGGAAGCACTTTCTCTGTCCTTCTATTCTGAATGACAATTTCGCTGGATAGAGTATTCGTGGTTGTAAGTTTTTGATTTTTATTACTTTGAATATTTCTTGCCAGTCCCTTCTTGCCTGCAGGGTCTCCTTTGAGAAATCAGAGGATAGTCTAATTGGGACCCCTTTGTGTATGATTCTTTTCTTCTCTCTTGCTGCTTTTAAGATTCTCTCTTTATCTTTAACTCTTGACATTTTGATTATAATGTGTCTTGGAGTGGTTCTCCGTGGGTCCAGTTGTTTTGGAACTCTCTGTGCTTCCTGGACCTGTAAGTCTATTTCCTTCCCCAAGTTTGGGAAGTTCTGCTTTATTATATTTTCACTTAATTTTTCAATTTCTAGTTCATCTTCTTCGCCCTCTGGCAATCCTATAATTCTTATATTAGGTCTCTTATAGCTGTACCAGAGGTTTCTGATCCTCTCATCATTTTCCTTGCTTCCCGTTTCCTCTCTCTGCACTGGTTGACTGTTTGTTCCTTCTCTATGTTCTGGTTTGTTGATTTGAACTCTGGATTTTATTTCCTCACCATATGTCTCATATGTGGTTTTGTTCCTTTCAGTATGAGTGTTTTTCAATTCTTTCTCATCTTTTTCCAGATCTTTTGTTAATTCTGTAAGCCACCTGATAACAATGGCCCTGAACTGAGCCTCTGACAGGTTTCTTATTTGTTCATCTGTCAGGTTCTTCATCTGTTGCCTGGTGAGCTGTGCCACCGGGATTTCTATAGTTGTCTGCCTCATTTTGACAGATGCGTTTTGTTTTCTTGGGCCGGCTGTAGGGGGCAGTGCCTGTGTACTCGTCACAACCCAGCGACTGGTGGTGATCCGCAACCTATTTCACAGTGCTGTGGCGCTTTGTGTGGGGGCGGGGGTCCAAGATGGATTCCTGCAGTTATTCCGCTAGGAGACCGGGATCCGTCCTCCCGCCCTCTGTGCCTCACTGTTCAGCGATGTGGTGGCTGCTTTTCCCAGCGTTGGGGTCGCGAGCTGCCGGGGTTCGACTGCATCTGGGATTCCTCTCCCTGCCGCTGTCCCTGGTGCTACCACAAACAGCACCGCCTGATGCGCTCTTCTTATCTGCCTGAAGAGCGACGCTGGCTTATAACTTTGTATGTTGGGCTTCCATGTAGTTTTATTTTCTGGAATTTCTAGTTATCTTTTGTTTTGAAGTAGTTGTATTCCTCTCTGGTTGTAGAGGGAAGCCGAGCATGTCCGTCTAAGCCTCCATCTTGGCCGGAAGTCTTACTTTTGAATAGCTATCACAATTGAAACAAGCTATAGGAAAGTTTATCTCAGACAAATAATTGAGTTAATAATGTGAGGATGAAAAATGTTATCAGTTATTACTATTGATTTTTTACTATGTGCCAAGCATTTCAACAAGTGATTATTTAAATGATCGCAATAACCCTATAAAGGAGATATTATTGTCTCTCCTTTGAAATATGAGGGAAAGGAACTTTGCAAAATTAACAAGGGAAACAAGCCTAACTTGGTATTGACAGGGTTTGATTTTGAATAACTATTTGGGTCCAAGGCTTTCTTCTTAATCATTAGCTAGAATGCTTAGGTTCAACCAAATGCAGCTCCTTAAAGATCAATGGCACAAAGAACATTGTCTGACCCAAACTCAAAATCTGTAAGACAACCAAGGAGACCACCTTTGAATCTGATTTTTGGCAGTGAGTGGGACAGAAGTATCAGAGGCTATTGCAGGCATCCTGTATCTACTGACTCAGCTGAGGACTTACCCAGACTGCTTTGCAGCAGCTGCCTGACCAAATCTGAACTTTGGCACATGCCAACCCCCTGGATCATGCTGCTCTTACTCTTCGCCCTCTCCATCCCTCCCTTTGTAGACCTAGCATGTTTAGGTTGGCTTTGATGGCTCACCATTTTTCTTCTCCCTGCAACATCAGAACTCGAAGAGAATAGCTTGGAAGTCTAGTTGTCCCTGTAGTGACTTAATGTCACTCTGAGGGTCACTCTCTGGTGAGTTATGTGATTTGGCATGCTGAAATGCACTAGGGTCTCAAGGAAAACACAATTTTAGAAGTACACATTGCCATAACCCCTCCAAGCTGCACCCTCACATCGCAGAGCCTTGGAGACTGGGATTGAAAAGCACATTGTTAACCCCCCTTACTTCCTGTGATCTCTTTCTGCCTGTCTCACTAATGAGATAATATAAGGCGGCGACTAACACAGAAATTGAAAATGTTCACGTAACTCCAAACCCATTAGTGTTCTTCTCTTTGTATATGCTTTTCAAAATACAGCTTTCGGAAGTTCAGTGAAATATTCTGGGGTGAGGGAAGAGAACATATATCTCAATTATATTTTGAACTGCAGAGTAAGTTTGCAGTGCATTCTAAAAGTTACTCTTTAAGACACCAAAAGTGTCTTCCTTGCTTGGTGCCCCCAACACACATTTTATTGCATGTGTTCTATACATTAAACTTTGCAATTTTTTTTTTTATTCTAGAGAATAACAGCTTATACCACTTGGTAGCTAAATGAACCATAAGACATCTTCAATTCTGTATTGAAAGTAGGATTAATACAGAGTTCAGAGCAATTGACTTATAGCTCATTCAATCATGTATAGTGTACTCATTAAACCTTTCATCTTTTGGAGAAAGGCAAAAATGAAAGTGCCTTTATATGCATGCCTAACGGAAGGTCTGGGTCATTCTGATTATGACTTTCTTGAAAAGGTGCAGGTAGAGGAGGGGACGGGATTGTAATCTACAACACATAGCAAATGCTGTAAACACAAACACACCCATTTTCTTAGCACCATCAAAGCTGTGTAAACCTTATGTGTACTCGACTAAACTGGCCTTGTGCTGGAGAAAAAAGGAGCATGAGATAATTATCACCCTATGTTACAGAGATCCTAGCCTAGAGAGACAGGCCCTTCTCTTATTGAATTAAAAGAAATTTGAGACATGTTTAACTTCCCAAGTCCTCTTAATTGGAAAAAGAACCCCTTCAGCTTCACAGTACAGTATTCCCTCACTTGTCATGGGTATTACATTCTAGACCCGCTCCATGAAGTAGAAACCTTATTCTACACTCTTAAACCTACGTAACTTTAACAACATACGTATACAGTACTGCAAAATCCTGCGATATAGCAAAAAAATTCCAGATAAATAATTAAATATAATATTTTTTTAATCCCGCGATACAGTGAGGCCGTGATAAGTGAACCACGATATAGAGAGGGACAACTTGTAATTTACTTCATAATACTGTTAAATATATTTAGAAGAAACTGGAAAATTTAGTTCAAGAAATAAAAGTACGCCTTCCTGATGTTCAGGGATCAAAAATAATTTTATAAAAAGCAATTATAGCAGATTTCTACTTCTGGGAATATAGAGTAAACATGCTTCTCCTATTCCTCCCATTAAAATGTACAACTAAAAATGGTAGAGTGAAAAAGGCAGACAACCTAGGGACATGGCACCTGAGGAATGACATAGTGGCAAGCTCACTGGGTTTCTGTTGTTGTTGTTATTGTTGGCTTCACATATCCTGCACTTGTTGCTGCAAAAGCTGGTAACCCAGAAATACTAACACAGAAATACCAAAAAAGCCCCCTATAAAAGCCTTTCTCTTTAGTCAAAGGACAAGGAAAGAGGAAGCCTAGTAAGACAGAAAACACTTAGACAATAGTCTTTCTACTCCAGCCAAGCACCACAGACAAAACTGTCATCTAAACCCAACCCCAAAGGTCAGGTGATGAATTAGACTTCTACCCTTACTAGGCCATAGCAAGGTGTCCCAGTCTTCCCATCCTAACAGGATGGTGTCTGAGAAGACCAGATAAGGTACCTGGACTTTCAACCCCTCTGGGTGGTTAGGCTCTCCCTTTCCTTTTCCCCCTGCTGGTGTGTTGTCAGAGGAGACCTAGCTGAGAGTCAGGATTTCCACCAGCTACCAACTATCATGAGCCTCCCACCCCAGTATGACATCGGTGGAGGCCACATGGGGAGTGGACATGAGGTTCTCCTCCCCCTCCCAAGTAGGGAGGTATCAGTGGAAACCCAGTGAAGAGCTTGAATGCTCATTTCCACCCAGAAGTAATGGGGATCGCCTTGCTCAGGTGTCAATGGAGGCTGAGTGGGGAACCTGAACTTCTATCCCTACATGGCAATGCCTTCTCCATCCCTGTGACAGCAGCTCTGGAAAGATCCAACTAAAGCAGAAGTTCTAAACAAGATCTAGCACATCATAACATAATATTCAAAATGCCCAGATTTCAAAGGTCACTCATCATACCAAGAATCAAGAAGATCTCAAACTGAGTGAAGAAAGATAATCAACAAATGCTAACACAGAGGAGTTAGAGATATTATAACAAAGATTTTAAAACGGCCATCATAAAAATGTTTTAATGAGTGAGTACAATTTACAAGCACCTTAAAGGAAATGAAAAAATAGAGTATCAGCAAAGAAATAAAAAGCTTCTAAGAAACAGAATAAATAGAAGCTATATAAAAACCAAATAGAAATTGCAAAACCGAAAAATACCGTAACTAAAATTTTTAAAAAACAGAACAAAAAAACCTCACTGGAGTGGCTCAACAGCAGATTGAAGGGGACAGAGGAAAGAATCAGTGAACTACTGGTAGGACAATTGATATTACCCAATCTGAACAACACCCATGGACCCTAATAAAGGCATGTGCCCCAGGGCTGTCTAGCTCTCAGCTTGTACACTTCCTTGACCTCCTCTGTGGCCTCACAAGAGGCATGCTGTGTACTTCCTCCAGGACTTATGACTAATAAACTTCCCTATTTTAATTTTTCTTGTGGTCTTTATTGAACTGCAGGTCACCATCCTGCACCACCCTGTACTCTACTTACCAAATGTTAACAAAGACCTAACAGTCTTCCACTTTTTTCTGCTTTTTGATTTCATTTTCTTTACTTTCTTAGCATTATCAGCTATACTTCTATTTTACTTTTTTAGTGGTTGCCCAAAGTTTGCAATATGCATTTATAACTAACCCCTATCCACTTTCAAATAACACAATACCACTACATAAGTAGTGTGAATACTTTATAATACAAAAATAATTATAATTTCTTCTTCCAGCCCTCTATCATTGTTCTCATTCATTTTACTTAATGTAAGCATATGTATATGATCCGTACATAGTCAAATACATTGTTGCTATTACTATTGCTCATTCACCAAGATAAGCCATAAAAAACACCTTAACGAATTTAAAAAAATAGAAATCATGCAAATTAAAACCATAATGAGATAAGTCACTATACACCTATCAAAATGACTAGCAAAAAACAATGCCAATACTAAATGATGATGAGCATGCAGAGAATTGGATCACTCATGCATCTCTGGTATAAATGGAATATGGTACCACCAATGTGGAAAACAATATGATAACTTCAAATAAAACCCTCAAAACAAAAGGAAGGTACCTTGCACGCAATGAGGTCACTCCAGCAGCCCTATGGAGAAACCAGTATCCATTGGCCAGTCATGTGGGTTGACCTCCCTGGAAGTGTATAGAAGTCTTCAGATGACCAGTGTCTGGCCTAACATCCTCACTGCAACCTCATGAAAAACAGAACCAGATCCACCTGACTAAACACTCACAAATTTCAAACACTCAGAAATTATAAACATAAATTGTTCATCGTTGCTTAAGCCATGAAAGAAAAGAAAAGACTTAATATGCAACTCTCATAGGACCTAGCATTTATACTGCCAAGCATTTATCCCAAAGAAATAAAGTCTTATGGCCACACCAAAAGACCTATACATAAATGTTTATGGCAACTTAATTCATATAGCCAGAAACTGGAAGTAATATAAATATCCTTCAAAGGTTCTATAGTTAAGCTGTGGTACATCCATACCATGGAATACTGCTAAGCAATAAAAAGGAACAAAGTGTTGATACATGCAGCAACCTGAACCAATCTTCAGAGAAGCATGGAGTTACATACTATATGATTTCATCTTTTTTAATTTTTTATCCTCACCCGAGGATATTTTTTTTTTTTTCATTGTTATTAGAAAGAGAGAGGAAGGGAGAAAGGACAGGAGGGAGAGAGAGAAGCACCCATTGATTGCCTCCAGTATGCACCCTGACTGAGGATTGCACGTGCTGGGACCAAGGATTGAACCACAACCTAGGTTGTTACCTAACCAGGAATTGAATACACAGCCTTTCAGTTACTGGAACAATGCTCCAGCCAACCAACCAAGCCACACCAGCCAGGGCTACATCATTTCGTTTATGTAACCTTCTTAAAACGACAAATATAGAAATGGACAAGAGATTAGTGGTTGACCAGGGTCAGAAGGGGTGGGGCCAGGAGGAAAATTGGTGTAGCCATAAAAGGGCAGTATGAGAGATCTTCCCGGTAATGGGACTGTCTTGTATTTTGAGTCAATATCCTGGCTGTAGTTATCTATGACCCTTTTGCAAAATGTTATCATTGGGGCAAACTACATAAAAAGCACAAAGATTCTTTTTCTACTACTACTTACCAATGCATGGGAATCTACAATTATGTCAAAATAAAAACTTAAAAAATATATTCAAACCTTCAAAGAATCTATGCCATTAAATGTTGCAAAATAAAGTTTTAAACAGCCATGATACATGTTTTCCTGGACAGAGTGATAGCAAGGTTTTGTAATGTTCTTTAACACTATACTAAAGATAATAATAATAAATAAAAAGCAGTGTCATTAGGGGCATTTTCAATGAAGAGTTGGTAATACAGTTGAGCAGGATGTTTTTTTGGACATTTTATAACATCTTGGCAATAGGTGCCTCAAATTTTACATTGTTCTTTTACAACTAAACCACTGAATAACATACCAAATTCTCTAAACAAAAAGGAGAAATATGGAGCTTGTTTGTCTGTCTGAATGATAGTCAGAAGCTAAAGGAAAATGCTATATTATGATAGGAGAAACAACTCTGTTTCAGAAACTCACTTTACTTTAGAATTTAATTTCAAGCCTGTTTGAAAACAATTGTAATTCTAATTAGAATTAAAATTCAAAGCATTTTGGATGATAAATATTTAAAAGCATTTGGTCTGGAAACTAAACTGGAACAGAGCAAACAAACGAATGTTATCAAATCCACTGTGGTGGAGTGAAATGTCTGTTTTGCCGAGAGGGTTTTGGTCCACACTGCTGATCGCTGGGAACACATTCTCATTCTCTTACCACTGCTGCAGTTATATAAACCTGATATTTATTCCCGAAGAATCCTATTCTTATTCTATCTCCCTTGTTTCTTCCTTAAGAGACATATTTAAAAGCTTTACTAAGAAGAAAAAAACCCTTCTAGCAGCCAATTCCTGAGGCATGGACTTGTGTAAACAAACCCCTATAAACATACCTCATCCTCTCTCCTTGATCCAAACTAGATAAAATCCAAGAGGAAGAATCAATTCAAGCCTACTGCCTTTCTTAGTGTTATCTACCAGTGCTTTTGTGTGTGAGATCAACTTCCTCTTGCTGCCATTATTGGAACAAAACCACCCTGCTTCCCAAAGTATACGCTTAGCCTGGGCAGGGGACATCAACCAAGTGATAAGCATCAGATAGCAAGAGATGTGAATTCTAGAAAGCCTCAAAGTCATGTTTAAGGGGAAAAGTATAACTTAATTGAGCTTCCTTTTATTTTATGGCTTAGTAGTGACATTAGTTTGCTGGGAAACTGAGTGGCTGGAACAGCAGAAATTTATTGTCTCACAGTTCTGCAGGAGGCTGGAAATCAGATCCAAGTGCCATCAGGAAAATCAGTATCACGCCTCTCTTAGCTTCTGGTTATTTGCTGACAATTTTTATCACACTTTGGCTTGTAGGAGCATCACCCTGATCCCTGCTTTCATCTTTACGTGGCATTTACCCTGTGTGTGTGTGTGTCTGTCCGAAGTACCCCTTTCTATGAGGACCCCAGCATTTTGGATTGAGGCCCACGCCAATGACCTCACTTTAACTTGATTACCTCTGTAAAGAGCCCACTCTGAAAATCTGGAAGTTAAGGCTTCAACATATGAATTTGGGGGGAAACAAAATTCAACTCATCACAGTAATGTTTTATTTAAAATGACTTTTAAAGGAAAAAGGCCACCCAGAACTTTATAGTGACTCTCCTGCTCCTCTGCCATGTTGGAAAGATGCCCCTTTCAAAGCCCTGCTAGGCTGTGCTGTCCCTTAACTGTTGTCATCTCTCACCAGCTCTGCTCGTGTTGAGCTTCTCGGTACTTCTTTCCTTAGTTTGTCCCATTCCTGACTCTCTGTGGCCCTGAAATTTATTTTCTTTCTCAGCAATGCCCTTGGTGTCATGGTGAGCCTTCACACAATAATCAGAGTTGCTTTCACCCCTGGCTCACACGCATTCAATTACCAAATACAAATAAGTTGGGTGTATGTACAAACGAAGCTAATAGCAATCCTCCTTCACAAGAAAACTCTCAAGTGCACAAAGGGTCACATGACCCCAGGGCATCCCCATACCTTCTACCTACATAGAAGACTATGCTGGGTACATCAGATAGAAACCCATTTTATAGTAAAAGATTATTTTAAAAATTATTCAAGTGCCTTTTAGCATGTCTGTACCAAAAGTGACTATGAAGTAGTTGTATGTGGGGAAAAAATACTATTTTAATCTGTAACATTGTTGTATTTTATCCTGGAATCCAGTAGAAAATCCTAAATGTTGATATGCTGAGAAAATATAAAATCATTAACCAAAAAATATTTTAGTACTACTAAATAATCTGATGCAATTATAGGATGAGAAAGAAAGAAAGTGTCCTGTGATCTACCTTCTGGTGTTAAGCTGATCCCTCATAGGGGCCCTTTGGATGCAAGATAAAATTATGATACATTTGGAGAACAAGATATAGGTTTTATAGGTACCTATTGATGTTTATATTAACCAGTTCAGTGCTTTTCATTATAGACAAAATCACAAAAACAGAAGTGGTTGGATCCCTCTCTTTTTCCTAGTGCTTCTTCTCCGTGTGGTACAAGACAAATTACAATGTGTCCTCCTTCCACTGAACACATTTCCATAGAGTGAATGCAGGCCAAACTAACATCATAAAATTAGTACTTTAAAATTGGAATGGATTTTAAAAGTTTATTCAGTCCAACCTCCAGCTCACACATGACTCAGGAACACTTCACACCCCTGAAAGGAGTCATCTAAATGTTTGATTTCCAATCTCTGGTGATGGAAGTCGCCGTACCTCACCATGAAGTCCTTTCCATGTTTATACAGTTGTGAAAAGCAGTTATACTTAACATTGATATATGTAAATCTACTTTTTCACTCACTGAACTAATCATTCAATTATTCATTGATTCAACCAAGTCTTATTGAGAACCTATTATCTAACTACCAGGTACCACAAAATGTACTACTATCATAATCTTTGTAGACAGCTTAGCTAGTTATGAAGAGCGCTGCACAAACATCAAACCATTAAATCCTCATAAAACCCTGTAAAGTAGACTATGTTTATTATTATTAATTTTTATTTACACCAGAGATGAGAACATTAAAATCCAGAGGTGAGGCACATGACTAGCTGATGACCTGAGAATCAAATGCACCTTCTAATTCCAGATGGCACTCTCTCCAGGGTGTAGGCTGACAGCACACAAACCCCTCACCTCTTCCACATAACTTTGCTATAACTAAGCACACCACAGATACCAGTCCCATTTCTCCTTTCCGTATGAAACACTGCCAGATCCTTCAAATTTCCTTCATGCAGTTTGGAGTTCAGACCCTAGGCACATCCAGAACTGAGTGTGATAAAGCAGCGGTGACATGACCTGAGCAGAGAAGGGGAATATGTACCATTGCCTCCTTTGAGACAGACACATTTTAAACATTGTCACCTATACTCAGCTCAGTTTGGGGGGAGGTAACCAGGTAATACTGTTGATTTCTGCTGAACTCCTGGCAAACAAGTACTATCAGAAACTCAACTCTCTCCCTTCCCTTCTCCTACCGCTCCTAATCTGCCTTTCTGTGGTGGACTTTTGAGACCTAATCACAAGACTTTAATGTGTGTCAAACACCTATGCTTAGCACAGTTACTGAGGCAGCATCCCTCACAGAAGAGAAGCGAAAACACAGTAATTAGTAGATAAAATTGTTCTCGTTTTATTTCACTTATCTATGATTTTAGTTCCCCTTTTTTTCATTTACTTATGTTTTTCCTACTATGGGGATATACTTTCAGCTTCTAGAATTAATAATAGCAATTCAGCCCTATGTAAATATGTCACACGATTGTTTAATTTACTCTCTCTAGGACCTTGTGAAACAATTGATAGATGAGGAAACTTAGGTTCCAAGAAGTTCAATAAGTTTGCCCAAAGTCACAAGCCAAAAAAATGCTGGAGCTGGGATTTCAACCCAGAAATATATGACTCAAGAGCAGGCCATAACTCTGCCATGACCACCTTCTGGTTCTGAATAACTGATAGCATCCTTTTTTGTTCGTTTGTTTTTTTAGTACTTTTCAAATTCTAGAATGCTTCTTACATGATAAACTGTAAAACAGTGGGTTGTGTTTTTTTCTTTTCAATTTGGTGTTTTGCATCATTCTGGCTTTTAACCTCGTGCCAGGCTATTAATAGGTCCATTTTTTAACACATCCCTGACAATGTGGGCTTTTTTTCCATACTTTGCATTTGTCACTAATCAAGTTCATTCTTTTTCCCTAAAACTGTTCATCTAATTGTATGTCTTACCTCATTAAGATATGATCATTATCTCAACTTAGAAACTTCACAGTCATTCCTAATTCTGCCTGCCTGCTTATCCCAACCCAGAATTTTTCATTATCTATAGCTCTTACTTTCTAAATATCTCTTAAATATTTGAATCAGGCCTTCATCGTGTTTTTCATATCCTCTTGCACTGGCCTCCTAATTGATTCACCTGCTTCTAATCTCCCTCACTGCATTTCACTCCACATAATGACACCAGATTTATCTTTCTAACCACAGAGCTAAATATTTTCAACTTTTTACAAGCTCACTCCAGTCCATATTTCCATCTATATTTCCTGCTACAGGTCTCTACTCCCAGTCCCCTCATGCCTACCCACATCTATGCTATAAGCAACTCATCCCTATCAAACAGCCAGGTTCTCTTACAGCCTTGCTTGTATGGATGCCTCTTCCTCTGTCTGGAATATGTTTCTTGCCCTTGCAAAGGCCTGACTCCTTAACCTCCAATGCACGTCTATATTCCTGCAGATAGAATTCACTGTTCTGACATTTTTGCTAACAAAACTTTTTGTACATAGTTCTTATATAAGCAGTTATGCTTTATTGTAATAATATGTCATTAGCTGCCTCTCCTACCTGAATAGGAGTTCTTCATAAAAAACATCTTGATATTTTTACTTATCATCCTAGTACAGTGCCAAATACATAGTAAATATTCAATAAATATTTGCATGAGAAGATGAATGTACTTCCTTTGACATCTGTGCTAACTAGAAAATTTCCTATAATATTGGTCTATTTAGTTGCCTCCACATTTCTTCTTCATTGATACTGTTTTTGTGCAGTTAAAATTTTGAGACTTCCTGTATACTCAGGCTGTCTTCTCTTTTAGAGTTTCATAATCATCTTTTTGAACCTACAGTAAATCATGACAGACAGACTTTTGTATATAGGATTGAAAGTTCCTGAGAAACTAGTTGATAACAGTTTCCTTACTTTCTGATGTGGAATATAACTGATAGCCATACAATAAGTGAGAATCTGGTCTCCTACAGAGATCTTTAGTTCCCCTTGATCATCTGATGTCCCCAAATTCTCTGCAGGCTCATTTGGCCAGCTGCCCATGTTTCTGTAACGCCAAGTCAGCACTGGCATATATAGACACACAGGGAAAGGGTATCTGTCCATTTTGCAAATGGGAAAAAAAAATAGACCCAGAAAGACCAAGTAGACTACTTGATATAGTTAAGAAAGTAGATTCTGTACCAAAAAGGAAGTCTAATAAGACCTCTGCTCCAAAAAAGTGGCTCATTTCCTTCCTTACAGGCTTACATATTTCTTTGTGTTTTATATCCCTAAGGGCTTTATAGAGATTTCTATCATTTGCAATCTGTTCCTCTAAGTTATATGAATCTATTTTCTCTTCAACCAGCATTTTTCTTTCCTTGACTTAAAAAAGGAAAATAAAGAGCCAGATTTACTAAAAACATGTTTGCAGCTCTCCTACACTTCAGTAAGTACAGAATCTAAAATTAACTTATTTTACTGCACATTGGGTCATTCATCTAATGGTATACTCTAAGAGAATAGCCTCTGGGTTGAAAAATGTGAGGGCGCATCTTAAGACTGGACTAACTGATCTATGAGTACAAGTAATGGAATTTTTTGGCTTGGTGTGTCTTTGGAAATTTCTAGGCTAACTTTTTTCTTATCAGACATTGGTGAAAACTGAAGCTCAGAAAGGCCAAGTGGCCTCTATGGGGTCACAGATCAGGGTTATAAGTCAGGCTAAGAGCGGAACTCAACACTCCTACTCCTTATTCAGTGCCCTTTCCACCCCTGGCATTTCAAGTATGGAGACCACACCACGTTATTACCTTGCCTTGAGAGTCTCAAAGGTAAATAGTGCTAATAGAATGATGATAGCATATGGCAGCGCTGATTATTTAACTTGTAAGAGAAAAGAAAGCCTTCTGATATGCTCCATACCAGGCATCACTTTGAGTATGGAAAAACACATTGGTTTCCGAATGTCTTCAGCTCTATTATCAAATAGGATGATTAATGGGGGTCTACTATATCCTAGGTGCTGGGAATAATGGACAACATGAACCTGGATCTTGCCTTATGGAGATTAAAGCCCAATTGGGAAGGCAGATATTATATAAATCATTATAAGCAATTAAGTAAAAAATTACAATGTGCAAAGAGATGAATGGGTTGCTATGGAAATATGTTACTGAGAGACCCAATCTGGTCTGGGCTATCCATAAAGATTTCCCTGTGGCACTAATGTTGAACCTGAAATTTAAAGAACATGTAAGTTTTCAGGTGGGAGTATTCCATCAGAGGACATTGCATTAGGAGGATCAAGGGTGCGGAGAACACTGTACAGCTGTAACCAAATAACTGAGATGTACCACATGGCTAAGCAGGTGGAATGACACAATGAACCAGATCATCCAGGACTGGATAAGTCATGTTTAGGGTTTGGGAATCTACTTAAGTATTTTAAGCAAGGGAACCACATGATTGAGATTACATTTTTAAAAGATTGGTCCAGTATCATTAGGAGAATGGGTTGAAATGTCAGCATGTAGACAGACCAGGTAGGAGGTGAACACAGGCCAGGTGAGACATGCATAAAGTTTGTACCCTAGGCCTCCCAGCTTAATTAGGCAGTACTCTCTGTTCCAATGACATAATTTAGAAAATAAAGGACAGCAGCCACATAATGGATAGTTTAAAACAATTATTTTTCTGTATCATTGAAGAAAGCTTTTTTGTTGCATTAGGATTGTAATTTCAGATTGTATTCAGGGTAATTGCAATCTCTCACTATCCCTGTCTCTCTGTGTCCCTCTCTCCCCATTTCCTCTCTCCCTTTTCCCTTCCTCTCATTTTAAAATCAATAAACATACCTTCAGGTGAGGATTTTAAAAAACATTAATAATAAAAAATAGATAAATAAGTAATTAAATAATCAGTGCAGATAACATGAGTCATCAACTCAACTATCTAAATAACAGTGAGGTGCCATCCATTGTGTTTGTTTTAATTGTGCTCTATGTTAACTTTTTACTTACAGTTTTGGTGTCAGTTGCATACAAATATATGGAACACATAGGATAATGCATTGACTTCATGACCAGATACAGAAATAATCTGTCACATTATTTTGATGATTTGCTGCGATGATCAGACATCATAAACAACAATGTGGCTTTGGAGAAATTAACCTGAAGTAATTTTAAATTTTCAAAAGGAATTGTTTTCACATAAATAAGTTATCTTATTTCTGTAAAAAAAATAAATCAATGGACAGTTTATATCACCTGGGTGATATAAGACCTAAGAATAACATATAGATGAGTGCTATCATTTATTATTTTCTTTTGACAATCTGAATGATCTTTTTGATATTCCAGTGAATGATAAATCAAGGGATTTAAAAGTAGAACTCAAAATTGAAACTGAAGTTGTGAGTGCTTTATCTTAAGTAGATGATATGTTCATATACCTTGAGCTAACTTTATGACATGGACTCTTCAGTGAATGACTTTAAGATAGTACAATAAGTAGGTCCTAACAGCCAGGGTTAAGTTTGAATTGTTATATCTACAGACTTTCATGAAGGACCAACTCAGCACATATGTAAATTGTTTTATTCTATAGTTCTTTCTGGAAAATTGTGTAATACATTCAACTGTCATTGAATAATTAGTTTTCTTTGGAAAAGACTAATACTTTATTTTTAAGAATTACTGATTTGTATTCATTATTTTATCTTGTTTCCTGGAATGTGGCATTTTTAAAGAAAATATATATTTTTATTTGCTTTTGATTTAAAAGAAATAGTTCTTACTAAGGCAATATGGAATATTCATTTTTCTCCCAAGTTGGCCTGGAACATAAAAATACTAGAATCTCTGGCTTTGGAGAAGTGGATTTTTTTTTTTCATTATTTTTGATAGCTGATTGATTTTTCAGCATTCACTTCTTTTTGAAATCCCTGGTATTACTGACCATTAAAGATAGCAAGTGATTCTTATGCCCAACCAGGAGAACTTAATGGTAAAACAAACTCCCTCATGCCTGCTTCATGTTCCTGAAACTGGGGAACCCGAAATGGAATCAGAAGGAGACTTTTATTTTTAATCTTTTCTGTCTCTACCAGTTCTGTTCCAACATGGACCTACATGTGCATTAATTTTAAATACTTCACCATTTTCCTATGCATACAAAACTAAGGAAAACAACAACAAATTTTGTTGTATTTATTTCTTAGGTTGCACGGATTGAAGACTTTCTATACCAGTTAGAGGATAATTTCTTAAAAACTAAAAAACTGAGAATGGCTCGAAGGCAAAAAACAAAAATGAAGCGGCTTCAAACCCTGCAGCAAAGTTAGTCACTGAGGAGCAGGCACTACCACAAGACGTCCCAGGGACAGGGACAATGGCATCCCACCAGCCTGACTGTGACAACTCAGAAACTAAGGCCTACTGGCGCTTCCCTTGGCTCATCTTTAGCAAAGACAGATTATACTTCATTAACCTCGAATGTCAGCAATAAATGTTCTCAGCAACTCTGACTTGACTCTTGTTCAACTTCATCTTATCTTTTTAATAGTTTGTAAAATAACCATTGCTGTATTTTTCACTTGCCTTGTTCTTTCAAAATTGACCAATGGATAGCATTACTACCTAAGTATGTTTATAATGTGTGTGCAATTCATGCACAGTTATTAAGAGTTAATCACACACCACATACAGATATGAACAGACAATATAAATGCAAATTTTAAAAATTATAAAACTGATAATAGACATTCTCAATTTTTATAGAGATAGTCCTATGTAGTATGGCTGATGCTATCTGTTAAATCACCTCATTAAAATCATGATTCTTTTCTCTGAATCCTTTATATCTCCCCCCCTTAAATGACTCAACATAGTACATATATTTGACAAGATAGTTAACCAATAGCCATGACTCAAGACCTCAGAAAAGGGGGTTTGAAGATAGAGTAAGAAAGAGGAAGTCAGATACAGAGGAAAATAGACAAGAAAACATAATTTTTTAAAGTAGTGGAAAAAATGAACAGGATCTCAGAGTACTTTGATAATAAATGACATGAAAAGGAAAATGGAGAATAAAATATTTAGTACTGAATGATTCTTCATACAATGAGATTATAAAGGAATCAATTAATAATTTAGTCTTAAATATATGTTAATTTGTATAGTCATAATTATGCAAGATATAAATATTTTTAAATCTTGAAATAAAATAGGACGTTGATTTCCCTGGGGACAATTTGCTTATCTAACCTTTGTCAAATAGTCCTCTCTTTTCTATCCAACTCCACCCAGAAAACACCATCATTGCCAACAACTTCCTTCATGTTAGTTATCAATACCATTGTAGTCAGTTAAAGACAGGAGAGTTTTTAAAACTCTTTTATTTCTAAACTCACATCAGCATGGCATCTCAGTTCTGTTCTCATACATACTGTAAAATGTTTTCTTTCTGTGGACAGTTGAATCTAGCCAAATGTGGAAGTCTAAGGTAAGTGGCTAAGCCTCCCATCTGACCACTGATGCTGTTACCACTTCTGATAATTGTCCAGGAATTTCCCACTTTAAAAAAATTTTTATACTATCTCTAAGAAATGAAGCTTGTCTGCTTTGAATTTTAACTTTAATGTTAAATTTTTATTTTCCAAAAAGATTCCTATGTTCTGTGAGAAATATAATAGAGCAGGAGAGGGGTCCCCAAAGCCCCCAAAGATCAGGGTTTTGGGGATGGGGAAAGGAGAGAGTACAGCTTTTAAGGTACTGTGCCTATCTATGGCAAGTTGGTAACTAGATAATAGCTGTGCTGCCCCCAGGTAAAAGAGAGGATGATAGGCTTAAAATACTTTTATGCTGCCCCCAGGTAGAAGGGAGGATGATAGGCTTAAGACACTTTTCATAACAATGGTAAAAGAGAGGATGATAGGCTTAAAATACTTTTATGCTGCCCCCAGGTAGAAGGGAGGATGATAGGCTTAAGACACTTTTCATAACAATGACATATGGTGCTCTGGGTCAGCATTTAAAACAAGGGCAGGCAGCCATAAAAGGAAGAGAAGCCACACAGCCTGAAAGAGTGTAGATGGGGGTCAGCTAGGAGGCCTGGTGTGTAAGAGGAAAGCCCTGTGGTGTGGAGAGAGGTCTGGAGTAAGGAAGAGGAGACCCACTGGGAAACCTGCGTGGAAAACACGGTGGCACAGCTGATGAGGCTGGAATTGTGGGGACCTGCCTAACCAAGTATGGATTAGTGGGAGATGCCTGGAATGCTGAACCACAACAGGGAATACTGAGCTGCGGACTTCTGCTTTTCTGAAAGACAGTACCTCTGACTGGTGTATTCTGAAACTGATGTGTTTTGGCAGGGGGAGGCAGTACTAAGTGTTTTTAGGTGTTTTAAAGGAAGCGGGGCATAATGGTAGAAACCTGCCGTTATTCTCAACTTGTAAAACTTTTTTTTCTTTTTTAATGTATTTTATTGATTATATTGTTACAATAGTTCCAATTTTCTCCCTTTTACTCCCCTCCACCCAGCATCTCCCTCCCCCAGCAACCCCCACCCAAGTCCATACCCATGGTTCATAAAAAATAACTATCCCTCCCTCTCAGATATTAAGAC
The DNA here is from genome assembly GCF_987537825.1 of Furipterus horrens. Taxonomy (NCBI): domain Eukaryota; kingdom Metazoa; phylum Chordata; class Mammalia; order Chiroptera; family Furipteridae; genus Furipterus; species Furipterus horrens. The sequence continues at coordinate 35,513,125 of NW_028327171.1, read as the reverse complement.
CCTTTGTAATCTTGTAAAGAACAATGGGCAAAGGTCTCAAGCTCCTCTAGCTGCTTCAAGCTGGACATGGTATTCGTCCTACCTACCCTTGGGTCCAGAAATCCCTATTAATAGTGGGGGTGTGGAGGGGAGGGTGGCCTTCCCACATGGGGAAGGATCGTGCAGACTCCAGGTCCATTGGCTGTCTCCGGTCAACGGCGCGCTTGGTTTAACAGGCTGGTGTCCTTGTTGTGTTCGTTGAGTCTCAGGAGGCAGCGCCCGCAGAGAGGATTACATGAGGCCTATACGTACAGACAATCACTCAGGTAATGCGGTCATAGGCTTATGCCCTTTGAAAACAGAAAACACATGTTAATTTATGTAACATAACCCACAAACAAGTCTCTAAATCTGTAAAACTGTCTTATTGGGAAGACATCCAGTTGCAAGGCACTTGACATTCTACTTGCCTGCAACTTGAATATCTTTGATGATATCACAGACATGGTTTAACTTTCAAGTGAAACCATATTTTAAATGAAAAGAAACTTTTAAGATGATTAGCTGCACTACTTTATAGTCTACTACTGATCATTGTGATTTTCCTTGAATAATGATTTTTCTCCCTAAGATTACCCTCCTTGTCTTTAAAGGAACTACATTAAGTCCATTTTTAATTTATCCTGTTCATTTGCATAAACATAACAAGAGCAGCAAGTAATCACTTATGATCTTTAGTTCTGCTTTGCTGGAACTTACCCAAGGAACATTTAGGGTGACCCTCAGTCTGCTCTTCAGGGCACAGAAGCTGGGCCACATACCTAGCATTCATCCTTGCCTGTACACACCTGTCCTTTCCAAGTCTTTCTGGTTTTTCATTGTGCGTTAAGGTCCCTTCTAGCCATCTTTCAGGAAAACAACCTTCGTTCCTTCCTTGGAAAGATTGCTGTGGACCGCACAGCAAACCATGGTACCAGGCCATTTATCTCGCAGGCTTTATATTAATACCTTTGAAAGTCATTCCCAGTTCCTCAGGGCTTTTTGGTAACAACCTGAGCCCAAGCATGTCTCCTTTAGGCTTGACATTCCAGTCAAAGACTTGGTCAAAAAAAAGAAAAAGAAAAGGAACCTCTATTAACAACTGGTCTTATTAGTTCTATGCAAAGAAACTTATGTCATTACTTACTTGTTTAGAATGCCAAACTCTGGAGGGATCAGATAGGGAGAAAAATATACAACATGAAGGAAAATCTTTGTCCTAATATTCACTGAACTGGCATTTCCATTCTTCGTATTTTCATTTTTCCCCCACTAAAAAAAATATTTTGTTTGTTTTTCCATTACAGTTGTCTCACTTTTTTCCCCCTCTTGCTTCCCTGCACCCTGCCCCTCCCTTCCCCCACATTCAGTCCCCACTCAGTTGCCCATGTCGGTGGGTCATTTATACATGTTCTTTGACTTGACCCTTCCCCTTCTTGCCCCCTTCCGTCCCTCCCACTTCCCCCCTTGTTACTGTTAGTCTACTTCTTGTTTACATAGCTCTGGTTAAATTTTGCTCATTTGTTTGTGTTGTTCATTAGTTTCCTGTAATAGGTGATAGCATAAGGTATTTTTCTTTCATTGCCTGGCTTATTTCGCTAAGCATAATTTTCTCTAGTTCCATCCATGTTGTTGCAAATGGTAGAAGTTCCTTCTTTCTTTCTGCTACATAGAACTCCATTGTGTAAATGTACCACAGTTTTTTGATTCACTCACCTACAGATGGGCACTTAGGTTGTTTCCAGCACTTGCTTATTGTAAATAGTGCTGCTATGAACATTGGAGTGCACAGGTTCTTTTGAATTGGTGTTTGAGGATTTTTCGGATATAATCCTAGCAATGGAGTGAAAAGAGCCTCTTCAACAAATGGTGTTGGGAGAACTGGACAGGGACATGCAAAAAAATGAAACTAGACCACAAACTTACACCACACACCAGAATAAATTCAAAATGGATCAAAGACTTAAATGTAAACCGTGATACCATAAACGTCCTAGAGGAAAACATAGGCAAGAAAATTTCAGATATCCCACGTAGCAACATTTTCACTGATATATCTCCTAAGGCAAGGGAAATAAAGGAAAGAATAATCAAATGGGACTGTTACAGAACCCCTGGGCTGCTCCAGTTGAAAACAAACCCACGGGCTCTTTAGTTAGGGGCCCGATTGCCCGCCGCCAAAATTATAACTCTCAATACCAGAGTTTGGTGAAAAGAAAAAGAATTGTTTATTTAACAGTTATATAGATTTAGTTATTTGCGGATTTCTGTTGTTAAGTCTTATGCTCTTTAAAATACCCACAAACACATATCCTTGCCTCCCCCCTTCCAAACCAGGCTAGTTTTAGGAAAGTCAGAGAAACCGTTTCCCTACTTTCCAAACACAGTTCAGCTTTACCAGCAGCTGCCAATCATTCAATCTGATTGGGGAGGTCCTTTCTGTGCTGTGGTGCCCTCCAGCTCTCAATGCAGAACCACCTGGATTCTCAGCCTCCTTGCAAATTGCCTTCTTCCTGCAAACTGCGCGGATCTCCTCTCCTTCTCAAAACCGCATGGCGAGAGCCTCTTAACGCAGCCTGGAGACCCCTTCTCCAAGCCACATGGAGAAGGCCCCTTCACCAAGCCACGTGGAGGGAGCACACGAGAGAGCGAGAGCGAGCGCGCCAGAGAGAGAGTCAGAGTGCCAGAGCCAGAGCTCGAGTGAGAGCCCGAGTCAGAGAGCGAGAGAGTCTCAGAGTGAGAGCACGAGCGAGAGCCAGAGAGAGTCCCCGAGCGAGAGTCTGAGAGAGTCTGAGTCCGAGCTAAAATGTCTGCACCTGCTTATATATCCCTGACTGCGTCATCTGACGCAGTGGGCGTTGCAAACAGTTCTGACCATTCACAGAACCTTACGTAGGCTCTGTGTGCTTTCCATACCGTCCCCTGGTTCAAGACTCCTCCCATCTGCCTGAGGCTTTGGATGCATTAAAGCCATTTGCATAAGAAAAACAGTAGCCACCAGCCTCAGGCATGTGGAAGCATTTGAAAAGCTGCTTACTTCTCCCCATCCCCCAGCTGCAAGCTCTGGGGATTTTTGGACTCCCCTGTTTCTGTAACAGGACTACATCAAACTAAAAAGTTTCTGCTCAGCTAAAGAAAACATCAGCAAGATGAAAAGGAAACCAACCATATGGGAAAACATATTCGCCAATGACTTCTCAGACAAGGGATTGATCTCCAAAATATATAAAGAACTTATACGACCCAACACCAAGAAGACAGACAACCCAATTAAAAAATGGGCAAAGGGCCTGAACAAACACATCTCCAAAGAGGACATACAGAGGGTCCAAAGGCATATGAAAGTATGCTCAACATCACTAGCCATCAGAGAGATGCAAATAAAAACCACAATGAGATACCACTTTACACCAGTCAGAATGGCCATCATAAACAAATCAACAAACAGCTTGTGCTGGAGAGGATGCGGAGAAATGGGAACCCTGGTGCATTGCTGGTGGGAATGCAGACTGGTGCAGCCACTATGGAAAACAGTTTGGAATTTCCTCAAAAGACTAAAAATGGAACTGCCTTTTGAATCAGCAATTTGTAAAACTTTTAAATAAATCCCCTTTACTTTTCCACCGAACTTTTGTATTAGAAGTCACATTTCTTGGTGGCAGGCCGTCGGACCCAATGCTGTTCCAGAATAGCATAGGCTGGGGTTCTGTAGCAGTGAGTTTTGTTTTTGTTTTTTTAATTGGGTTAGAATCTAGCATTATTTATTTACTCAGCTGTTTTCTGAAAGGCCTATTAATATTCAATAGCTGTTCAGTCACTTTATCTTTATTCTTTGAAAATTAGGGTTCTCTCATTCCACGGCACCTAAAGATTATATTTGAAAATGTTATAATTACAGTTGTTAGATTATGGCTTCACTCTTTGATCATTTCCCCAAAATCGAATGCTAAATACGACTGGTTATTTTTGTGATAAATGCTCACAATAAAACCCTGGGACACGGGACTTTAGCAGCAAAGCAAGGCATTCATTTATTCACGGGTCTGCAGAGCCAGGCACAGCCAGCCAAAGGCATTTGCGCCCAAAGTAAACAAAGCAAACTGGTTTATACTAATGCAATTAGCTCCCCCTCCCTAATACGATTAGCTCCCCCTCCCCTCTCCTTCTCCCCCGTTTCTCCATTACTGGTTAATCCGGGTTCACAATCTAACACGATTAACTACTTAACTAAGGGTGTGAGTAACTAAGGGTAATCTAGTTATAGGTCTATCTCCAATTTATTTGCAAAGTTATCTAGCTACATCTTCCCATTTCTCTGTGTTTGGTGATGACAATCTTCCTCCTTTTGATCCCAGAGATATGTGTGAGGAGCTGCGGAATGTCACTTCCTGGCCCCTTTTCCATGATTTATCTGTTAATTATCTCCTACTGGTTTGAGTCAGTTTGAGTCACTGGCTTCTTCATCCCTTACATTTTGGGACTTGGGTAAAGAAAGGAGGGCTCTTTTAGTTGGTCTTGGTAAGGATAATATGAACTGGGAATCCAAAACTTTCAAAAAAGACCTTTTTTTCAGAAAAAAAAAAGTTAATCAACATTCATAGCTCTTCAACAAACTATTAAATCTTCAGAATTCTTAACAGGTATAATAGGAATGTTCATAGGAATTAATTTTGCTTGTGATTTCCACATTAGTGTCAAAATCCTTTAGAAGCAATAATTCAGCAAAATTTACTGCACCTGGTCTTCCACCCCTTGTTTGTTTTTGAGTTGTCTGTAAAAAATTTATAAAGCAACATGGTATGAATTACAAAAAAAAATCAATACTAGGAAAAGGAAAGTTCACAAAGTACTTTCAGAATGGTTTTTATTTCAGCTTCCCAAAAATTTATATTCATTTTTTTCCATTTTTCAATGGTAGAAAGAAGATTGAGACCTTGCTTGACTCTAAGACTTATTCTGTCCTCTACTTGCTATTTGAAATGTGGTCCATGGACAAGCAGTATCAATATCACCTAGGAATTACTAAGAAATGCAGAATTTTAAGCTCTCCCCAGATTTATGGAATCAGAATCTGCATTTTTATGAGATCCCTGGGTAATTTACTTTAATTTTTTATTATATTTTATTGATTATGCTATTACAGCTGTCCTGATTTTTCCCCTTTTGCCATCCCTCCACCCAACAACCCCCACTCTCTCAGGCAATACCCCCCACCATTGTTCATGTCCATAGGTCATGCGTATAAGTTCTTTGGCTACTCCATTTTCTATACTCTACTTTACATCCCCATGGCTATTCTGTACCTACCTATTTGTACTTCACCCATTCCCTTACAACCCCACCCATCCGGCAACCATCAAAACACTCTGTATCCATGGTTCTGCCTCTGTTCTTGTTTGCTTAGTTTGTTTTTTAGGTTAAATTGTTGATAGATGTGTACTTATTGCCATTTTATTGTTCGTAATTTTGATCTTCTTTTTCTTAAATAAGTTTCTTTAACATTTTATATAATAATAGTTTGGTGATGATAAACTTTAATTTTTACTTGTCTGGGAAGCTTTGGATCTGCCCTTCAGTTTTAAATAATAGTTTTGCCAGGAAGAGCAATCTTCTCTGTAGGTCCCTGCTTTACATGACTTTGAATATTTCTTGTCAATCCCTTCTAGCCTGCAAAGTTCCTTTTGAGAAATCATCTGACAGTCTGATGGGAACTCCCCTATAGGTAACTAAGTTCTCTTGCTGATTTTAAGATTCTCTCTTTATCTTAACCTTTGGCATTTTAATTATGATGTGTCTTGGAGTGGGCCTCTTTGCATCTATCTTGTTTCGGACTCTCTGTGCCTCCTGGACTTGCATGTCTATTTCTTTTTCCAAATTAGGAAAGTTTTCTTTTACTTTTTTTTTCAAATAGATTTCTAATTTCTTGCTCTTTCTATTCTCCTTCTGACACTCCTATGATGTGAATGTTGAACCTCTTGAAATTGTCCTAGAGGTTACTTATACTAGCCTCTTTTTTTTCTTTTTTCCTTTTTCCTTCTTGTTCTGATAGGTTGTTTTTTGCTTCCTTATGTTCCAAATCATTGATTTTATTCTTGGCTTCATCCACTCTACTGTTGTTTTCCTGTAAATTGTTCTTTATTTCAATCAGTATATTCTTTGTTTTTGACTGGATCTTTTTTATGTCGTTGAGGTCCTCACTAAGTTCCTTGAGCATCCTGGTAATCAGTATTTTGAACTTTGCACCTGATAGGTTGCTTATCTCTATTTTGTTTAGTTCTTTTTCTGGAATTTTGATCTGTTCTTTTATTTGTGCCATGTTTCTTTGTCTCCTCATTTTGGCAGCCTCCTTGTGTTTGTCTCTATGGATTATGTAGAGCTGTCTTAACTCCCTGTCTTGGTAGTGTGGCCTAATGTAATAGATGTCCTGTAAGGTCCAGTGTTACAGCCTCCCCTATCACCCAAGTTAAGTACTCGAGCTGCACCCTTCATGTTGGCTGCATACACCTTCCTCTTGTAGCTGAGCCTTGGTTGCTGTTGTCAGATCAATGATCAGTGGTCACAGCTGCAAGGACTGGCTGTGACCACTGACCACCAACCTCCTCCCTCTGTGGAGAATCAGCTGTGCAGGAGCAGGGTGGTGGTGCTCCGACATGGTCTGTAGCTCTCCACTGGGTGCACTGACCCTGGGGTTTCCTGGGTGGTGCAGGCCAAGGACAGCCCTCACCTGTGTTTTACCTGGGCCACCCTTCCTGAGCTATAAAGCAATCTGAGATGGCTGCTACTTGTGCTGGGCTTGGAGATTCCCAGGTGAAGACAAGCTATTAGTAGCTGGTCTGGAGCTCACTGATGCTAGTGTTTGACTGCTCCTAGTGCCTGGCCTGGAGCTCAAGGGGGCCAGCTGTTGCTTGTTTGATAGGATTTAGGAAATTATGAAGCATGAGCCAAGACTAGTCATTCATATGGAAAAGCAGCTTGGGTGAGCCCATAAGATGGGTGGGGTGAAGTCTCTGGGGATCTCCAAGGCAGGTCAAACAGTGTTAGCCAGGTTGGTGGAGTCTCAGATATGGTACCAGCTTGCCAGCTCTGTGAAGGGAGGGCTAGAAAAGAAACAATGGCCTCTGCTTGCCTTGATACCAGACACTTCAGTTCCTCACTGTATACCACTGGTGCCTTTCAATATGCTACTCTGGTGCTAGAGCTCAGAGGGAGTAAATCTGAGTAGGTGACTCTATGTGGGGGTTCTTTAAGAGGAACTTCTTGGGACTCCAGCAGTTTTTTCCACCAACTCAATCCCCACTGGTTTTTGCAGCCAGAAGTTGTGGGGACTTATCTTCCTGGCACTGGAACCCTGGGCTGGGGGGCCGGGTGTGGTGCTAGGACTCCTCGCTCCTGAGATATACCTCCCATATCCCGTAGTTGTCAGACTTCCATTCAACCCAATTTCTGACAGTTCCAAATGATGGTTGTTCTATGTTTTAGTTGTAATTTTGATGTGGTTGAGCAAAGAGGTGAGCCATGTCTGACTATACCACTATCTTGACTGGAAATCTCCTAGGTAATTTATATGCATGTTAAAGTTTGTGAATTGCCCCTTTATCATATTGGGAAATATTTTTCAGTCAGCTCAAAATTAACCTGACATAGAGACTGATGATTTAGGCACTGTTAGGTTTTGGTCCAAATGAATATCTCCAAATGTCATTTCCGCAGAGGTTTATGCACACAAAAAATTTAAAGTTTAGTATTAATAAGCTGTCTGCTCTTTTTCTGCCATATTATTGAAAATTGTGAAATTTTATTCTGTAATATTTTTAAAGCATTAAGCAAAGCAAAAGAAAGACATTGGCTGAGAAGGAGAAATGAGATACACTTTATGATCAGACGCATTTAAATATTATTAATTATACAGCTAGTCCATGTCCTAAACACTTCTATAATCTCAGATTTCTTTGTGTTCCAGCTCTTCCTATATCCTTCCATTATTTGCTGATACATGTAGATGAGAAATAGAGCTCTGCTGGTCTCTAACGCTAGGGGCAACTTGTCTTTCAAAATATCTAAACAGATTGTTTCTAACTTGTCTGCAGTAGGGTGATAAATTCTTTCCATAAAACATATTCTGGGACTGCCACTGGGTATTCTTTAGTAAGAAACAGTTCGAGTTCAGAAGTCCCTTCCCCAAAGAAGGAATCCCAAAGGAGGCCACCCATGACCATATGAAAATCATCTGTTTTGATCCATGTCTGCCTTAATGCCAGGCACTTGATCATTCTTAATCATTCATTGATTATTCTTCAGGGCATTTTGGTGTTGCTTGTTTGTATGTGTTAGGGTTCAGAATGTCAACCTAAAATACGCCACATGGGCATATTGATTTTTTAAATTAAATTTACCGGACAAACAGTCTATGCATGAAGGACACTCTGACCTTCCTTCATTCCTCTTAAGAAGGAAATAAGTCTCCCATATGAAAGGTACCCTTCATGTACTAGCAGGATAAAAGACATCCTTATGCCCACAGATAGGGAATCTAGGGCTGAGAAGCCTGTGTAAACAAACCTTGTTAATTCTTCATCATTTATGACTCTAGTTCAAACCCCTTTGCCTTGTCAGTTCTACACAAATTTATTGTTTCTCTGTCAAAAAGGTACAAAAGCTTGCTGTTCCGGTCACTTCTTTGAGTCCCATATCTTTGTGGAACTCCCATAAGTACATACATAATTCAAATTGATTTTCTCCTGTTAATCTGCCTTTTTATTATAGGGGTGTCTCAGCCACATACCTATAATGGTACAAGGAAAATTATTTTTCCTTCCCAACAGATGTTTGTTTTTCTTACCTTTTCAGTTTCAAACATTTTTAACCTATGGAAAAGTGGCAATACTACAATGTACCTTTCACATAGATTTTCCTGATTATTAACATTTTGCCTCATTGCTTCCTCTTTGACCCTTGTAGCTCTCTCTCTCTCTCTCTCTCTCTCTCTCTCTCTCTCTCTCATCAAGTAAAACTCATTTTAATAAACACCTTAGAATAACCAAATTGTTTCTCTTAATTAACTTACTTTATCATGAGTACTATGCTAATACCCAATTTGCAGGTCTAAATGTGTTCTCTGCATCTAGCCAACTTACCACCATGACTTAGAAACTGCTGGGGGAAGAGGCTATAGACAAATGGCACACATCACACTTTTCCCTCCTCCCCCCACTCCTTACTGCTGGCCTTTCCATGGCATTGCTTTGATGGTCACAGCAGCAGTCAGCAAGAGCAGGGTCCTTGAAGAAGGAAATGCAAGTGGCAAAGGCAAGATATGGCCTCAGAGCTGCTAATTTATACTTTTGTATATCTGCGAAGGTGGCAAATCATTCTTCTTTAAGAGCAGATGATGCAATTTTTAAAAACAACCAAAAATTACTCAGTACTCCAATTGGTAAGTAGAGTAAATTGGTCACCTGAATAATGCTATTTTGTGTCCAGGGCCGTGTGTATCTCTGAAGTAGTGGCTCACACAAAGGCAACTGCATCACAGTAAGTACAGCTTTCCAAGGCGACTCCTCTGAAGAGAACCACATGTATATTGGTATTTACATGTCAGTATGTTTGCTTGAAAAATATGTCTTCTCAGACATTTCTCTATGCAGCTGATGGAACAGAAATTTGGATAAATTTTTTTTAAAAACTGTCTAGAAAGTAATCTGTTAGTATGTATCACAAGCCCTAAAGGTATTTATACCTTTGTCCCAATAATTTCACTTTTAAGAAACTATCCTAAAAGAATAATCAAATCTGTATTAAAATATAAAAGTTATTCATCACAGGATTATTTTAAATAGAAAAATAAAATGAACTCAACCAAAATTTTCCAATACAGGTAACAGACTAAATCATTTATGACACTCCAACCAATGCTTAACCTAGTAACATATAAAAATTCTATGATGTTAAAAGAAAATAGTTGTAAAACTATATACAGCATAATTATAACTAGGTTATAAAATATATACATATAAAAGACTGGAAGGGAATATAAGATATTAAGAATGGTAATCTTTAGTGGAGACACTTATGGGTAATTTTATTATCTCTTCTTTAATATTATGCATTAAGCATATGTTCCTTGATAATAAGAAAAAAATCCTATAAAATATTGTTACTTAGTATCACACTATAGAGCAATATCAATTCATATCATTTTTCTTTGCCTGTTTATTTTTTTTTTTTATTTGCAGAATTATTTGTGACATAAGATTTGTATAACCACCTCCACCAAATTTGTGGCATAAAATTTTTACGACCTTTGGGACATGCAGTCCAAAAATCACTTAAGTAACTACTACACAGCACCAATCATGGTGTTTTACCTGCCTTTACAAATAACAACATGATACCATATACGGGTTACTTTTATCTCCCTTGCTTTAGTTCCTCACCACTTTCTCCTCTGATTATTTTGTTTCATTCTTTTCCTGTACTCACAGGATATCATCTCATAAAATACGAGACTATCACAGACCAGTCCCTTAAATCAAAATGTATTGAAAGTTGAGAGACCACTGGCAGAGCAAAGCTTTGATTTACAGTGGCTTGATTCATTGAGATAGTGTGATAGAGTCCAAGTTCAATCAGATATTTCAGAAGTTGGCTGATCCACTCAGCAGTTCCCTGAGCTCCCGGGACATGGACACAAAGGACTACTGTACAGCCTTGACAAGTGGTAGATCGTCAAGATAGAATGTAATGACACCTGGGGACAGACACCTATTTTTGACAAGCCATCAAAGGCAGGAAAAATCAGAAAACAGACCCAAAGAACAGCCCAAAAGTTACCAATGTAAGCATATTCTGCTTGTACCTTAACGAAAGAAGCCAGAATCACTCTGTCTATATGAGATAATTAGAGCTCAAAATCATTCTCTACATACTTTCTTTAATAAATGATATTGGAACTTGAACTAAATATTGGATATGGGTTTTTTGTTGTTGTTGTTATGATCTGCTATTGATCCAAGGCAGTGTGTATTAATAATTAAGACTAACTTTCTTCTTAAATAAACGTTTGGGGAAGTAGAAAGGCAAATAATTAGTGAGAAACAGGAAGATTGAATCCCTAATACTGATAGCAAGTCAGCCTTTTCTCTGAGCCCTGGACAACAGGCTTACAATTATGAATGGCTATGTCAGGCCCTGCTTCCTTAAAACCAGAAGAGGAAAACTGGTTTAGTAGAGCTATTAAATGTAAAGCCCTATTAACAATACCTCTCACAGGTACCACTCAATTCAAGTTACCTTATGATGATGGTAAGCATAAGATAGAAAGTAAAATGAGCTTCTATTTTGAAGACGTGAGTTCAAGCCCTAGCTCTTTTTTAAAATGGGATAATACTTTCTTCTCTACCTCGTGAGGTTCCAGTAAGTAGAATATAAGATGATGAAATATGAGATGATTTTTTAACTCGGAAACAATAACACCTTACTGTTATTGACAACTCACTAAAAGCTGGGCATTGTCCTATTTAGTCCTCACTACAAAGCTGAGAAAGGAACTACAGTCGTCGGCGGCGGCAGCCGTCCGTCTCAAGAGACGATGGTGTAGCTTCTTAAGAGTCTATCTGCACCGCCGAGAATGGTTGTGCAGTCCGACTCAGGAGTGACACGGTATCTGTCTCCTCCTGTGTTGAATCGACATCTTGCGATGACGCTGGAGTGTCCTCTCCAGTGAAGCTGAAGCTACAGAGCCTGGGCAGGGTGATATGGAGGGTCTGCTGTTGCCCATGCAGCAGACCCCCCCTCTCTTCACAGCTGAAGGGTCCAAGGGAAAGACGGAGTCAATACAGCTTGGCTTCAGGTGCGCCGCAGGAGTTGCCGGTGTTGACTACAACGTCAAACCGCCTTAGGGACTCCGGCTCCGGATTTTCTGTCGGGGTTTACTCCCTTAGCCTTTCCCCTGAAGAGGTATGCCGCAAGGCAGCGGAGGTTTTTTGGAGTCAGAGCTTTCCTTCTCTGATGTGCCCTGACTGGAAGATCGAACCAGCGACACTTAGCTCACAGGCCGACGCTCAATCCACTGAGCCAAACCAGCCAGGGCTAAAAGGAACTACAGTATTCCCTCACTTACCACGGGTATTACATTCTAGACCACCCCACCAACCCCACCCCCGCGACAGGTGAAAATCCATGAAATAGGAACCTTTCATTTATTTTAGTATTTACATATATTTTAAGGCTTTATAAACCCTTCCCACACACTAAAACGTAAACCATTCCCAGTCTCTTATTAACCTTTCCCACTCCCGTATTAACCTTTTCCACACTTTTATAAACACTACTTATGTTCCTAAACATATTCTACACTCTTAAACCTCTGTATAACTTTAACAACATACGTATACAGTACCATAAAATCCCACAATATAGCGAAAAATCCGCGATAAATAATTAAATATAATATTTTTTAAAATCCCGTGATACAGTGAGGCCGCGATAAGTGAATCACGATATAGAGAGGGACTGCTGTAGCCCCACCTACCAGGAAGAAGGAAGAGCTCCCAGTGTCGCTGAGTTTTTCTGCAGGTCAGTATTGGTCAGTAGAAACATAATGTAAGTGACTTATGTAATTTTGGGTGTTTTAGTAACTACAGTAAAAAAGTAAAAAAGAAACAAGAGCAATGAATTTTTAATGATATGTTTTCTTTGAATAAGTATATTTAAACTACTATCATCTCAACATATAATCAATTTTAAATTGTTATTGAGATATTTTACTTTTTAAAATACTGTCTTTGATTTTTGAAATCAGCTGTATATTTTACACTGCCAGAATATCTCAATTTGGGCACTAAATTTTCTTTGGAAATACTGGATCTATACCTAAGTTTTATACAATTTGTAGTTAAAAAGTAGATTTTCATACCCAAGTTTTCTAAATATATTTCAAAGTTTTTTAACCACTGAATCGAATATAAGTTTTTAAATTTAACTTTAAAAAGTTAAGTTAAAAAATTTAAAGTTTAAAAGAAATTTAGGTCTTTGGTTGCAGTAGGCATATTTCAGCACTTGCGAGACCTACGTGACCAGTGGCTACTCTATTGGACGCAGAGTGAGCTCCTGGCATCATTTTTACACAGTCCCTAGAATATATAATGCTAATGTTACCTGAGACCCACAAGGTCTTAAAAACAGCAATACAAGGATAAAACACAGAGAGGCAGAATATCAGGTCCCAATTTTGGATTTGAACTCTAGCTTTGCTACTTTCTAGCTATGTGGAAATTACTATTCCTCCTGGGCCTCAGGTTACTTTTCTGTGAAAGGAGATATACAGTAGTCCCTCTCTATATCGTGGTTCACTTATCGTGGCCTCACTGTATCACGGGATTTTTAGAAATATTGTATTTATTTATTGCGGATTTTTCACTATATCACGGATTTTTTGCGGTACTGTATATGTATGTTGTTAAAGTTACATAGGTTTGAGAGTGTAGAATATGTTTAAGAACATAAGTAGTGTTTATAAAAGTGTGGAAAAGGTTAATACAGGAGTGGGAAAGGTTAATAAGAGACTGGGAATGCTTTACGTATAAGTATGTGGGAAAGGTTTATAAAGCCTTAAAATATATGTAAATGCTAAAATAAATATAAGGTTCCTACTTCGCAGATTTTCATGTTTCACGGGGGGTCTAGAACATAATACCCGTGATAAGTGAGGGAATACTGTAACAGGCACTTGGCCTTTCTACCCGGGCTGTAAGTTAGGCTCTGAGAACCCCAGAGGCAGGGCAATTGGCTTTCCCAGACATCTTACCCTGCAAGCCCTAGAGTCTACTGGTATCCCTCTTGATGAGTGTGCTCTCTTGCTTGCTGTATAAACTGAGCAATCAAGGAGACAGGTGCTGCTCCTGAAACTTACACCTCCTACTGTGTTCAGCACAGTGTCCTGCACCCCGCACACTTTTCTGTGGACATCATGTACACCATGCCTTGCTGAACTTGGCTTTAATTTTTCCAGTAAAGCCTTTCTGACCCCTAGAACTGGAGAGTTTGCTTTGGCTCATAAGTGATGGTAACTACAGAGGATCCACCTTGCACAACAGGGACTCCTGGGAATCGTCAGAGAAAAGGATCCTGGGAAGAGACTACATATCCTGCTAATAGGAAGGTAGACACTCAAAGAGCCCTGAGATTTGGGGTCTTGTTGTAAATGTGACACATGGATACTTACCACAGGAAAAGCCAAGGACATACTGGTTACAAATGTAACCATTATTATAGTCCCCTGAGTCACATTATCCCATAAAACTATAAGTAGCAGCAACGTGAAATTTCTATACTAACTCACAATACTGCATTTAACCCAGGATAAAGCTGAAATATAATATTATTCATGTAGTCTAGGGACAAGGGACCCACAAACATGGCAGAGAGCTAGCTATTGATGAGAAGATCCACCTCTGTGCATTGCTGATTCAACCTGAATGTAGGACAGCAGAAGGTGGTATTTAGAGGTGACAGAGGGCAGCAATGACACAGAAGATGGAAGAAATTGAAGTGATAGGAACAAAAAGTAGTAATTGCTTCTCTGAAAATAAAATCACTCTCAGCTTGTTTTCTTGTCATTTGTGTTCCTCATAAGCATTTATCACAGAAAACCAAGTGTTTAAGGTATTTAACAAGCTGTGTTTCAAATAATCACACTTTTAACTAAATATGTTTGTGTTTTGCCATAATTCTAGATCTTTATAAAATAGAAAGTTGCCTTCTTCCTTATACTTCACAGCAAGGTGTCTTTTACTTCTAGTCTATCTCAAAATCCCAAGTTTGTCCACCCCACTTGGGATTCCTGTGGTCACTGCCTTCACACAGGCTTTATATGCCCTTTAATGAACTGTAGTTATTTCTAACAGGCCTCATTCTCTGAGTTTCTTCTCCCTCTAATCCCTCAGCTGCATTGTGACCAGAGCAGTCGCTCAGAATCCCAAAAGCATTGGTCACTGCACTGCTTTTCACTGAATCAGCAGCAGCCCATTTCTGCAGAACAGGCCAGACCACTTGAGAGGCACTGAGATTTCAAGATCCAGTCCTGCAGAATTTCCTGCCCATCTGTTGAGTAGCCCTACCCCGGACCACCCTGTATTTCAGTGATACTTAGCATGATGCCACACCCTGACAATCTTCACCTTCCTTAACTTGTTCTCCCTCTTTCCTACACCCTTTCCCTTATTCTCTACTTGGCCTTCAAAGCCTCAGTTTAAAACATCACTTCTCCCTTCTCCAATCCCAGACAGCCTCTCTTACATTTTCTCAACAATCACACAACACTTTGTTCATACCACCAGCATAAATTGAGTTGCACCATATCATATAAGAATGTATTGTATGCACATTGTTTTGTCTCCATTACATGGTGAACTTTTAGAAGAAGTGACATTTTTTTAATCCCCAAACCTCTTTTTAAAGTCTCTAGGATAGAGTGAATTCTCTGAAGATATTTATAGAAAAGAAGAAAAGTAGGACAGTGAAAGAGAAGGAAGATGTTTAGCAATTGAGTTTAAAACTTAGCACAATTGGTTTATAGCCTCGTTCCGAGAGATGAAGTTGCTGTGCTGTGATCAAAGACAACCAGCATTGTCTCCCTGAATGTCACTCACCCTGTCTGCAAAACAGAAATAACAGTAATAGATCTTAGCTCCCATGTACTGTTATGAGAGTAAACGAATTGAAAGAGTAGCTGTAAGATTTCAATTTTCAATTGAATCCAAGGTCATTCCATTCTTTTAAATGTAGTTTTCAGAAAAGAAAAATTAGAAATTTGCTCTAAAATTCTCATTGAAAAAATATTCTCTTTTGTTGAATAATGATGGGAGATAAAACATGTCACAGTTCCAACTCATCCTCCTTTATTAATGAATTAAGTTTCATCAAAAGGCAATAAAAAGGGTATAAGAGGCTCCTAAGTATCACTCAAATTTTTATCAGTCATTTTCTCTCCATAAAAATGAACATTCCTATTAAAATGATATTACATAAAAATGGAATTTTAATGTGTGGAGATTTTTTAAAATCACAAGACCACCTGGTAAAAGACAAGCTTAAAACAATTTTTGCCTCCGTCGAAGTTAGAAATGAAAGACACACTGAAATAAATAAAATTAAGAAATGCAAAACCAAAACAGCCACAAAATAAAATGTGCTCCCCAAATGTGGAAGTTTCAGGACCTCCAATTCAAAGACGGCATAGTTAAGAGAGTTGGGTCTTAGCAGTAACCATGGGGAATGAGAAGCTCTTCATGCAAAGAAAGACCATCTAGCTTATGCAGGGAGGCACGACCGCAAGTGCAGGAGCCGCATGAGACTAGAAAATAAGGATTGTGACATCACAGCACAGTGAAAGCTGAATTAATTCCCACAAGGAATAGGCCAAGGGAAAAGGTTACAGTAGGCAAAATGCAATACAGTTCAAAGAATGGTCACTCCAGACAAAAGCAGGCTCCTCTAAGAACAGGAAAAGCATACAGTTGGTAACTTTGTAGCAGTAATTAAGCTTTGATGTCATTTTCAAAATATGACTACAGTAATGAATAGAAAGCATTTCAAATCGAGATAATAAGCATAAAACTGCATATACTGTATTTGTAAATATGTAAGAAATGTAAATAGTTATCGTGATCATCTTAAAAGAATTTCAATTTTTAAAAAAATGAAAAATGATGAATGACCCATGGAGTGGGAGTAGGGGACAGGCTGGGTGGAGGGGGGTCAAGGGTGAAAAATTGGGACAACTGTAATAACATAAACAATAAAATATTTCAATTTTTTAAAAAATGAAAAATGTATATGAGAACAAAATACTCAACACACAAAATTCTGCCATGGTACAATCTGAGCATCTTGAGAGCAGAATGGCTCTCATTCTTCCTGGGACACAACGAAGGAGGTCAGTTTTCTTATACCCACGGTCGCCCAAGTGTACTGGAAGAACTGGCTCTCCCAAGGAACTGGTTAAGCCTTTTATAAACAGGAAAAATCTAGCTCAATGTGTTCCATGTACTTAGGAAATCTACAAGGCCACAAATCACTATTACTGTCATGTCCCTTTTGGCTTTTTCACCCCACTGCCAGCTACCAATACTGACGACACTGTCCATTGGAAAAGCAGGTCCCAGTTCCCAAAGCATTAGCTCCTTTGATCTTCAGCACCGCTGGGAGTGGTAGGTGGTGCAGTTATTTTCCGGATGAGAAGGCAAAGGCTCAGAGAAGGGAGGTCATACCCCTACAAAGAGGCACATTGAAGATAAACAGCCAGGTCTTCCTGGTTCAAAGCTACTGCATCTCCCACTACCAGTTTAAATTGCATAATGATTATGAGAATGGCTCGATTCTCGATTCTTGGAGGAAGAGCAAACCCCTTGGCAAGTGCTCCTAAATGTTTCTGGAGCCCCTTGGAATAGTTGGTGCTACATTTAATCACTCGGAGGGGAAGAGGCCTGGTGAGTTTCTCGTGTGTGAGGCGCTGGCAGAGGGTTCAGGCTGCAGATGGGCAGAAGGAGGGGAGACCGGGGTGCAACGCTCCGAGCAGGGATTAAACATTCGGATCGGAAAGAGAACAGCTGTAGTCCCTTTACATTACAGTTTTAAAATTCTAGGCGTAGAAAAGAACTATAAAAATCGCAAGTTAGGCTCTGGATCATAACAGATGAATAAGGGATTTATAATCTTTAAACTGCAAGGAGAATGGCTTTCATTTGTACCATTTCCTGTTTTGATTACAATCATTGTCCCAAGAGCAGATTCATGTTGTGCCTTTTCTGATTCTTCCTGCAATCCGTCACACGGAGAAACAGAACAGAAGAAAATAAAAGCCTATGTACCTTCAGACCTTTGCATTTCAATTTTTCTTGCTTTCTTTTTCTCTTTCTTTTTTCTTTTTTTCTTTCTTTTCTTTTTGTTTTTGGTTTGTTTGTTTCCTTGTTTGTCATAATTTGATGGAGCAGTTGTTTTCTACTGTGGTCTGTTAGACACCTCAGTAACCTGGAAGGGGGCGACACTCTAGACAATTACCTTCCAGAATATTTTAAAAGGTTAAAGTAAAGCAAAAGCCTGCTGCTTAGCGCTTTTCATAAACCAGCTTGGGTATTAAATTCTTATATCTTGTTCCAGGTTCCCAGTCTGTAATCATGAGAAATGGCACAAAGCAATGTTCTTCCTGAATTGTTTTAAAATGGCATTCTTCTAATGCTTTCAAGTCATATGTAGTTTATGTGTCAATAAACCTTGGGGAAATTTCTACCCCTCATTCCCTCAACACTGTATACTACAACAGAATGTCCCTTATTCCTTGATGGGGACTTTTTTCAGCTCAATCTATTTTCCTTGGTAGTAAAAGAACCTCTATAAAATTGATAAGAACCTTTATAATAACCAAAAATCTCTATTGTTCTAGAAATCCATCGTTCATGAAATGCAGTGGGAAGGTATCAAAGCTCATATGCAAAGAAACAATGAAAACGTCTTAGGTCCAGTGCCTCTGGGCTCTCGCCTGGCCATTAACTGTCATGGCCTCAACATGACTGCAGCATGTGCACCCACCTGTATCATTGCTCTATATAAGCAATTAACTGGAAAATATATCTGCACCAACGTAAGCAAAATTTTTGAAAACATAAACTACGTTACATTTTTCAGGTGTTATTCAAATCCCACAGTTGGGTACATTCTAAAATGACATAAAAATTCAGTAATTTCTAAACCAAAAAGGAAAAAAATCATTTTTTCTTCTCAGAGTTATCTTTTTCACTCTTGATCCAGTTAGATCATCTAGCCTTTTACAGCATAGAAAATATTTCGAGCATAAGAAACCGGTAGCATACCTACAGCTGACCTAACTCCACAGAATTACGCACCTACCTCCATCACTTATATGCCAACTGCCCTTGGGTGGCTTTATACACAGGTGACATCTGGGACTTACAGGGAGTTTCCTCTTGGAGGCCGCAAAGCTTGCAGTAAATTATACCATATCCAGGCACTCATTAAAGCATTTCCACACAATGTTTCATGATGGGTATGGCAGCCTCAGGAATTCCAGTTGGATATATAAACAGCCTCTTGTTGTTTGTTATTCTAATTGCAGTCATTATACACATGTAAATGATATGTGTACTCTGTCTTCATTTGCATGCTAGCAATACTTGAAAAAAGAAGTGCTGTCAACCACTTCTTTTACCAATCACTGCTCTTCTCAGACCATAGATTAACTCATTCATCCATTCATGTATTCCACAAGCATTAACTCTGTATCTACTATGCAGGAGGCAGTGTGAGAGGGTAGCAGACATGGGATATACAAAAATTATAAAGACATAGTCCCTGTCCTCAAGGAACAGGTGGTCTAGTGAAAAGAGCAATATAAACAGATAAGTTACCAGTACCATTTGCCTGTTAAGTGGTGAGAATTAAGTACAAATAAAATTCTATGTCAGGAGACCCAGTCAGGTAGGTTTAACAGAGATAGTACTTGCATTGGATTTTGAGGGATGAGTTAAGACATTTCCAAACGGAGCCAGCTCACAGGACATCCTTGACAGGGGAAAGAGCAAGGGCATAAAGGAGGTGTGTCAAGGGAATGCAATTTTAGTTCGAGCCTAAGCAAAATATAATTAAGTAAAGGCAAGCTACTTTCCATTGCCTTCCCTTCCCCTTCCCAAAAGCAAATAAAAACAGGCAAACTCTAATACAAATAATAGGGAACTTTGTTTCTGTTTCTCTCTACTTGTATAAGCAAAGATAAGATTTTGTTACTAACAACCACAAAGACAGCAGGTAACTTGGGAACTAGGCACTTCCATGTTTCTGTCTCCCTGATCTTACATGTCTTAGAAAATAATCAAACAAGACTTGCTGAGGATTGCCAACTGACTAAAGCCTACCTGCAATCAGGACTAAATGCTTGTGCCAGGGCATGAGAAGTTTTCAAGGGGATCAGTCAAGATTTTAGGCCACAATGTCCTCAGTTGTGCAGTTGTATTGTAATCTTATCATGGAAAATTACTGTGGTTCCTGAAACACCAAGCTGTAGTGTCTCAGTTGCATACCATTGCATAGATAATTCCCAGAATACACTGCTAATTTCTAGCTGACCAATTCCTTAAAACTCAGCTCAACTTCAACCTCCTTGAGAAAGCCTCCCCATCCTCCCAACTCTCTACCCCTTTAGGTGGGTGCTGCTTCTATGTGCTCCTGTAGACTCCAGTGAGTATTTCCACCATAGTTATCACCTCCCTCAAGACTAGTTCCTAGGGGGCAAACTTTTTTTTTTAAATTTTATATCTCTGGCACCTACTCAAGTGCTCAGTAAGTGACTGGTAAATAGATAAATGAATAAAACAATCAATCCTATTACCTGTAGAACAAAATGATTCAAGTTGGAGAATTTATGTTATTTATAACTTAGACACAAAAGACAGAGTTGTGGCTAATAAGTCAAATACTATTTTAAGTTAAGTGATGCAGAGTAAAGGAACAAATTTTGGCTCACGGTAGAACTTCCTTACAACTAGGCTGTCCCACAAAAGAGTGGTCTGTCTCCAAATGGACAAATTATACCCACCATATGTCTTTATAAATAAAGTTTTATTGTAACACAGTCACACCTCTGTGTTTACATATTGTCCATAATCACTGTCACACACAGAGGCAGAGTTGAGTAGTTGCAACAAAACCCTAAGACCTACAAGGTCTAAAATATTTACTATCTGACCTTTTACAGAAAAAGCTTGCTGATCCTTTGGTCTACTAATGAGGCTGTGAGATCCGTGGTAAGAAATATTCAAGTAGAAGCTAGCTCTGTCCTGGATGCAGAAGAAAGAATATATTCCTTAAAAGGGCGGATGGTAACCTTTAAAGTTCCTCCCTCTGGAGAGGTCTATAATTATAGGCCTGCTTTTTTAAGACAGCAATAATTTGTCTTTGACTGACAGCCCTATAAGGGGCAGCATTGTTAGTGGAAGAAAAGGAAATCATCACCTGTATGGTTATAGTTTAGGTAAGGCACCTGACTTCCTTAATCCAGCTTACTGCCACTCTGAATAATGAGAGAAGTAGATTTTTGGCTTTAAGTGTCACCAGTATACTTTCATAGGAAGAAGTCACAAAGGATTCAAAGGCAACCGAGGGAACAGGAACCCGAGCTGCTGTTGACTGTATTTTCCAACAGAACTAAAACCAGGCTGCCCCTCTGGACCAAACGTGTTAACCAGGGGCAGCTTTCCAGCCTTTGCTATCCATTAGGAAGGGAGCCACCCATGAGATTACCTCTCCTGCTTGCTTTCTTCTTACTGACTCCCCTCTGTGGTGCTGGAGGTCAGGTCTTGAATGCCTTTTGATTCTTTGGCAGGAATATTTACTACGGATGAAAAAATTCTCAAACTGAAGAAGCTCTCTGGATGAAAAAGAGTTCTTTTTCAGAGATTATTTTATCTTCACATGTTAAAATGACACACTGTGACATGCTTTTAATGCTGAACTAAAGCCAATCAGTGTACATCCAGTTGGTGTTTATCAGGAGGGTGGACATGTCTGCAGGCTTCCATGCTTGCCCTTCCAGAGGATATAACTTGGGGTGAGTTAAAGAAGGAGCTGCTGCATCAAGAGAAGAGAAGCATTCCTGTGTCCTGTTACACTGGACAAGGAGTTGCTGGACAAAGGTGGAAGGTTTGGGGACAAGGTGTGCACTTGCTCCCACCACATCAGTAAAGCACAGCAGTGGTCTCAGCACATTTCTGGTATTCCTAGGTATACTGTTCTACAAATTAAAAGGTCAGAGGAGGAAGTTCTGAAGACTCCATTTTAAAGTGGTTACATGAGCTAGCCCCCAAGACACTTCATCCCCTCACCAACCACATCTACTCCCAGAAGATGCTCAAAGATTAAGGCAGCAGAAAGCCCCCAAAACATTTGTGATAGTAATTATTTATAGCTGCTGCTTACTGCTTTCCAGGGATCCCATGTGAAAATACTTACAGGTTTCTCCTTGTCCCCACCTATCCCTTCAGGAAGGGACCCTCTCTCCTGGTTTACCACGGCTGCAATGTCAATGAATGGCACTCACAGATTGCTGCCGACCCTCGTCATCAGCCTGAACGAACTGGCTGCTTTAAAGGAAGGGAGGAAATCTCTCCAGCATCATGTAGTATAAAGGGAGGATCATGTAAGTTATAGCTGTCTGGGGCCAGCGCGCACAGATACTTGGTATATGTTCTTTCCCTCCTCCTCCCCACTCCGCTGTGCTAGAGGATACCTGCTGTAATAAAAAATAATAGAGAAAATTTGCTCCCACGAAGCCTTATTGAAATGCTCCACTGGTAGTAGTGACTGTAGGTCAGGAGGGGAAACGTTGGGTTAATGAGATTCAGAGCGATGCTCCCTTTTCTGAACTCCCGCGGCACTGATTGGCTGAGCCAGTCCATGCCATTTATCAAGTCCTGCCCTGCTGTGTTGTCTGTGCATGTCTTTCTCATCCACTCAGAGTGTGTAAAAATTTCTTAGAGGTAATATAATCCCACATGCTCTCCTTTTTACCTCTAATAGCTCCTAGCACCCTGAAGTCATTCAAGAGAGAAAAACAAATCGGTGTGGTATTTCTGAAGCCTATGAACTAGTTTGAATACATTTTAAGGATTTTTAAAAAGTTCTATGAGGAACCAGAACACAAAAGAGAAGGGAGCAGATTTTTCTTTAAATCCTTCCTCACTATAATGGACAGAATGAGAATACCCCCAAAGATGTCCAGTCCTAATCCCCAGATTCCATGAATATGTTATGTTAGATGGCAAGGGACAATTAAAATTGCAGATTAAATTAAGGTTGCTAATCAGCTGACCTTAAAAGAGGGAGATTTTTCCTTGATTATCTGGGGTGACCCAATATAATCCCAAAGGTCCTTAAGAGTGAAAGCAGGAAACAGAAAAGGAGTTAGTGTCTTGCAGTGATTCTAAGTGAGAAAGATGACTAGCTTTTGCTGACTTTGAAGATGGAAGGGGGTCACGGACCAAGCATGCACGCAGGCAGCCTCTAGAACCCTGGAGCCTCCAGAAAGGAATGTGACCTTGTTGATGCCCTGCTTTTATTTAGTGCAGTTTGATCTTCATAATTATAAGATAAGAAGTTTGTATTGTTTTAAGCCTCCTGATTTATAGAAATTTGTGACAGAAGCAATAAGAAATGAATAGGCTCAACTGTGCAAAATTTATGCAAAAGGAAGTTTAATATTCAAACATTGCCTTCATGATAGTTTCTACCATGAAGAGAGCCTTCAATCCTGTTTGACGAGAAAATTTCTAAGCAATAGGGACTAAGGAGGAATCAAGCAACTTTAAGGCAAAATCTTTGGCCTCGCAGGCCCTTGTATGTTTCACGTAATAACCCATTGTGGAAGGAAGAGCTAGTCTTGCTCTTACATGAAGTGAGTGGTTGCCTCTGTAGTGATTTCATGGGGAAGAATAAGGTCCCCCAATCTACTTCCCCAAAAATGTCCTTCCTGCTTCCCCACTGGGCCTTGAGAAGTGGGAACATAATATCACAGGCAGTTAAGTAGGGCATAATCCCTGCTTTCTGTAGGGAAATATTATAGCTGGTGATATGGAGGGTCTGATTTTCACAATGGAAAACCACTTCCTATACTGCCTGAACACAAAATGGCACTTGAAATTGGTGTCCCCAAACCTGATAACACTGGATGTTGCCAAACAAGATAGGCTCAGAGCCAATGATACTGGCTGAAAACACAAAGGAATGCATATAGACCCATGTTCGCCAAGCTAGGGAGAAAAACAGAGATAACTGAGCCCCAAAGACCATCTTTGTTAACAACACAATATTATTTACTGTCAACACTTAAAGGTGCAGGCTCCCCAATTCAGTCTATCAAGTTGATTAGCCTGGAAGGGCTGCAAAGGCTGCCTCCAGTTTATCTCCTGAGTGAAATAAGAGCCCAGAGCTGTCTTGTAATTGTTCAGTACCCGAGGTACAGGTGAACACATTTATGGGACTTGGCCCCTAGCCCACTTCATATAACTACACATAAACACACCTTTTATTGCTCTATAATGTTTTCCCTTTTGTAACATTTTATGAGCCACTAAGAAAAAAATGGGGCTTGTATTTTAATTTTTTTAGGAGAAGAAACCACAGAAATACCAAATCTTCCAAATGGGAACTTCTCTTGCCTGCTGCCTCAACCAAAAATTATTTGTCAGGGGAGTAGTCAAAGCTTCAGCAACAACAACTCAAGATATTAATTTGGTCCAAATTCAAGTAACTTGCTCTCCAGACTGAATTTCTGCATTTCTCTTTATGAGCCCAACCTCCTTCTCTGGGATGCTTAAGGGGCAATACAGCAGAATTCATCAGCTCTATATACCTACGGGATGTGCTCCTCACTGGCTCTGTTACAAATCAGCACTATCTCGCCTTGGCTTCTGCCCAGAAGCACAAGACACTCTTTCATCCAAGCACACCTTTTCATTGACACTTTTACACCGAGTCCAGGCCTTTGTGACCCCCTGTCCGGACCATTGCAATAGCTTCCTAACAAGTGACCCTGCCTTCAATATTCACATTCTCCAATTTATATAATCACATTGCTACTAGATTAATATTGAAAGATAGACATAATAGTGCCTCAGTTTAGGTGCTTCAATAGTTCTTCATTTTTCACCAAATGAAGTTCAGCCTCCTTAACATAGCATTCAACCTCATACAACCTTCTCCAAATTACATTTTTCAGTTGGCTCACTCACTTTCCCCTCTCACGTGTTAACTTGGGTGAGTTGGCACTCTGCAGTGTACCCCACTATTGCCTCAATGCTTGCCGCTTTGAGTTCTTTGTTGCAAGCCACAAAAACTAACTTTGGCTACCTTAGGAACCAGGGGATATTCTGAAAGTTCACAAAATCTAAAGAGCAAGGTACAGAAAGGACAGAAATCAGACTTCTAGAGAAGAGGGATGCTCAGTAGAAGGAATTTTGAACAATCTCTTCAGGACACAACCAAAGTAAATAAATGAATTCCAGATTTTTTTTTTCCTCAACCAAGGATATGTTTATTGATTTTTAGAGAGAGAGGAACAGAGAAGAAGAGAGAGAGAGAGAAAGAGAGAGAAACATTGATCGGTTGCCTCCCCTATGTGTCCCAACTAGGGATCAAATCCACAAGCCAGGTACGTGTCCTAACTGAGGATTGAACCCACAGCCCTTTGGTGTACAGAATGACGGTCCAACTAACTGAACCACCTGGCCTGGGCTGAGCTCCAGATTTTTGAGTCTTTTGTTTTGGTTTGTTTTTTGCCAGTCTACCCAGATTCCAGTTTCAGAGTACTCAACTGACATGGCTTTGGCTAGAGAAAATCAGAGCACCTTGATAGACAATTTCTCAAACTTCATCCAAACAGGGAAGAAAATTCTCTAAAAGTAAATCAGAAAACACACAACAGACGTTGGGCAGCCAAATCAGCAAGTACTTACAACATATTATTTCCACCTGGAACTCTCATTCCAACCAATCCAAACTCTGCCCATCCTTCAAGGCTCAGTTCAGACATCATTTTAAGTCCGAGCTCATCTCTCTTGTAAACTTCCAGTTCAGAGTGCATGCCTCTTTTAGTCATCCTTAATTTCTTTCTTGTTTCTATTTGGTATGTTTTATCCCCTTCCTCACCTATTGGCTTTGCCGTAAGAAAGTCACCTCCACTCTCTAGGCTCCAGTTCCTAGATCTACAAAAAGGAGAGAATTACAACTGTCTCACAGAATCATTTGAGTCGTGTTATAATATCTCTGCGTAATATGATTAGTTCAATGCCTTACACAAAGTAAGCCTTCAATACATGGTATTGCTGTTATTACCTTTAGTAGCCTGTCATCGTTACCATTGTCAGTATGTAACTCTTTTAAACTGAGAACCATGATTTATTCATCTTTATAGGCCCTAGTCAAATATTTTACAAAAAAAAAACTATGTGCTATCTCTGGTGAATGAATGACTCAATCCATAAAGCAATCAATCCATGAAGGAAGAAAAAAGTTGGAAGCTGAAATTGAAACTGAGATTTCAGTAGATCTGCTTTCTCTACTTTTACAACCCGATAAGGAGACCCCAACTGTAGGAATGAGGATCATCACAAATGTTCCAAGAAAAAGATGGGAACAGAGCTTTCCATGGGTCCTTCTGTGGCTCTGAGGTACTCGGAAATACAGCCTAGTTCTATTCTTTTGCAGCAATAGCCTGTGCTTGCATAGAATTTAAAATTAATAATGAAGAGAAAGAAGGAAGGAAGGAGGGAAAGAGGGATGGAAGGAGACTGTTAATAAGAACATTAGGGCAACCCATGGTGGTAGGAAACAGAACCCCATCCCTGACCTAGTTTTCTGACTCTGTCAGTGCTGCTACTGTGTGCAATAGTTAGGGAGGCTCCTCAGGCATCCTTATCTCCCTTGGTTACCGCAATGGGTCTGTCTCCTATGAACGTATCTCAACCTTCAAATCTATTTTTAGATTCAGCCTTTGCCACTTCCCATTTGTACCCTAGAGCTTTGCTTTAGGTCTTCTCTGGATGGCCAGGGAAAAACAGGAAAAAACAAGCCCTTCCAACAGAGAAGTGAAGAAAGTTTCATTTAAATTTTACCTGTGCCACTCACTCAACAGGTGTGGGAAAAACATTTTCCCTCCCTGATTCATTGTGATGCATGTAGAACTGATAGAATAATATTCAGATTAGTACATTAAAGATTAATTAGATTTTAATTTTTCCCTTTTCCATGCCACTCAGAACATGAAGGAGATTATATAAATATTACATCTTATAGATTCTAAGTAAGAGACTTTTTTAAATTTAACTAAATTTTTATCCTTCCTGATCACTCTTTTCTCCTTCCTACTGTCAGATTGTTATGCCCTCTGGATAATTCCTGCAGGACCACAACATCTGGCTGTGTAGATTGTGCATTGCACTACTCCAGGGGCCAACGATAATATTGTTTATCATAGATATATGTCCATTTGTCATGAATATTTCCAGGTGAATATCAGTAAAGTATCTCAAGGCATGGGGTATCTCTTTCTACTTCACACAAAGCAAACTGCCTTCTCATCTCTCCAGCACACCAGGAAGAATTAACTACCTACTTGGGGAGAATGAACAGAAGCATCAGACCATCTAGAATGGAAAAACCGGGCCCTCATGACTCAGAGGGCTTCAAAACTGAGCCTGCTAAGCTGTATACTTTCCCTTTGTCAGAAGTGAATCACATTGAGATGAGAAGGAAGTCTAGCAATGAGAACAAGCATCTCGCATATGGTCAGTTAGCCTACTCTATCCTCGATACAGGAAGTCCAAAAATGGTGGCTGTGTCTCTGGAGCAAGCACACCTTCAAATCATGAAGAACGGGCATTAAAGTTTAGAAGGAGCCTTGTCTTTAAAAACAGATGGTTTTCTCTTAACTTCCATGAAAATTAGGACTGCCCAGATGCTGCTGCTGATAGAATTGATTTCTAATGGTGTATTGCAAGGTTGAGATGGTGTCATTTGCACTTTGTAAAATCCAAAATCCTTCAGTGCTCTGAACGTTAAGAGCCCAAGCAAACTGAAGCTGATGGAGCCTTTTTGTCCACATCCCTCACCATCTTCCGCTTCCCCTCCTCTGCTCAGCACCAAGCACTCTGATTAAAAGGCAGTCACCCATAAAAAGAGTGCAGGAGCCCAGCAAAGGTAATGTGTTCTGTCCCTTTGTAAAATGAATGGAATCTCAAGCTATTACCCAATCTAGCAGCATGCCAGTTTGAAAGATCTTCACAAGCTTCCTGGGTGATAATCAGTACAAAAGTACTCACTGATTAATTCAACAAACTTTTCTTGAGCATCTTTTCCATGCCAGGGACTGAGCTTTCACAGGCACTGGTCAGATTCTGTCACCAAGAGTTCATGGGCCATGTGCATGTGAGGCCCAGACCTCACATGCCACAGGTCAGTGTCGTTCAGTCAAAGGTAGGCTGTGATATTTCCCTGAGGACACACTGGAAAGATTAAAAGGTGTACTGAATAATGCCCATTGTGAACTTTGAAATATCTTTTTTAAGTCACGTGACTATCTTGTGAAAAGCCTATTTATATTGCATCGTGTTTTTGTGTTAAAAGAATTAATTGATCGTAGATACATAGATACAGATATACATATGCATAGATAAACATATTTTTCTTTTTTACATTCCACAGTTTTAGCCCAGTTTTAGCATTTCTCCATTTGTAGAGATAGTGGGTGCCTCAAAATGTGGAAGTGGCCCAGCCTTCTCTGAGAGTATAAAATGATAAAGATAGCATGAAACCATGGAAACGACATCATTTTCTAGCACTTAAATCATCTCAAAGTAACAATTACTACCTCTTTCTTTTAACTCTCCATTCAAGGTTTCTTATTGACTCTTTTATAATAGCAAGGTAGCATTCCACTGTGGTTTGAAATTATATTCTGCTGCACTTTAAATCACTCCTGCATCAATTTCACTACATTCTTTCTGGACCTATTAGTGTAAATAGAAAAAAAAGTCATTTACCATCTTTTATATTGGCTATTTCTTACCTTTTTGCAATGTATGTGACAGAGTACTTTGCTTATCATACATAGATGCTGAACAAATGTTGCTCAGACTTAACCAATGATGTCAACCAGATTCATATACCAAATATATATATGCTATTAAACAAGCTCGGCCTATACAGCTGAGGAAACTGAGTCTCAGAAAGGCTAAGGAACTTGCCCAAGGTCACCCCTAATGAATTACAAAGTTGGGACTTATGCCTATCTGACCTCGAAGCCATGTTGTAGGCTCCAGACTACTAGGAGGTGTCTCACTTTGCTCCTGGGGATAGATTTGGTGGCTTTTAATTGCCAATAAGCTCCACGTGTGCTTTCAAATGAAAACAACTCTTAACTATGAATACACTACAGGAAATCTGAAAAAAATGAACAGTAAATTTGGAGAGGTCAAAGCTTTGAAATTTTTTCCCATTACATTTCTTGAAAGTAATTGCTCAGAAAGATAGGGTGGTACTTAATTCCAGTAAAACTGTGACAGTCACAGAACCGCTGACTCACTTGTAATGGAACTTTGTTCTTGGGACGTGTCGCATATAGAGTGGCCTGTCAGAGCTCTCGCAGACATGAAAGGGCCTCTGTGGTCCTGGCACCTCTTCCCTCTCACTTCAGTGAGAGTGTTCACGGGACACTTTCTATCTGCTCGATGCTCACACGACAGGTCTGTGTTAGAGAAGCTGACACTCCTCAGGTTGCTTTCCAAAATATATAGCAACCAGGGTATTTATTTTCTTTAGTGAACAGAGTTTGAAATTAATAACTTATTTTGTCTCCTTTACTATTTTGGCATTTCAATGCTTGGATTATTGTACCTTACTTCCTTGCTGTGCAAGTATCTTTCCTGGCTTTACATCATCATATCAAGCAGAAAGCTCTCCAAAACTCCCTGCCCAATAATTTCTACAATCCCTCTATGACCAAGCTTTTCAAAGATTCATTTTCACTCTATCACTCTCATTTCTCATTCGTATACCTCCAAAGAGCCACATGAAATGGATGCTTCCATTCCTTATTTATTTAATCTCTGCAATATTGGATACCTTTCTCCATTCCCTCCCAGAAACTTTTATATCCCTTGATGTCCTTGGTATCATTCTGTTCTAATTTTCCTTCTATCTGGCCAGGCCTCCTTTCCATTTTTATTCATACAATATCTTTCATATCATTCATCCTTTTCTTCCTCCTGCATCTTAAATGTTAATCATTCTTGGGATCCTACCTCTGCACTTTTAACTATACTCTCCCTAAATGACCTTATCCTTAAGTCTTCAAATGTGTCCATTATACCATGTCTGCCAAAAACTATAATGAGGGCAAGGATTGCGCCAATCTTGGCCTGGAACATAGAAAATGATTAATAGATGTTTGTTGAATGTATTAAATATTTATCTCCAGCTCAGGTCTTCCCCCTGAGCCCCAGACTACACACATACATACACACACACACACACACACACACACAAATCATATAATTTCTTATTGGACTACTCCCCCTGAATGTTCTACAGGCATCCAACATTTATCTTATTCAAAAGTAGCTTATTTTCAACTGGCCTCCAACCTCTTTCTTACCTCTGACTTTATACGTACTTCAGTAAATGGCACCATGCAAACAGGTTACCTGGGAGGTTGTCCTTATGACTCCCTCTTACTAACATGCCCTCTCTTTATATCCAATTATTCATTAAATCCATTTATTTTTCTCTTGTAAATTTTTCAAGTCTATCATCTCCATCCACTCACGCTGCCACAACCTTAGCTTAGGCTTTCCTCACTGTGTGACTACTATAGCCTCCTAATTGATCTCACTCTCTTCACTCTCTCCAGCCCTGAACACACCACGCATCCTCTACACTGTTGTCAGAATGTTTTCATGTGAAAACAAACCCAATCATGTACAATTACATATCCAATATTATAAGTTCCATGAATTGCCCCTTTCTATCTCCTTAGAAGCACTGAAACGGGCACCTTTCACAAAAGGTCCACTTAAAGCAAATGAAACCATACCCTTGTAACAGGAATCCAGCCAACCTTCTGATGGGCATCAGAACCCATGGTCAAGGCCACATAGCTCCTTATACTTCATCATGCGAGGCAGTGGTGCCTGTGCTGTGTTCCTAGCCAATATACTTATATTTATATCACTCATTTAAAATTATTGTTAGCATCCCTCTGGCTAGTTAATAAACTCTCTAGTGCTCATTGAGATGGCTAAGTGTTAAACATTTACAGTAGATACCTGATTAAAGTTTTTCAAATGCTAACTAAACTCCCCTGGACTGTGTATTTCTGATTAAGGTACTTCAAGTATTAGCAAGCTGCCCCTGGAGGTAGGTTAAACTAGCTAAATGCACACATATGTATTACAGTTTCTCTGCTGAATGATTTTAAACTAAATTACAGACAATATATTGCCCTATTTTGCGGGTCCTTACATGCATGCCTAATTTGCCTGCTGGGTAATTATGCAGTGCCCATACTTACCCAACCCTTGACATCCTTGCCTCCGTGCTCAGTACAAGAATAAATATGCAACAAATGTGTTGTTAATGAATAAATGAGTGACATAACTAGTCCACTCATTATCAGGACAAAAGTTCTGGATAGGAGCTCAGAATTTATCTTATCTCTCAAGGCTCCATCTTTCACAGATGTGACAGGAGCTAATATTAAGCTGACCCATATGAAAATGCTATCTTTAAAGTTGGAAAACATGCCAACATGGACAGTTTTATGTGGTTCAGTCTCCTATGATGCTACCAAGACACCTTGAACTAAACAAAGAGAAACTAGTCTAAAGCACTTGTAAGAATCAAGCTCTATTCAAATGCTTGATGATGAGGTCCCAAGGAGAGAAGCAGATCTTCCTGTCCTCAGTGTCAGGAGCACCTCCAAACACCTTAATATTATTAATCCTTCCATATGGGCTGTAGTGACTGTGAAGTTGTCACAGATCAATTAAATTCTAGGCACTCTGCAGGTGACATTCAGATTAGTGGGAGGGTGGAAGAAAATCAATTCTTCCTTTTCAGGCTGCAGGTGCCCACAGGTTTCCTGGTGTGAGTAGTGAACTCTGATTTCAACATAAAGGCAAAGATGGCCTGGCTTTTCAGGGCCACTAGCTGATTGCTGAGGTGATTCAGGAAGAATAGGAACCCTGGGCGTCTTGCCTTGTCATTAAGGGCACTGACACAAAAAGACTTCTTTATACCCAAGTTAGAAAGTGGAGAGGACGGAATTCCTATTTCACCAACCCTTGAAGTAAAATTACCTTGAGAATTTGGGTTTCATACAGGGATAAGAGCATCAGCCTTCATTACCCAGCCAGGACTTGAAGGGAAGAAATGCTTTTTGAGGAACAGTGTTACTTTGGAGGGGAGAAGGCAAGAAAAGATGAGTCAAGGTGAGGCAAAGTGAATTCCACCATTTAATTAGCAATCACCCCTGCCCTGCCAGACATAGCTAGTGCACGTAATTCCCAAATAGTAAAGTCAAAGCAAAGGAGCAGGTAATTAGACAGCAAGCACTGGAGCGTTGAGAAGTGTCACATTTCCAGGGTTTGCACAGAGAGCAAACTGGATGTATGTGCTATGCTTTTAACATAGTCTGCTTTCCAATTAGCAATCAGGACTGATTTGTCAGTCATTCCACCTATAATGCAGAAAGCACTGGAACATAGGAAAAAAAAGCGAGTTCAGAAAATCAATTATGCTTATATTTACATTCCCTCAAGGCTGAGGCATTGCAAAAGCTGCCGAAATATTATCTTTCTGTTTACAAAGGAGCAGGAAGGAAGGGTGAGATTGCAATTCTGTATAATGAATAAATCTCTAGCTATTTGGTAAAAGATACAATAGCTGAATATTTATGAGATTGGTGATGGGAAATGCATTTCGTGTGGTCAGCAATTGTAGAAATAGTCTACCATTTTTAAAGAGCGTAGGGACACGTACATGTTCAAAAATATAAAAATCATCTTTTACAAATAGGGAGTTAACAGAAAATACTTTAAAATTCAGCCTTTTTATTGGATGGCAATTGGCAGAATGGGAATTTATGATCTCTCTCAAACATCCCCA
The DNA here is from genome assembly GCF_987537825.1 of Furipterus horrens. Taxonomy (NCBI): domain Eukaryota; kingdom Metazoa; phylum Chordata; class Mammalia; order Chiroptera; family Furipteridae; genus Furipterus; species Furipterus horrens. The sequence continues at coordinate 35,480,383 of NW_028327171.1, read as the reverse complement.
TGGGTGTAACAATGCATTCACACAAGAAGTGATATATAACTTCCTTCCAGCCATCTCAAGGTGGGAGTCTAAACTCATTCAGAGACCTCTTAATTTCTTATTCAGTGAATACTTCACAGTACTCATCATAACAGACTGCTGTGGTTGTTGCTATGGATGGCTTCTTCTCTCTTCTTCTCTCTCATCCTTGGTTTCTGCGATATCTCACTCTTAATTGTCCTTCTGCCTCTTTGTCCATCCCATTTATATCTCCTTTGTGAGCTTCTCTTTATCTGCCTATGTCTTTTTTGAAGTTTTATTTATTGATCTTAGAGAGAGAAAGGAAGGGAGAGACAGATAAAAACATCAATTTATGTTCCACTTATGCATTCGTAGGTTGATTCTTGTATGTGCCCTGACAGGGGATCAAACCCGCAACCTTGGCAACTGAGCTACCCAACCAGGTCTATCTGCATGTGTTTCCCAATTCAGCTTGCACATTTTCTTTGAGCGTTATTTGCTTCTTTTCAATGGCTTTAATAGCACTCGACAGGCTAAAGATACCTAAATCTCTACTTCTTGTCCTGACTTGACCAGAGTCTCAGGCTCAACATCTAACTTCCAGATGAACAACACTTTTCTACAGAGTGTTTCCGAAGCAGAACTGGTTATCCTTCTGGCTTTCAGTCCTGCTCTTCCTCTTGTCCTCCCTGCTGCTGCTGTTGTCTGTGGCAGGCAGCCTCCAGGACAGTGCCCAGTGACTTCCACTTCTGTTCCTGCCTTTGTTCATTTCTTCCCTTGAACATGGACAGGACCTAGTGTTTTGCTTCTACCACATAGAATACAGCCATAAGTACTTCCAATATCAGGTTACACAAAAGATACTGACTTCCTCCCTGCTTACTTCTCTCTTCCTCTCCCTCTCTCAACCTGAGAGAAGCTAGATGCAATGTTGTGTGCTGTCCTACAGAGAGGCTCACATGGCAAAGAACTGATGTCACCAGACAATAGACAAGGAAATACCTGAGTTTTGCCAACAGTTGTGTGAGCAAGCTTGTTAGCAGATTGAGCCTTGAGGTGGCTCAGCTATATTTTGATTGCAGTTTGCAGAGCTCATATACTGTATTCATTCACTGTTTCATAGATTAAACAATACATTGTTTAGAAGAAAAACACATGTGGGGAAACCATAAAGAAAAGAGGGAAATGATTAATACAGTATTGAAAGCAATGGTTACGTGTGGCAGGAGAGCGTGGGAATAAAATTAAGGAAGTGCTCATAGAGGCTTCTGAGGCATTGGTAAGAAGTGAATGTCTTATTATCCTTTAAATTTTATTTCTGCTTTATACATGTATATATAGGTATAATGTACTTTTTGTATATATGCTATATTTCACAATTAAAAAGTATAAATAAAAGTAAATGTATCCTATATGACTCAGCAATGTTATTTCTGGGTATATATCCAGAACGATTGAAAGCAAGGTCTCAGAGATATTTGCGCACCATGTCCTTTGCAGCACCATCCACAATAGCTAAGCGGTAGAAGCCACCCAACTGTCTGTCGACAGATGAATGGATAAGTGAAATGTGGTAGATACGTGCAATGGGATATTATTCAGCCTTAAAAAAGAAGGAAACCTTGTCATGTGCTACAACATAAATGAACCTTAAGGATATTATGCTTAGTGAAATAAGCCAGTCACACAGGACAAATACTGTATCATTACATTTATATGAAGTAAACAGAGTAGTAAAAATCATGGAAACAGAAAGCAAAATGGTGATTCCCAGGGTGGGATAGGGGGTGAGCAAATAGGAGCTGTTGTTAACTGGGTATAGAGTTTTAGTTCTGCAAAATGAAAAAGTTCTGGAGATCTATTTCACAATGATGGAAACACTCTTAACACTACTAAATTATACACTGAAAAATGGGCAAGATGGTAAGTTTTATGATATTGTTTTTAACCACAATAAAAAATACTTTTAATCAAGAGGATAAATGTATACTTTTTATTTTTAAAATGCCAAATAGATATCTCTATATACTCTCCTTTCTGAGGCTAGATTAAAATGTTAATATAGAAATTTTTAATTTTTAATTTTGAAGTAATTTGAGATCTACAAAAAAAGATAAAAAATAGTTCAGAGTTCATATGTACTCTTCACTCAGCTTCTTCTAACGTTGCTAACATAGATACCCAAGTTTAAGTACCAAAACCAAGACATTAACACTGTCACAATGCTATTATCAAAATTAGACAATTTATCCCAACAACACCAGTTTTCCCCCTAATGTCCTTTATCTCTGCCCCAGGGCCTAATCACAGATACCACACAGCCCCCTAGTCTTCTCCACATGCTCTGAGGGGAGTCCTAATTTTTTCCTTGTCTTTCATGTTCTTGACAGGGTATTTGGTCAGTTATTTGGTAAAATGGTGTTTTGATTTGTTTTTTCTTATGTTTTCACCAAGCTAGATTGAGATTAAACCTTTGGGCAAGAATATCACATGAAGCAATGGTTTGTCCTTCTCAGCATCTATCACCTTATTACTGGTGATGTTAACTTTGATCATTGGCTTAGGTGGTGTCTGCAAAGTGTTTCCTCTCTAAAGTCACTATTAGTCTTTTTGCAATTAATGAAGATGATTTGAGAGTGTACTAAAATGCTGTTTCTCCTCAAATTTTGTTCAATGATTTTAGTATCTATCTTACTCAGTGAATCTTATCCAGTAAAAATTTCTTTCATTCCTTCAACATTTTAATTGGAATCTTTCTGTAGGAAAAAGCTGTCCCTTCTTCACATTTACTTAGTTGATTATTTATTTATATCAGATGTGTATATCATTCTACTGGTTATAATCCTGTATTATCTAAGTTATTGTTCAAATTGTTCCATTTTTGGCCACTTGGGAGTTCCCTCTGGTTAACTTCTGTTACCTTATGACATACCATCACCCTTTTTCCAAGCACTTTTTCTCATTTTTTGACACCAGAAGATGTTCCAGTCTCATCTTTTGTTTTCTCTGCCCCAACCCTGGAATGACTCACTTTTCCAAGAAACTCTGGTTTCTTTTGTTGGAGAACAGTATTTATAAACCACAAGGTGTGCTCTTGGCTACTGGAGTACATTACTCCTAGGCCCTCTCAGTCAACAAAGCTGACAAATAAATATATACGTGATTACTAACCCACACATACACACATCTACATTTATTTATACACCTACCTATCTGTATATTAAAACCATGAATTCATATTGATATCTAAGATTCCAATGCAACACCATGAGGCTCATTCTAGCCTTCTTTATTCATCTGTAACTTCTTTCTCCAACAGGAGAGACAGGGCTTTTATTGTCTATAATATATTCACTTGTTTGTCAAATACTAATGTATAAAATATACTATATTTATATGCATATAAGATATGCATATAGCCCTGGCTGGTGTGGCTCAGTGGATTGAGTGCCAGTCTGTAAACCAAAGGGTTACTGGTTTGATTCCTAGGCACGGCACATGCCTGGGTTGCAGGCCAGGTCCCTAGCTGGGGACATGCGAGAGGCAACCACACATTGATGTTTCTCCCCCTCTCTTTCTCCCTCCCTTTCCCTCTCTCTAAAAATAAATAAGTAAAATATATATATTTTTAAAAGATATGCATATAAAATGGTTACACAATTGCTAATCTGTTCCCCTATGAGTACAGATTTACTAACTGTATAACAGTATTTCTTTAAAGTTCTTGTTATCTTTGGCTTCACAATAGTCAATCAAAATATGATTTTTCTAAAGCTATTTAGGTTATTTTTTGTTTTTAAGTTTTTTTAACCCATTCAATTCAGTACAGTTATGCCACTGATTTGTATTATAGTTTGGTTCATTTGTTACTGATTATATTCCATTTTGGATTTTCTTCACTTCCTGGTTGATTTTAATTACTTCTTAGTGGGGTTTGTATGTGAACCATTGCTATGGTTCTTAAAGTCAAACCTCCGTATATGTATAGTTATTCAGATTAGTGTAGTCCCTCTTCATCTTTACTAAGATGTCATTCATTTCTTCTTCTCACATGTTTTCCACCAACCTCTGTGGATAACCAATCTCTAGTTTCTCAGTAATCTTTCCCATATTTATTTTGCACAAATGCATAGATACATACATAATTTCTTATATTTTTATATCCCCTTCCTTCTCACACAAAGAATAGCATGCTATATGTACTCTCCCAGACTTTTTCTTTTCACATAGTGTATGTCCTGAAAATCACTCCATATAAGTTCATAGAGATCTTCCTCATTCTTTTTCACAATATCATAGTACTCCATATGATTTAACACACCTACATAATGGACTTCCCTATGTGGTAGAATTTAATTTGTTTCCAATATTCTGCAAGTACAGATATATTATAATAAATAACCTTGGCATATATATTTTTGTATATCTTCAGAGTAGATTTCTGGAAGTGGGGTTTCTGAGTCAAAAAACAAGGGCCTGTGTAGTTTTGATAGGCATTGCTTTCCCTCCAGAAGAGCTGTACTAGTGCACATTCTCACCAGCTACTTGTAAGGGGTGTCTGTCTCCTAACAGCCTCTCTAACAAAACCTGTTGAGATGCTTTTTAATTTTTGCCAGTCTCATAGAGAGGAGTTATACTGAGTATTATTTTAATGTGCATTTCTTCAATAATAAATGAATTTGAACTTTTTTTATGTTTGAAACTCTTTAGATATTTTTGCATCCACTCATGGATTTTCCCCCACCGTTTTCTAATAGTTCTTGGTCCTTTGTATCTCAATTTCTAGGTATGTATATGTTCTTGTCTGCGGGATGTGTTACAAGAATGTTTTCCTAGTTTTTCAATTGTCCTTTGATTTTGCTCATGATGTGTGTGTGTGTGTGTGTGTGAAATTTTTTTTTTTTTTTAGTCGTTAACTTGGTCAATCTTTACTTTTACTGACCCTTAATTTTCTGTCATGGCTAGATAGCTTTCTCCTACATCCTTAGTAAGGTTAAAGAAGAATTTGCCCATGTTTTCTTCACACACTTGCTTTATTTATTTATTTATTTACATGTAGACCCCTAACCTTTTGAAGTTTATTCTTGTGTACAGTGTGAGATAGGTATCTAATTTTTATCTTCTCCCAAATGGCTACCCAGTTGATGAGCACCGTTTATTAAAAACTCCAGCTTTATCCCAAAGATCAGAGATGCCCCATAATAAACTAATTTTTAAAGCTATAACAATGAAGAGACTATGGGAACCATCAACACAAAAGAAATTTTGAGACTATATGTATAACAAAAAGCAGATAGAAGAGCATTGACAGATTAAGCCAAACTAAGGAAGTTGTGCCTAAAACACATACAGAGGAAGGACATTTTATAACGATTTTTTAAAAGCCAGTTCATCAAGACTACATAATCTTAAATGTGTATCAACTTTAGTGTGTCTCTTAACTGATTTTCAAATATAACAAAATTCTGTGTCTCTCATTTAACACAAAAGTTGGGTTGGAAAATCATTTCCTTATTTGTTCTTCTGAAACTGTTTCCATTTCAACCCACAGAGCCAGAAGCATAATGAAGAGTTTTCAGCCACATCTCCAGTAACATCTTGACATCCTCAACATACTTTTAGATCCTTGGAAAACAGCTGGGTATAGTGTTCATTCAATTCTTCCAGCTGTGAGTTTTTATCTTCTGCTTTTGGCTTTTTAAAGTTTTGCCAATTCATTTCCATTCTCCTACAAAAGCTTCAGATAATGAAGACATCAATTTGTTTTAAAGGGGGGTGGCTCTGGAATAGGATTTTTTATTCTGAAAGACCATGAAAAAACAAGCGAAGCAGTTCTTGGCTATATTACATAGGCAATCCAACCCCATGTTAGTCCTGAACTCGGCCTTACCTCCCACTCTGCAAAAGCGCCGTGAGATGAATCAGTTATTTCAAAAACACTTTGTATTAATTACAACCTGGGTGATGGATTTTGCTTAAGTAGGATCAGTTTGACCTTTACAAAACTCTGCAGAATCCAGCTTTAAGGTGTACACTACCTTTGTACCAAAGGATTTATCCCTACCTCTGAGCTGTTGGAATCAGGGAGTCAGCCAAACTCTTCTTTTCCTGTTTATGAAATGTTTTTCCTCCAGGGAGTTCTCCTCACATTCATTACCTCATTAATCATCCACTGTTCCCTTGGAGAGAGAAAAGTGGGTAAACATCGGTTATAACTCCCAGGAGGGAATATTGAGGCTCAGAGGGAACAAATAATTCAGTAATTCAAATTTGTGGAATTTAAAACAAAATGCTGTCCTAGAAAAATGTGGAGTAATCTTGGAGATTTTGTTGTTTTAACCCCTAAAATTGATACTGAGAATAAGGGGTAAACTCTGCCCAATGAGCATCATTAGTGTTAATTTGTCACTTAACCCGAAAAGACCTTTAGAGCACGGTAGCAATAATGTTGGTCAAATTTTCACATAACACACGGATCTACCAGAGTCTCTTCCGGCCAAGCTGCAGGAAGTCCTATCCCCTTGCACATGATATAGGGACTTACAATATCTGCCTCAGGGATAAACCACTGAACTTACTCATCTGTAAAATGAGTCCTGGCACCTAGCTCATGCCTTTTGTCCAACATAGTTATTGAGAATGAAAGATGTGAAAAGTTCTTTACTCCTTAAAAAAGATTATACATAGTTAGCTCCAGGACTTTAATACAAACAAGGGCTTTATGTCACTACAAACTGAGTGAGATTTTAATAAAAATTGAAAAATGTCATGCAAGTACTTTTTGCTGTTTTGTGGTTCCAGATATTTTTTTCTGTTGGATTGTGGTCAATATTTCAACCAATGAGTCTTTTACAGGTTGGTCACCATTTTAAGGTATTAACATGTTTATTACCTATATGAGAAATTAGAATTAATTAACATTCTGGTGATACTGTCTTTGCATAAATAATTTTTATTATTCCTGACAGCAAATAGAAGAAAAAAATCTTAATTTTACATATAAAATGGGGATACAGATAAAATTACAAAAGAAACTTATCCAAGATATCATAGCCAGTTGGCATTAGAGCTGATATCTGAATTGAGTTTTTTTGATTCTTAAATACATGTTGTTTTTCCTAATACATGGAATATTTGCTAGCAATGACTTTCATCTTAATTTTATTTATACCAATATCTTTTTTAAGTATATTTAATTGATTATGTTGTTACAGTAGTTCCAATTATTTTCCCTTTGCTCCCCTCTGCCCAATACCCCGCTTCCCTCCAGCAATCCTATCCCCCTTAGTTCATGTCCATGGGTTATGCTTATATGTTCTTTGGCTTCACCATTTCCTATATTATTCTTAACTTCCCCCTGTCTATTTTGTACCAACCAATTATGCTTCTTAATCCCTGTACCATTTCCTCATTTCTCCCCCTTCCCTCTTCCAGCTGATAACCCTGCAAATGATCCCCACACATATGATTCTATTCCTATTCTGGTTTGCTTAGTTAGATTTTGTTTTTATTTTTTAGATTCAGTTGTTGATAGTTGTGAGTTTGTTGTCATTTTAATGTTCATAATTTTGACCTTCTTTTTCTTAAGTAAGTCCTTCTTACATTTCATATAATAATGGCTTGGTGATGATAAACTCCTTGCCTGGGAAGCACTTTACCTGCCCTTTCATTCTAAATGATAACTTTGCTGGACAGAGTAATCTTGGTTGTGGGTCCTTGCTTTTCACCACATTGAATATTTCTTGCCAGTCCCTTCTTGCCTGCAAAGTTTCTTTTGAGAAATCAGCTGACAGTCTTATAGGCACCCCTTTGTAGGTAACTCTCTGCTTTTCTCTTGCTGCTTTTAAGATTATCTCTTGTTTTTTTTTTTTTTTTTTGGTTTTTCAATTACAGTTGTCCCCTTTTCCCCCAATTTCTCTCCCCCACCCAGCCCACCCCCTCTCCCGCCATCATATCCCTCCCCGTTGTCCATGTCCATGAGTCATTTATACAGGTTCTTTGACTAAACCCTTCCCTTACTTATCCCCCCTTCTCTTCCTCTCCCCTCCCCCCATTGACTGCTATTCTGCTCTTTGTTCTATTTAGTTCCTTTGTTTGTGTTGTTCTATAGTTTCCTGTATTAGGTGATATCATATGGTATTTTTCTTTCTTTGCCTGGCTTATTTCACTAAGCATAATTCTCTCTAGTTCCATCCATGTTGTTGCAAATGGCAGGAGTTCCTTCTTTCTCTCTGCTACATACTATTCCATTGTGTAAATGTACCACTGTTTCTTGAGATTCTCTCTTTATCTCAAATGTTTGGCATTTTAATTTTGATGCCTCCTTGGGTCTAGATTGTTTGGAACTCTCTCTCCTTCCTGGACTTGTATGTACCAATATCTTAAATTATGTAATTCACAAGATGAACATGAATCTGTATTTGTTGTGTTGTTGTGTTGTTGTGCTGGGAATACTGGGCTTCTGGACAAGATGTGAGCAAACTCAACTGTTACAAAGAGAAGAGGAGAAAGCGATGTCATCCCCTGGGAAGTTGGCAGCTTGTGGGCACTCTTTCAAGGATGCTCCATGATGGGCCATGACCTCCTATACCTGGGAAAGTAGGTATTTTTGTTGTTTTTTAAACCCTGACAAAAGAACAATGCGCAAGGCTAAAATTATTACTGCCATACACAATGGCATTTGTCTTCAACTTTTACTTTGCTCCAACATTCCTATGGAACGCAACATGCTGATATCAGTAATAGTGGTGTGGTTCTGTGCTACACCAATTCACAGACTCCCTGAGGATAGGGTGGTGAGGTCCTTGCAGAAGTTTGGTAAAGTTTCCATACTCAGATGATTCAGCTATGAGAGGCAGAGGAGGTAGAAAGAGCCATATTTTCACACTAAATAAATCCAATCTTCATTAGAACAAGCAACCCATGCATTCATGCAAATTATTATAAATAACAGCTTTAAAAAGTTATAAAAAGGTTCACCTTCCTCCAGCCTGGGTTGATGTAGCCCCACACCAGGGCATGCAACTTGATAAGTACAGGCTGTACATCAGTCCTGACTCTCCTCTCTGGCCCTACTGGGGCATAACCTCCATAACCAGAGGCAGTGACCTGCTCAGTGACATGAAAGCACAGGCCTGTACATTTAACTTAAAAAGAACAGTGATTTACTAAAAAGGAAAACCATATAAGAGTGTGGTGATGGCCCAAGGGAAGGAGGGATGGGGGCAAGGTGGAGGCAGGCAAAGAGAAGACAATGGGGACATCTGTAATAGCATCAGCAATAAAAAAGAAAAGAAAAGCACACACACATTTAACCTAATTCAAAATTAAAGCAATGAATATTAAAATCACTTTCACTTCTCTAAGCTGTAATTTTGTGAAGTTAAACCAATGCTGATGAAGATGTGATAACTCACAGGCACTGCTGCTGGTGAAGTGCCTGTTGGTACACACTTGCTGGAAAGCACTGTGCCAATGTGATTCAAAAAGTCTAGATGAAGGCTATAGACTATATGATTTTCTTATCCTGGAAGAGGCAAAACTAAGGAGACTGTAAAAAAGATTAATGTTTGCCAGGGAAAGGGGAGAGGAAGGAATGAACTGGTGGAACACAGAGGAAAGTCGGGCAGTGAAACCGTTCTGTATGATCCTATAATGGTGGATACATATCATTACCCATTTGTCAAATCCCAAAGAACATACAACACAAACAGTGAAACCTAATATAAACTCTAGATTTGGGGTAATAATGATGTATAAACATAGCTTCATTGCTTGTAACAAATGTACTACTTGGGGGAGGATGTTGGTTGTAGGGGAAGTGTGTATGGGTAGTAGCTGGGCTTTACAGGAAGTGTAATTTTTGCTCAGTTTTGTTGTGAGCTTAAAACTGTTCTAACAAATGAAGTCAATTTCCAAAAAAAAAGTTTTTAAGACAAAGGGGTCTAGACCTTTTATATCAATAATCCTACTTCTAAAAATGTCTTGAAAAAACATTCAAAGATGTAATCTGAAGGATCCAAGATGGTGGAGGAGTAAGTGGAAGCTATACTAAGCTCCTCCCAGGATCAGTTTGGACTTACAACTTAACTGTGGAGAAATCATCTGGATAGCCAACTGAACACTAGCTGAAGAGAAGTGTTATAACCACGGAGAGACAGAAAAGGCCTCTTCATTACAACATGACCAGTAGGAAGTGTGGAGACGTGAAAGGGCTGACTGGGCTCCCATGGGTGGCAGCTGAAGGGACTTAGAAACAGCTCAGCAGCCAGGAGTTCCCCATGAGAAGGGCAGGGTCTAAACCTCCATCTGGGCTTCCCAGCCTACAGCAACAGAGTGGAAAGTAAAATAGTATCAGCTGTGAAAAGTGAAAAGCCAAGGGTTTCTTGCTGGCCTGAGAGAAACAGCTGGAGAAAAAGAGTTCTTGAGAGCATTACGTAGGAAAGTATTTTGGCACCCACTTACCCTGGGATCCAGCAGAGGGAGGGCAGAGAGGATTAGAGATGCTTGGGGAGAATTTGGGGCGGTGGCCTTGAGGGGAGAATGAAGGGAGCAGCTGAGCGAGTCCCAGTGCTGACTCATTCCCTATACTGCAGGCAGACCACTCCCCTCGAAATGGCATCAGCCTGAGAGGAAGCAAAAGCCCTACCTACAGGAATTAAGTTGCCCCACCCTCGGTCCTTAAGCTTGACAGCTGATCACAGATTGAATAAATTAACAACTAAAAGAGACAGACGAAGGCAGGAGATCTCTGGTAGTCTCCAACAGCTACCTAAGCCCAGACTGGTACACGATCTGATGCCACCAGGGGCAGCTCCAGGAAGTGCAGATCAATCTAAAAAGCAGCAGCAAAGAATAAGAAACACAAAAATAGGGAGACAAAGAAACAACCCCCCATCGAAAAGAAAGGAAGAATCCCCAGAAACAGTGCTAAATGAAATAGAGAGAAGCAAACTATCAGACGTGAAATTCAAAAGATGGATTGTAGGGAAGCTCAATGAGATCAGCGAGCTCAAAGAAAACTACAAAGAACTCCAGGGAAGCTACAAAGAACTACAAGGAAACTACAAGGAACTTACTGAGAATTACACCAGCATGAAAAAGGACATAAAAGCTATCAATAAAAGCCAGAAGGAAATGAAGAATACAATTTCTGAATTGAAGAACACAGTAGAAGGAATTAAAAGCAGGCTAGAGGACGCAGAAGATCGGATCAGCGAGCTGGAGGACAACGTAGAAAAAAATTCCCAGACAGTACAACAAAATGAAAAGACTGAACAAGAATGAAGAGGTTTTAAGAGAGCTGCAGGACAACATGAAATGTAATAACATATATATCATAGGAGTTCCAGAAGGAGAAGAAGAGTAGCAAGGGGTAGAAAACCTGTTTGAAAAACTAATGACAGAAAACTTCCCTAACATGATGAGAGAAAGAGTCATGCAAGTCCAGGAAGCGCAGAGGGTCCCAATGAAGACGAACCCCAACAGGCACACTTCAAGACACATCATAATTAAAATGGCAACATTCAAAGACAAAGGGAGAATTCTAAAAGCAGCAAGAAAGAAACAGCTAATAACATACAAGGGAGTTCCAATAAGGTTATCGTCAGATTTCGCAACAGAAACACTACAAGCCAGAGGGAATGGCAAAAAAATATTCCAAGCAATGAAAAACAAAAGACTACAACCAAGAATATTCTACCCAACAATGCTCTCATTCAAAATGGAAGGTGAAATAAGGAGTTTCCAAGACAAAAGAAGGCTAAAAGAATACATCTCCACCAAACCAGCATTGCAAGAGATGCTAAAGGGTCTGCTTTAAGATGAAGAAACAGAGAGAGACAGAGAGAAACTCAAGTACAAAGGGGGAAAGTAACAATGAATAAGTACGTATCAATACTAACATTAAATGTAAATGGATTAAATGCACCAATCAAAAGACATAGGGTAGCTGAATGGATTAAAAAGCATGACCCACATATATGCTGTCTACAAAAGACCCACCTTAGAACAAAAGATCTACACAGACTGAAAGTGAAGGGATGGAAAAAAATATTTCAAGCAAATGGACATGGAAAAAAAGCTGGGTAGCAATACTTATATCAAACAAAACAGATTTCACAGCAAATGCCATAAAAAGAGACTAAGAAGTACATTTCATAATACTTAAGGGAAAAATTTATCAAGAAGATATAACCCTTGTAAACATATATGCACCCAACATAGGAGCACCCAAATATGTAAGAAAAATTTTGAAAGATTTCAGGAAGAATATATACAGCAAAACACTCATAGTAGGGGACTTTAACACCCCATTGTCAACAATGGACAGATCTTGGAAGCAAAGAAACACCAAGGATATACAGGCATTGAACAACACTCTAGAACAAATGGACTTAACCAATATATATAAAATTTTTAACCCCAAAGAAGCAAAATATACATTCTTTTCAAGTGCACATGGAATATTTTCAAAGATAGACCACATGGTAGGACATAAAACAAGACTCAACAAATTCAAGAAAATTGAAATTATATCAAGCATCTTCTCAGATCACAATGGCTTAAAATTGGAAATCAACCTCAAGGAAAAAACTCAAAAACATTCAAACTCATGGAGAGTGAATAACATGATATTAAATAATGAACGAGTTAATGATGACATCAAGGAAGAAATCAAGAAGTTTCTGGAAACAGATGATAACACACAACAACCCAAAACCTATGGGATACAGTGAAAGCAGTCCTGAAAGGAAAGTTCATAGCAATACAAGCCTACCTAAAAATGATAGAAGAATCTCTAATAAAAAATCTAATCCTACAGCTACAAGAACTAGAGGAAGAACAACAAACAAAGCCCAGAGCGAGTAGAAGGAAGGAAATTATCAAGATCAGAGCAGAATTAAATGACATAGAGATGAAACAAACAATTTAAAAGATCAACAAAAGTAGAAGCTGGTTCTTTGAAAAGATAAACAACATCAACAAGACTTTAACCAGGCTCATCAAGAAAAAAAGAGAGAGGACCCAAATAAATAAAATCAGAAATGAAAAAGGTGAAATCACAACCGATATCACAGAAATACAAAGGATTGTAAAAATTATTATGAACAACTGTGTCACAAGAAATTTGACAACCTAGATGAAATGTACAAATTTCTGGAAACATATAATCTTCCAAAATTGAATCAAGAGGAAGCAGAAAGCCTGAACAGACCAATAACAACTAGTGAAATTGAAGCAGTAATCAAAAAAAATCCCGGCACGAAAAAGCCCTGGACCAGATGGCTTCACAGGTGAATTTTACAAAACATATAGGAAAGAAATAACTCCTATCCTTCAGAGACTGTTCAAAAAAATCCAAGAAGAGGGAAAACTCCCAAACTCTTTCTATGAAGCCAGTATTACCCTAATTCCAAAACCAGTTCAAAACACAACAAAGAAAGAAAACTACTATCATTGATGAACATAGATGCTAAAATCCTCAATAAAATTTTGGCAAACTGGATCCAGCAACACATTAGAAAAATCATACACCACGATCAAATGGGATTTATCCCAGGGATGCAAGGATGGTTTAATATTCACAAATCAATAAACGTAATACACCACGTAAACAAAATAAAAGACAAAAAACACATGATCATATCAATAGATGCAGAAAAAGCATTTGATAAAGTACAACACCCATTTATGATGAAAACTCTCAGCAAAATGGGAATAGAGGAAGCATACCTAAACATAATAAAGGCCAACATCATACTCAATGGGAAAAAACTGAAAGCATTCCCCCTGAGGTCAGGAACAAGATAAGAATGTCCACTCTCTCCACTCCTATTCAACATAGTCTTGGAAGTTCGAGCCACAGCAATCAGACAAGAAAGAAAAATAAAAGTCATCCAAATTGGAAAAGAGGAAGTAAAACTGTCATTATTTGCAAATGACATGATAGTGTACATAGAAAACCCTATAGACTCCATGAAAAAACTACCTGATCTAATAAGTGAATTTGGCAAAATAGCAGGATACAAAGGCAATATTCAGAAATTAAAGGCATTTCTGTACACCAAAAATAAAATATCAGAGACAGAAACTAGAAAAAAAAATCCCATTTATTATAGCAACAAGAAAAATAAAGTACCTAGGAAGAAACTTAACCAAGGAGATAAAAGACCTGTACTCAGAAAACTACATAACACTAAAGAAAGAAATTAAGGAAGATACAAATAAATGTAAGCATATACCATGTTCATGGATGAGAAGAATCAACATCATTAAAATGTTCATACAACCCAAAGCAATTTATAGTTTCAATACAATCCCAATTAAAATACCAATGACATATATCACAGACCTAGAACAAATACTTCAAAAATTAATATGGAACCAAAAGAGACCCCAAATAGCCACAGCAATCTTGAGAAAGAAGAACACTGTAGAAGGAATCACAATACCTGATACCAAACTATACTACAAGGCCACGGTAATCAAAGCAGTCTGGTACTGGCATAAGAACAGACACATAGACCAATGGAACAGAATAGAGAGCCCAGAAATAAACCCAGGTTTATACGGTCAACAATATTTGACAAAGGGAGAAAGAACATAAAATGGGGTGAAAAGAGCCTCTTCAACAAATGGTGCTGGGAGAACTGGACAGGGTCATGCAAAAAAATGAAACTAGACCACCAACTTACACCATACACCAGAATAAACTCAAGATGGATCAAGGACTTAAATGTAAGCTGTGGCACCATAGAAGTCCTAGAGGAAAACATAGGCAGGAAAATTTCAGATATCCCACAGAGCAATATTTTCACTGATATATCTCCTAAGGCAAGGGAAATAAAGGAAAGAATAAACAAATGGGACTACAACAAACTAAAGAGCTTCTGCTCAGCAAAAGAAAACATCAGCAAGATGAAAAGGGAACCAACCATATGGAAAACTATATTTGCCAAGATACCTCAGACAAGGGATTGATCTCCAAAATATATAAAGAACTTATACGACTCAACACCGAGAAGACAGACTACCCAATTGAAAAATGGGCAAAAGACCTGAACAAACACTTCTCCAAAGAGGGCATACAGAGGTTTCATAGAGATATGAACGAATGCTCAACATCACTAGCCATCAGAGAGATGCAAATAAAAACCACAATGAGATACCACCTCACAGCAGTCAGAATGGCCATCATCAACAAATCAACAAACAACTTGTGCTGGCGAGGATGCGGAGAAACGGGAACCCTGGTGCACTGTTGGTGGGAATGCAGACTGGTGCAGCCGCTATGGAAAACAGTATGGAATTTCCTCAAAAAACTAAAAATGGAACTGCCTTTTGAACCAGCAATTTTGTTGGTAGAATTATATCCAAAGAATCCCGAAATACCAATCCAAAAGAACCTATGCACCCCTATGTTCAAAGCAGCACTATTTACAATAGCCAAGTGCTGGAAACAACCTAAGTGCCCATCTGTAGAGGAGAGGATCAAAAAACTGTGGTACATTTACACAATGGAGTATATGTAGCAGAAAGAAAGAAGGAACTTCTACCATTTGCAACAATGTGGATGGAACTAGAGAGAATTATGCTTAGCGAAATAAGCCAGGCAATGAAAGAAAAATACCTTATGCTGTCACCTACTACAGGAAACTAATGAACAACACAAACAAATGAGCAAAACTGAACCAGAGATATGTAAACAAGGAATAAACTAACAGTAACAAGGGGGGAGGCAGCGTGGGAGATAAGGGGGTAAGAAGAGGAAGGGTCTAGTCAAAGAACATGTACAAGTGACCCATGGACATGGACAACTGGATGGGGACTGACTGTGGGAGAAGGGGTGGGCAGGGTGCAGGGAAACAATAGGGAAAAATGTGAGACAACTGTAATAGAAAAATAAACAAACAAAAATTTTTAGTGGAGGAAAGAAATGAAAGCAAAATAAATTAACAAATGAGCTAGCAAAGCCTCCCTCTCCCACACCAAAAAAACCTCACATGTAAAACAGTGAACAAAAGAAAATTTAAAGTATGGAAATGCAATTTCAGTGAATATTAGAAGGACAAGGATCTTCCTTCACATTGTATATTTTTCTCCCTACCTGATCCCTCCAGAATTTGGCATTCTGAAGAAGTAAGCAATGACATAAGGTTATTTGCATAAAACTAATAAGATCAGTTGTTAAAAGAGGTTTTGTTGACCATGACTTTAACTGGAATGTCATGCCTAAAGGAGACATGCTTGGGCTCTGGTTGTTACCAAAAAGTCCCGAGTAACTGGGATTGACTTTCGAAGGTAATAAAAGCCCACGAGAAAAAAGGCCTGGTACCTTGGTTGGTTGTGCGGTCCATGGCAATCTTTCCAGGGAAGGAATGAAGGTTGCTTTCCTGAAAGGTGGCTAGAAGAGACCTTAAAGCACAACTGAAAACCTGAAGGATTTGGAAAAGACAGGTGTTTACAGGCAAGGCTGAATGGTAGGTATGTGGCTCAGCTCCTGTGCCCTGAAAGATCCAATACCTAAAAGATCCAATAGAAAATGTAAACAGATGTACACAGGTGAAGGGGAGACTGGAGACAAAAACAGAGATAAAGAGAGAAACAGATCAGAAAGTTAAGGGACGGAACAGAGACACTTATTTATGGAGGGAGTCAGGTAAATGGATGGACATGAAAGACTGAACAAATTGATTCTTATCTCCTCACTTTGCTTTTTCTCTCCCTCTAGACTTCTTGGACTCCTGGCCTTGCCTTTAATAACTGTGCAGCCTTGGACAAGTCACTGAACTTTCTTCAGCCTCCGTTTTCTCATCAGTAAAAGAATGGGATTAAAATCCTAACTTATAATGTGCTGATTATGTGAAAGCATTTTGTATATGTTTGTATTGTTATTATCTTTGAAGCTTCACTTAGAGTTCCCTGATCAAAACAATTCCAGGTTCTTTGGTTCTTTTCTGAATGCTTTGGGATTTTACCACTTTTTCAGTGAGGTGCCTAAAGAATATAATGATACTGACCCCAAAGCTTCCCAAATTGGTTAGAGATGATTCTAAGGACTGACCCTAAAAGACATAGATGCCTCCTTAGTTCATGTTGAGGCTCATATCCCTTCCACCACTTCAACCCTTCAAACAAGTTATTAAAGCATCTTCTAGGTGATTAACTTGTCTTCTCATCCTCCTGAAAATGTAGATTCAGTCTCTAGTCATCCAATGGAACAGTTCAATTCAATTCAATGAAATAGTACACCCTGAAGATTCCTTGTATAAGTTCCAGCAAAGCAGATGTAAAGAACATATGTGATCATTTGCTACTCTTGTTGTGTTTATGCAAATGAACAGGATAATTTAAAACTGGACTTAATGTGGTCTCTTTAATGACGAGGAGGGTAATCTTGAGGAGAAAAATTGTGATTCAAGGAAAATCACAATGCTCAGTGGTAGACTATAAAGTAGTGCAGCTAACTATCTTTAATGTTTATTTTCATTTAAAGTTTGTTTTCATTTGAAACTTAAACTAAATCTGTGACATCATCAAAGATGCTTAATTTACAAGCAAAAAGAATATCAAATGCCTTGCAACTGGATTAACATGTGTGTTCTGTTTTCATAGGGTGTAAACCTATGGTCTCATTACCTAAGTGATTATCTATACGTATACGCCTCACTTAATCCTGTCTGCATTGCTGCCTCCTGAGACTCAACAGTTTGGCTGAACTAAGTGGCTGGGTTGGTGAAGCATGGGGTGGTCTGTGGGCTTCACTTTAAAACTGGTTTCTCTTTTCTATCCTAAAGGCTTGGAGAGAAAGGCCCAGAGGTCTGAGAGGAGGCAAACCTAAAATATTCCCCTCAGCCCAAATGAAGTATAGTGGGCAAAAGGGTTTTGGACAGGTGTGACATGCATTGCACACCTTTCTCCAAAGAACCTTTTTTTCTTCCCTAATATGGAACATTAAAAAATCAATACCTGCCTTTTTTCATCTAGTGGTTATGGATTAAATGATGCCTTTTAAACCTGTTGCCAAATCTGTTGCCCCCAGAATACAACAAGGATGCCAGCCTGTTAAACCAAGCATGCCATGGTCCGGGGACAGCCTACTGACCTGGAGTCTGCATAATCCCTCCCCATGTGGGAAGGCCAACCCCCCTTCACATCCCTACTCTTATTAGGAATTTCTAGACCCAAGGTTAGGTAGGATGACAACCATGTCCAGCTTGAAGCAGCTAGAGGAGCTCAAGACCTTTGCCCATTGTCCTGTATAAGATTATAAAGGGTCTTAAGTCTGAGACGGGGGGATTGTTAATTTTTATTGTTATAAAAAATAATTAATTTTTTAAAAAAAGAATATAGGAAAGGGTGAAGCCAAAGAACTTGTATGCACGACCCATGGACATGAACTAAGGGGGGTGGGTTTGCTGGGGGTGGGAGGTACTGGGCAGAGGGGAGCAAAGGGGGGAAAATTGGAATTATTATAACAACATAATCAATAAAATATACCAAAAAAAAAAAAAGATGTAATCTGATCATCTAGACATCTACTAAGTGACTAACAGGAGGTTTCATAAACAGTGTGGATATACTGGACAAAAGAATGATTCACATCCTGAGTGGGACAGATCTGGGCATTACTGAGAATGGCCTGCATCTTAGAACTTAGTAATTACTTCTGAAATTTTTCATTTAATATTTTTGAACTGTAGTTAACCACTGATAACTGAAACCTCAGAGAGTGAAACCTCAGGTAAGGGGGGGGACAACTGTAAATTAAAAGTTCGAAATAATCTAATGTTCAACAATAAGGAATTGATTAAATAAGTTATGGTACATTTGTGCTGTTAAGGATTTGGGGGGTTTTAAACAAAGTTTCGTTCAACTTGCTTTAAGTAAGTGAGTACTTATTGGAACTACTAACGGCATAAAAAGGAAGTTAGGAATGTTATCCACATAGTTACGTTTCAGTGGAACCCAAAAAATTTCTCATAGGAAGCGCAAGCCTAAATCATCCATTAA
The DNA here is from genome assembly GCF_987537825.1 of Furipterus horrens. Classification (NCBI taxonomy): domain Eukaryota; kingdom Metazoa; phylum Chordata; class Mammalia; order Chiroptera; family Furipteridae; genus Furipterus; species Furipterus horrens. The sequence continues at coordinate 35,461,369 of NW_028327171.1, read as the reverse complement.
GACTTCCCAAAGCCTAGAATGAAATTATAAGAACTCAAGAGTCATGCAGGAGCCAGCAGCCTGTGAAACTGTAGTATCGATCCTTTTCTCATCATTCTGAATTTTTACTCCTGACTGTCATGACTCAGCTACTATATAACTGCTTCTGCTATTCCTGCTAACACACGACCTCACCTTCAATTCTGCATTACTTAGCTACTTAATAATCATAATTTGCATGTTCCTGTCCAGTTCTCCCATCACCATTTGTTGAAGAGACTCTTCTCACTCCATTTTATGTTCCTTTCCCCTTTGTGAAATATTAGTTGACCATGTAGACCTTGGTTTATTTCTGGGCTCTCTATTCTGCTCCATTGATCTATATGTCTGTTCTTATGCCAATACGAGACTGTCTTGATCACAGTGGCATTGTAGTATAGTTTGATGTCAGGTATTGTGATTCGTCCTACTGTGTTCTTCTGTCTCAAGATTGCTGTGGCTATTTGGGGTCTCTTTTGGCTCCATATAAATTTTTGAAGTATTTTTTTCTAGGTTTGTGAAATACGTCACTGGTATTTTAATAGGCATTGCATTGGATCTGTAAATTGCTTTGCAGAAAGAAAGGAAATCCTGCCATTTGCGACAGCATGGATGGAACTAGAGAGAATTATGCTTAGTGAAATAAGTCAGGTAATAAAAGAAAAATACCATATGATATCACCTAATACAAAAGACTAATGAACAACACAAACAAATGAACAAAATTGAACAAGGAACAGAAAAATAGTTATCAGTGGAGAGGGGGGCGGGAGGGAAGGGGGGTAAGTAGGGGAAGGATTTAGTAAAGGAACTAGTATAAATAACCCATGGACAACGGGGTGGGGAATGACTTGGGATAAGGGGTGTGTTGGGTGGGGGGGGGGCAATGCAGGGAAAAATGGGACAATTGTAATAGAAAAACAATTTTTAAAAAATCATAATTTTCTCTTATTCTTGGCATCTGCTGCTTTATTTTCCTCAGGCTGACATTTTCCAAGAGAATCTTCTCCCTTCTGTCTCACTGTCACTGACAGAATCCTAGACTATGTTCAGGTCTCAAAATAACACAAGTTGTTGTGTTCATTGCCATCGTCTCTGACTTAGCTTTTGTGCCAGGCCATCTCATAGGTTCTAGGTCACTGGAATATCCACACATTGACTGCTGTTAGAAAGGCAAGAGGTTCCAAATAAACCACATGGACTAAATCTAGCCCATAGATATAATTTGTTCGGCCTCAGCTTTGTTGGCCCACACAGTGAGGAGAGTGGAAAATTTTGTTTAAAAATAGGAAATTTTAGCTTTTCTTAAAAGTCCAATAATCTGGGTAATATTTAGTCTTTATTTCTAGATGAGAACAGTTAGCAACAGCTGCATATTGGCCTCCCTCTTAAGAAAGGGAATTCTGCCTCCAGTTCTTTGCAGCCTCCAATGAGCTCTCTACTGCCTCATGCATTTACCTGCTTACTTGCTGGCCTCTATTGGCTTTTGAGTTTGTAAACTCTGAGGTAAGTGCTTTCCTTGGCTCCCATCATTTGAGACGGGAGTGGCTGAGTAAGGTGATAAGAAACAGCTCCCTGGTTTTTTATGAGAAATTATGTGGTCCTGCTCCCTCAACAGAGGGCCATGAATGGCAAACCTTCAGAAGGGAGCTGTGGGTGTGATAGATGTTCTGAGACTTGGCCAATCCATTACACAATAGGACAAATAATATATTTTTATAAATATCAAAATATATCATTTATTTACATAGAGATGTGGTGATGACGTATTGTGAAAGGGCAGATTCAAATCAATAAGAGAGGATCCCATTTTCTGTAAATTATAAATAAATATACAGACATTCTTTCTTATTTGAATTGAATCATTTCCTGGTTTGATATGTTGGGTATCAAATTTGGAAGTAGTGCAAGAATGGGCAAAAATATTCCACTATTTTAAATTAAAAACTTATAACCTGTTTCAAGCCTATCCAAAAACCCTAACCAATTTTCCAAAATGTATTTTAGTCCTAAAAGACTTCTGCCTAAATATATTATACACAACATTAACTACATCATTATTTAATACTTCATGGTCTCTTTAGTGGATATATGTAATATGCAACAACACAGTAGAAGTTGTTTGCCTTGTACCTCAGCAAGCATATACTATAATGTAAATTTTAAAGTAACATATATTTTAAAGTTATGTAATGTTTACAAATAACAGTTAGTTAAATAAGCAAACATGGGTATTTTTTCAAATGATTATTTATGAAATAAGGAGCAGTTCAGGGAGAGAAAGATGACGAGGAGACTGCTGCTGGTGGACGCCCAGGAGTGGGCGAAGGCAAGTGGCAATGAGCTGGCAGAGAGCAAGTGAAATGGCAAATGCCTGCTGTCACCTAATTCAAGTACAAGGATCTTAAGGATAGTCATCTGTTTTTGGCACCTGAGTCTAGAAATGGATGCCTATGAACCATTATCCAAAATGATAGATAACCATGGACTCCCAAATAAAATAAAAGTTGCAAGAACAACCACTTTATCTGCATAATTCCAAGTTTCCTAAAAATCCAGCTACGGGTACTTATAGTTCCTCTTCCTTCTCTTCCTTTGAACTGAATGAACATCTGGTTGTACAAGTTTCTGGGTCCTAAGTTTTTTTACCCTCCACTTCACTAAATCTAGCCTTCCTCACAAGATTTAGGATTTCTGCTTTGCATTAATCACTTCCTCAAAGTGCTGGAAGTCAGCAACAATTGTGGGACTGGTTTCTCCCATACTCCATTCACTGTTTGTTATGATACATTCAAAGCCCTGTTGATAAATTTGAAGATCTTCTGAATGTCAAAACTCTTCCATAAATCCTTAATCGAAGCAGTGTAGCTGGCATTCTCAGATCATATATCAAAATATAAGTGCCACATACTGCATCACCATCTATAAACAATATGCTTAGAAGGCTGCAGTGACTCCTAAGTTCAAAGGCTACCATACTGACATAATGCTGGGAGGCAAAAATTATCTCTGTAATTGTCAAAAGTAGAAGGACATCTGGGAGAACTGTCTTATCAAAAAAAGCCTTGGTTGCAAGTTTCCCATCCTGTGTACTCTCTGATGAATAGTTAGCTCCTCCTGTAATCACTGAGCATTGCCTTTCTCACCCAGTCTTTATGAGTTGAATATCATGAACGGGCAATTCACTATTCAGTGGTCCTGAAAAGGCTCTCGTGTTTTTGAAGGGATGCGCTAGGAGAAGTCTTAGCTGAACATCACATTCATGTTAAAGTAGTGTTAGCCGATTTTATATGTTTTATGTTCCAGCACTTCTGTCTCCTTTCCTGAAATGAGCATACAGGATAGCATTCGTTTCCAAAATAGCCCAATTTCATCAACGTTAAAAATTTACTTTGTGGTTCAATCACCTTCGTCAATAGTTTTTTGCAATTCATGGGCTCATCTACTTTCTTTGCAGGCTTTTCAGCCTTCTTAGAAGATATTTTCTTATAATAATATAGGGAATGTGATGAGATAATGCACATCGTGTTTGAACTGTGCAAGCACAAGATTCAATACCATCAAGCGAAGAGCTGAGTGTCTACTGCTGCACGCTCTGTATTTTCTCCCCTGAATCAGTGCACAAATCAAATCGTTTTGTTGCTGTGACAATGTGAATTTGTTATAATAAGTTTTCTTTTCCGGTACTGAGTTTTGGAGGAAAATTTGTAAGTAATTTAAACAAAGATTTGGATAGTGAGATTCAGATGGCAAAGATTATCCATTGTAATATTAAAAGAATATAAAAGGATATAAACCAAGGTTAATAGGAACTATCCCTGAAAGGTAGATAGAGTAATTTTAATAAATTTCCTTTTTGCTCATCATGGCTTCTTGAAAATGACTATGTATCAATTGTATAGTTCAAATGGGGAAAATGGATAAATCAAGAAGAATGAAACAGCATCTACATGGACTAGCAGAGCGCTTCACACCCGAACCACATTGTTTTAGTACTCAAAGCAGAAAAGCACTTTAGCAATATTTCCCATCCACTTATATGGCAGAACGTTATTTAAAATGTAAGAAGATATTAAAATGGGACTTTTTTTTTATTATTCAGTTCAGCAGAGGCCACCAGGAAGCTGAGAGACAAACACGGATGCCAAAGGAGATTTGCTGAGGTGGTGTCAGAAAACTGGTTTTTCAACCTTTAGCTCAATACCATGTCAAAGGTACAAAAAGGTTTTGTAGGACGGGCAGCACTGTGAATCTTCCTTCCTCCTCCATTGAGAGATAAAAACATGTTTTCTCTTTACCTCAAGCTTAGAGAAAAGGGCTTTAATGAGAACATTCACAGAGCTTGCTATGTCTTTCCTGGAATGTGGAGAGCTCGGGGAACTGGTGCCTGCCACACCCTGAGGAATCTATCCCGAGCTGGCCGCAGGGGGCGCTAGCTATACTTGCACCAACAGCGTGGGCACGGGGCTCTGTAAAGTAAGATGCTTCCTGACCCAGGCCTCCTCTTTTCCCCAAATCAGAGGAATCTGGGAGAGCTCAGTCATGGGGGTAGGAAAGGAGGGTAAGGAAGGAGAGAAAATGTCAAGACCTGGAAAGACGCAAGATGCATACTTCCAACCCAACTTGTAGGAAAAGTTCAATTTCAAGTGAATTCTTATCATTTTAGCCGACTGAACATAATAGAGACTAGGAAGAAGACTATTCTAGTGACTGAATGTGAAACAATTTGCTTTCTGAGACCGATACAAAAAGTTCAAGTTACTGGATCAAATTTCACTAAAGGAGTAGGGGAAATTAACAAGCATGAAATGGATACTGACTGTGGAGTGGGAAAGAGAGAACAAAAGTGCTCATCATTGCGCCCTACAGTATTCTGTTTGTTCATATTACAACTCCCATGTGTATCATATTGCTGTAGTTACTAGAACATCATGCACTAAAACATACCTTCTCCATCAGAGCCCATAGGAGGTTAAGTTGCCCCAGCCTTTATTCCGGCAATAGCTCTCTTCCACAGCAAACTGTTCTTATTTTACAAGCTCTGTGAATCAAGAGGCTGGTCCTGCTGGAGGTTGGACTGGTTTTTGCTCAGTTGTTAGAACATTCAGAATAAAATGTGTGATACAGTTTTAACAAGTACACCAGACACTCTGCAGGCACTTGCACTGAGTACCAACCTCAGCCCTAACTTCATTTTTCCATCCCTATTCTTTTTGCCACTGTTTTCTTTTTGGGTAGTATGTTTTTATGTAAAACACCTCAAATCCTTTCTGTAATATGGCAGTACAATAAATATATCACAAATGTCTATAGACCTGGCTTTAAATAACTTGCACTAAAATTAATGTGAAACATAATTGAACTTTGTTCTAATAATTATGAAGATGCTTTGGGGTCTTGTATTGCCTTAAGGATATCAATGTGAGTATCAATTATTATTGTGCTATAAGTGTGCTTGATCTGATAAGGACTCTAATTAATGATGGATCTAATAAAGCATTCTCTGTGTTACTAGCCTAAGGTAGGTGGAAGGTGGAGAATAATATTCTGAAATCTTCTTCATTAATTTTCAGGTATTTCTAAATCTTATTTCTATTCATCCATATCTAAAGCCTTAATTTTAAGGGAACAAATGTTTTTTTATGTGATAATGCTATTTATATGCATTTCATATTTTATACACACACACATTACTTTGACTATGATGTTTAGAGTATGGACCAAATTAGGATTTCTAGCTCCAAATGTAGCTTAAACACAAAGGATTACTCAATAAAGAATCTAATAAGAAAACATGAAGAAGTAATGTGATAAAAGTGGGCAGAAGGGAAAATTAACTGGAGGAGAGTTTTTAACACATTTCTAAAAAGATGGACAGAGGATGAAAGCCTGTTGAGGAAGCAGGGACCTAGAATTCACAGAAGGACAAAAAGCAGCAAAAAAAAGACTTGATATCAGAAGCTCCAAATAACTCCAAATTCTAGGTCAGAGGTAAGGAGGAAGGTAGGAAGATGGGGGGGAGCTGAGGAGAGATTACTTAGGGTTGTGGTTGTAGGAGGCAGGTGAGAGAAAGAAAGCAAACAAGAGCACAGGAACTTTACAAGAAAGTCTTGTCCTCAAAACCATGGAAACTAAAATGTGGTATGATTCTAAGCAATTGAAGGAGGGCTTACTGAAAAGAAATGGAAATCCACTTGAACTAGCAATAGGACCATTTGGCTTTGACTGGCACCAAGGTTGAAACATTGAATTTATAATCCTCACACATTGCTTGTCTCTACAATGGACAGTATTCACTTAGTCATGATCATGTAAACGCTGTGTATTAAATGTTGAACCTTTGAATTAACCTGTAAGCCAAACCTGGAAAACTTAAAAATGTTACCTAACAATGTGTATGTCATTAACTTTGACAATACAAAAAAAAATTTTTTTTTTCAGTGCATGTTCTCCACCTGCACCACCAGCCCCGTGTCTTCCACGAGGCCCTCCGCCCGGGTCACCTTTCACACTGCAGCCCCAGACACTGTGCAGGAGCACGAGCCCAACATCAGCACCATCTTCCCCAGGCCCCATGGTCCGGACTTGGAAGGGCTGCCGTTTCACTCCTGGGTCCTGGGAACAAATAGAAAATAGGGCTTCCTCGGGGGGGTGGGGGGGGTTAGGGAGAAGAGCCACAGAGTGGAAAAGGGAAAGGATGGTAATTTCACTCCAGAAAGTGAACCTATGTGTGGGGAGTGAAAAGGGTAAATGAGCTATTAGATGCGGCGAAAGGGGGCGGCGGGGTAGTAGATACATGGTGAACGTGGAAAGGCGAAGTGGAGGGAAGGCGAAGGATGCTGACAGCCTCCTCTACGGGGAAACAGTAGAGCATAATAACTACCATCCCAGCTCTACTGCTTACTAACTAGTAACCTTGTGCAAGTTACGTAACTGCTCTGTGCCTCAGTGTCCATGTCTGAAAAATAGGGATAAGTAATCTCTTTCATAGGTCCAATATAAGAAAAAAATGAGTTAATATATACAAAGTGTTTAGAACAGTTTCTGGAATACAGTAAGCACCCAATAAATGTTTAATATTATCTAACATCATTGGGAGTTATGCTATATTGTCTCAGTAAAATAATAAATATAACAAAAATAACGACTTTTAAATTGGAAGAAGAGGAGCAAAGAAATTGTAGCTTAAGTAGATAAATACATACTTTTCACCTCCCAGAAGTTCAGCAAATAACTAACGCCTAAAGTGGACAGTTGAAGAAATCACAGTATTTTGCATTATTTAAAGTTAAGGAGGTAACCATTAGTAACATTAAAACTAAAAATAGTGATAAGCTTTTATTATTTTTTAATCAAGTAAAGAATTATGCAATTATTCACTTAAAAAATTAAGTGATAATAAATTTGGCACAAATTAATTCTATGAAGGCTGAAAGCACAAAAGCTAAACAAATCAAGATGAATCTATTCTTTTGCAAATGAACTCAGCCTAGAAGATTTATTTAGAAGTGAAAAATAATCTCAGCCAACAATATTTTCCCAAGTCTTTGCCATACTTTCCAGGGTTATAGCACTGCTGGGCAGGGAGAACTCCAATCCTGGGGAGGTACAATATGAGGGCCTTAAGTCACAATTTTGAACTCTACCAAAGTTATCCTGATCCATAGCCCGTTTCATCCAGGCTCATGTGGCTGCTTCGCTAGTTCCAGTGTGCGGTGCAATGCAGCTGGAGGGCGGGAACACCTTCTTGCAGGCAAGTGATCTGCAAAGTGCTGTCTCCATCAGCACCGACAAGCCTGCTCTTTGGACCATTCTAGCATGTCAGAGCTGACACTGGTTTATCTCCTTACCTAACAAACACTTCTTCATGCAACGCTTAAAATCTACATACTTCCTGAGGCACACCTGACAGGAACATGTTAGATCAACACCTTCTGAGAGGAACTAAAACCCCAAAGGTATTTAGACATAGTACATGGCATGTGGTTATTCTTTTTCTCAGTGATATACTTGCTTCAGTTTCCCCAATCCAGTTTTCGCATAGCTATTAGAACAACCCCAACAGTTTTTGAGTATCTATTATCTGTCAGATTCTGTGCTAGAAATTGACAATCTAGTTTAACAGATACATTAGACCAAAGAAACAAAAGTAACGGAATATAATGAGTTCTATGATAAAGGTAAAATAGGATGCTGCTGGCACGTGAGAGGGGAAGTAACCCAGCCTGAGAAGAGTAGTTAAGCAAAAAAAGGAAGGGCATTCTAGGAGGGGATACAGCATAGACAAGGAGCCAGAATAAGAGGGGGGCGTGTTCTGAAAAGGGCTTACATGGGGAAGTGGTATTCAGTAAGTGATGGCTCTAGGAAGGTAGGGACAGATCTTTAAGGGAGGGCCTTTATGATATGCTAAGGAGCATATATTCTTCTGGAAATCTCTTGAGAAACATGTTAAGTAGGAAAATAATATGATTTTGTCTTAGGAAGATTACTTCTGCTTTAAAGGATGGATTGTGGAAGGATAGGAATGCCCCAAATCCTTTTAATGAAGCCACTGCTGAAGTATGTCCTACATTCTTCTCACTCCTGTACCAGGGACTTGAGGCTTTGGGGTGCCAAAATCACTGGGAATTCATGCAAGGCAGCCTTAATGACCATAGGACCACCCTTGAACAACAGAACATGGAAACTGAGGTGGCTTCCCCCTTTCACATAAGAGATGGAAATTTTCCACAGGCCTGTGCAATAGACGTGTGTGGTGGTGGCAAACATAATAAAGGAAACCGTGTTACCTTTTTGCCTTCTTCTGTTTCTGCATTCCTCCGCCCCAGGATAAACTACCCAAATAAACCTGAACATAAACCTTTGTTCTAGATTCTACTTTTGTGGAACCAGGCTAAGGCTAAATATTAGCACATAAGTCCAAGAGAAAATCATGCGTGCCGGAAGTAAAGCAAGGCAATGGGAATGGAGATGAGGAAATGAATTCATTCATAAGATCTTATGGGCATGGGATCAATAAACAGCCAGGTTATGAGGAATGAGGAAGACAAAGACAAACCTAGGCCTAGGATAATTCCCAGGTGTCTGGCTTAGGTGATGCCAATCATAGAAAGCTATTTTAGAGAAATAGTATTGGAGGAGTGAATGAAAGAGAAGACACTTCAGATTTGAACATACAAAGTGTGAGGTGATTTTAAATCATCAAGGTGATGTTTTATAGATACAGGCAGTTTTATAGGTAGATACAGAGATATGGATATAGAAATGGAAATATAGATATACATACATGCATAAAATAGTATAGTATGAGAATGTAAAATACAAAGACGTGAGGACCAAAGATGGACATTTGAGGAAGATCTAAATGTAAGGGGTAGGCAAAGAGTCTCTATTTGATATATCCAAAGAAATACAATGAGATGTACTCAATAGGCTGGAGGAATAAGTACTGACACAGAATCCAAAGGAGAAAAAAGTCTTTTGAGAACAGTACAATGTATTAAAAAAAAAAAAAAAAGTACCTTGAAATAAAATTAACCAAGGAGGTAAAAGATATGTACACTGAAAACTATAAGACTTAATGAAAGGAACTGAAGAAGACAGTCTTCCAGTCCAACATGATGGTGCAGAAAGAGCCTGAACTTACCTCCTTCCACAAACACACTGAATCTACACCTATAGAAAGAGCAATTGCCCCTGAAGAAGTGAGGGCAGAGTGAAGAGCTTCTGCACAAGGAACAAAAGAGAAAACAGAAATGGGTAGGAGACACAAAGTGGATAGAATAAAAAACAAACTTTAAAATAATAAAGGCCATTTGTGACAAACCCACAGCTCACCATATCCAATAGTGAAAAGCTGCAAGCTTTTTGTCTTCTAAGATCAGAAACAAGAAAAGGATGCCCACTCTCACCACTCTCATTCCACACGGTACTGGAAATACTAGCCACAGCAAGCAGTCAAGAAAAGGAAGTAAGAGATATACAAATTGGAAAGAAAGAAGTAAAACTGTCACTATTTGCAGATGACATGATATTTAATACAGAAAACTCTAAATATTCCACCAAAAACTATTAGAACCAATAAATAAGTTCAGTAAAGTTGAATACAAAATCAATATTCAGAAATCTGTTGTATTAATAACAAACTATCAAAGAGAAATTTAAAGAAAAAATCCTATTAACAATTGCATCAAAAATAATAAAATACCTATGAATAAATTGAACCAAGGAGATAAAAGACATTCTCTAAAACTAAGACATTCATGTAAGAGACTGAAGAAGGCATGAATAAGTGAAAGAATATTCCATGCTCACAGATTGGAAGAATATCGTTAAAATGTCCATACTCAAAGCAATCATCAGATTCAATGCAATCCCTATCTAATTACATTTTTCACAGAGCTAGAATACTCCTAAAATTCATATGGATCCACAAAAAACACCAAAGAGCCATAGTAATCTTGAAAAAAAAATTGGAGGTATGCTCCCTGATTTCTATACTACGAAGCTATAGTAATCAAAACAGTAAAGTACTGGCATAAAAACAGACATATCGGTCAATAGGACAAAACAGAAGGCCCAGAATCAAACACATGCTTATGTGACCAACTTATGACAAAGGAGGCAAGAATATACAACAGGAAAAGAATGTTCTCTACAATAAATGGTGCTGAGAAAACTGGACTAAAACATGCAATAAAATGAAACTAAAACACTTTCTTACACCATATACAAAAGTAAACTCAAAAATTAATTAAAAACTTAAATGTAAGACCTGAAACCACAAAAGGCCCAAAAGAACAGACTGAATTCTTTGGTATTGGCCTTAGCAATATATTTCTACATGTCTCCTCAGGCAAAGGCAACAAAAGCAAAAAAAGAAAAAAGAAAAAAAAGGAACAATGTCAAACTAAAGTTTCTGCACAGCCAAAGGAACCAACAAAATGAAATGCAATCTCCTGAATTGGAGAAGATATTATATCCAATAAGGAGTTAATATCCAAAACATAAAGAACTCATACAACTCAACATAAAAAAAAAAAAAAAACTCCAATTAAAAAATGAGTAAATGATCTAAACAAACATTTCTCCAAAGACATACACATTAACAACACATACATGAAAAAATGCTAAACACTAATCATCCGGGAACTGCAAATCAAAACCACAATGAGCTATTACCTGACACCTGCCAAAATGGCTATTATCAAAAAGTCAAATGAGTGTTGGCAAGAAGTAGAGAAAAGGAAACTCTTATGCATTGTTGGTGGGAATGTAAATAGGTCGCAGTCCCTAGGAAAGAGTATGAAGGTTCCTCAAGAAATTAAAATAGAAAGACCATATGATCAAGTAATTCCAATTCTGGGTATTTACCCAAAGAAAATGAAAGCACTAACTTGAAGATATATGCACTCCCTTTTCAATGCAACATTATTTACAATAGCCAAGACATGAAAACAACCTGTGTTTAACAATGGAATGAATGCATAAAGAAAATGTGCCTTGCATTCTAGAGATAAACTCAGGTTAGTAGTAATGCATAATCTTTTTTATACAATGCAAACTTACTTTGCTTAGATCATTAGCAACTTTAGAATATTTCCATGATAGTCTTGAATAAGATTAACTATCTTTTTCCTTTCCTATGCTGTCTTTGTTTTGATATCAAGGTCATGTTAAACTAATTAAAAAATAGAATATGTTCTCTCTTCAATCTGCTTCTTGAATTTAGAAAGATATCCATAATATAATATGCCCAGATGCAGATCATACCTAACATTTATTTGCTCTATCTCCCTCAACATTGAGATGTTTATCAATGTTATTGGCTTCTCAAAGAACTCAATAAAACAATAAATTACTATGAAGTGAACAACTGTATAAATAACACACAGGCTAAGTAACCGAATGCTGTCAGCAGCACCTAAGTTACCATGTGCCCTTCCCTCATTTTCACCCACGGAGGTTATACAATACTATGGTTTTTAGGAAAATAATTTTCTTGTTTTTCTTTATAAACTTTTGCTGGATAACTCTGCAACACTCACTATACAATAGAGTGTCACTTTACCAAGTTTTAAATTTTATCTAAGCGAAATCATAGTGTTTATTCTTCTATACTTGCTTCCTCACATTCAATAATTGTCCAGGTCATTGCGCATTCATTGGAGTTCACTTGGTGCATGACCAGAACACAGTATATTAATCTATTCGAATGTTAATATAAATTTCTGATTTTTTTCAGTTTCAGGCTCTAATGTGTAATAGTTATATACATTATTTTACATGGATCATGGTATTTACATGCTTACATGTTCTCTGGAATAAATATCTAAGGTTGGAATTGTAGGGTTTAAAGGCATGTATATATCTTAAACTTCATTGGTTAATGACTAAGTGTTTTATAAATGGTTACACAATTTACACTCCTACAAGCAGTGGAGGGATCATTCTGGTTCCCACCTGTGCTAAGACAATAATGGTGCATATGCAATTAATGGTATCTTGTACTTTCTGCATTATGTATGCGAACATTCCTTTTTTTAAATAGTTCATTTTTATTGTAGTTTTTTCCATTACAATTTATCCTCCTTATACCCTCTTCCACCTCCACCCACCCCCGCACCCCCAGCACCAAATCCTCTTCCAGTTCTATCAGCCTGCTCTCTATCAGTCTGTCTCTGATTTTGCTTATTAGCTTAGTTTGTTCATTAGATTCCTCATATGCGTGAAATCAGATGGTACTTGTCTTTCTCTGACTGGCTTATTTTACTTAGCATAATGTTCTACAGGTCCATCCATGCTGTCACAAAGGGCAAAATTTTCTTCTTTTTTACATTCATACAATGGGATACTAGTCAGCTGTTAAAAAGAAGAAAATGTATGAGACATTTCTTAGTAAGTTTATTAGCCATTTGCATTTTCTCACTTGTGAAATACCTGTTTTCCAATAGGAATGTTTGATTTTTCTGATTTTTTAGCTCTTTTTGTACTCTTGATATGAGTTCTTGTCAGTTACATGTGTCATGAACACATATTCTGTGACTTCCACTCTTACTGATGTCTTTTAAAAACTAGTAGTTAATTTAAATGTAGATTTATCCATCTTTCCCACTATAATGATCTTAAACTTGTTAACATATTTAAGCAATCTTTTCCAACCCAACAGATTAAGATACTCTCCTATATTATCTAGTAAAATCTTTATAAGTTTTACTTTCAGGTTTAGGTCTGTTATTCCCTTGGAACTTATTTTTGTATAGTGTAGAGAAATTAGTTTCCTTTCTCTTCTTTTTTATAAAATAAAGATATCCACTGTTCTCAGAACCATTTGTTAAATAGACTATCTTTTCCCATTGTTTTAAGTGTTAGTTTTATCTGTTTGTGTGCAGTCAATTGTGATCCATTATACCCGTCTTGATGTCTACAGCTTTATAATTAACCTTGTTTCTCATAGAGGAAATCTTTGTACTTCTTCAACTGATTGGTTATTTTTAACCCTTTGTATGTCCATATTAATTCTGGGAATAATTTATCATGTTACACACACACACACACACACACACATACACACAAAACCACCTGTCAGTATTTTGATTGGCTTTGTTTGACTCTATAGTTCAATTTGGGCAAAACTGCTATTTTTCAGTATTTAAGTATCCAATCCATGATTTAAGTACTTCAATAATTTCTATGCTATTGTAACAGGTAACGTAAAAAAAAAAAAAGGATTTTCAACCTGTTTGTGGCCAGTATCAGGAAATACAATTGATATTTGTATACTGATTTTTGTATCAGGCTATAATGACTTATCTATGTACATCCAATAATGTTTCCAATGTCATGCCTATTGTAATTTCCTCTCCCTTGAAACCCCACACTTTTGGAGAGAATCACAGCTCCTTCCTAACAAAATGATAAAAACAGTATAATTTCTAACAGAAAAATGCATATGTAAACACAATTTTATATAACTACCATAGAATTCACTATCTCCATTCTGCAAAATTGATTCCAAGTTAAAAAATTCTATCCTACACATAATAATGCTGAAAAATATTAATGGAGGAAGAAAGAAGCAAATAAGTATGCAAGCAAATACACAACAGAGCAGAGGTTGATGAAGGTACTCATATTGGTCTATGAAAATTTGTCTAAAGAAACTTTAAAACATAAAACATAAAATAACCTCAGGTTTTAAGTATTTATTTACCAAGTTCTTACTAATACAACTGCTTTTAAAATATAGTAATGAAGGGTAATTTACAATTTAAAAGTGGCAAATATGTGGTACAGAAAAGAACCTATACAGTCAGTTAAAATATTAAAAATGATAACTGAGTATTGTTAAATGACTAATGTTTGTAGTGCTCCCTAAACAGGTAGGAAATAAAAATGCATTTATTCATAAGAACTTGATTATTTTGTATTACTGACTATAAAAAAAAAACTATTGAAAAAAATAACATCAAGTCTTGAAAAATATTTTACAGCAGCAAATAAATGTATTTCAATTTTACATTTAATTATGGGACTGAAATATAAAGTTGACCATACACACATCTATGTATTTTACAGCAGATTAGTAAAACTGATGCTAATTTTAGAGTTATTTTATAAAGAGTACAAACAATCTTTACCACAATTTCCACATGGTCATTCTTCAAAATAAATCCCATATACCATCAAACTAAATCAAGACTTATTAGTAAGTAAATGACCATAAATATGTATCTCTGAAACAGCTACAAGTATACACTAATATCATGTTTGTGCAAAATATACATTTTTTAAATCTGTCTTTACCTCAATTTGCAAAAATATTTTGAAACAATCTCCTTTAACTGTTATTAAGGGCAAATCTTCTCATCCACAAACTAGGACTTAAAACACTTGAGAATAAAATAAACTGCAAAAGGAGCAATTAAGTAAGTACTTCAAACAGCACACGTGAAACAAGACCCCACTATTTAATCAGATATTTATGCAGGTTTTTATCTAGTTAAGTACTGTGATATCACTTAATTTCTGTACAAATTGAGATACACAAGTATGGATTTCCAAAATTCATTCATGGACACTATACAATGAAATTCACAGTAGTATCTGGCATAGACCAATAAAATGTATTTACGGTATGCATCAGGTTGCAAAGCTACCCATATCATGAATAATAAGATACTGGTCTTCAAATGAAGGATTTGAGCAAAGAGAAAAATTACATCAAAATCAATACAATTTTTTAATAAATTACTTTGAAAAATGAAAGAGGTTAACCTATCTCTTTCAAGAAAATCAAATGGCATAGTGTAGTGTTACCTATCTTCTTTCCAACTTTCACCAAGTGCTAATGACAAGTACCATTTAAGTCAGTTTCTTATTTGCATATGAGGTGTTAAGTGTCTATAAATTAAGATTTTTAAAGCTTCATATCAAGTGAGTTGTAGATCTACTTAAAGTATGACTTCTCCTTTCAAAGAAGGAAGGAAGGCTGACAAGGGAGGGTGATGGGATACCCTGTAAAGACAAAACAAATATTTTATATTAAAACATTTTCTTTCAAAAAATTATAAGAGTCTACATATCATTTTTACATTTTACGAAATACCATAACAATTAATTAAAAGACATCTGAAAATACGAAACTCTTTAAATAAATAAAAGGATTTAAAATTGGAGGGGGGAAAAAAACATAATTAAAAGTCAGTGTTCTGAAAACCAAAAACAAATGGATACACTAGTGAACTACATATCATCTCACTGGAATAGATATTGGCTTACTGCTGGTAGTGGCATTTAACGTCTATGAGATATTAATGATTTAGTATTTCAGATTATTAAAAAGTTATAAATTAGTAAACAAGTTTTGAGGTAAAAAGACAAACCCTAGTGGTTTCTTAACTTAATCATAAAGCAGAATTAAGAGAAGAAATTACTTCATGAGGGATAATTTTCTAAAATTAAGTCATACACTCCTAAGGAGGTTTTATATTTGCAACCCACATGTATCTATTTTTTTGTGTATAATTTTGGCCCATGAAAAAATTTAGCAAAACAGCAGCACTTCTGATAATAGAAATTATTAAGTTACTAAGCTGTCTAAATTTGTTGTTTGAGGTCAAAGCTAAATAGCATCAGAATTTTTAACAATAACAAAGAAACATACACAAGAATACCAAAAACCCAACCGTGGGTATAAAGTAAAATGAACTACAAAGAAAGTTACTGTTTTATTTTAGCATATATAAAAGGCTAAGTGTAACCAAAAACTTAGATCCAACAAGGTTCTCACCTACGAGGTAGTAAAATGAAGTGTTTAAAGAGCTGTGTTGATAAAGTATTACCATTCAAGTGGTAACAAAGCAATGATTTAAGTAGGAAGTATAAAAGTTTACATTTTCCTCAAGTAAATTTTTTATGCTTTGCTATATTAAAAGCATTAATTTAATAAAAATGCCATAAATCTAAGCTTAAGAATCAGATTTGGAATATGAATCCACTTTACATGGCAATTATTACTATTGCTTAAAATGACCACTTTCATAAATAAGAAAATTTTTAGTAGTATTGATTTTTTTCTGGACGCAAGCATAAATTACCTTGCAAAGTTATTTTTATGTGCCAATATGCAAAGAAACTCTATTAAGCCTAGTTGTTGTGAATTCAAAGCAGTTATAAAGTCGTGAATTCAAAAGTCCCCACCCACCTAAAAAGTAATTCAGTGGAGAAAGAATACTTTCTTTTATCACAAATACAAATTCTGAACAGCAAATAAGCACACATTAAGCTTCACGAGGCTTGTTTCTATTACCGGTTGCCATATCTCCTAATTCTTCACAAATACCAAAGATGATTTGGATAGAACTTTTATTTAAATTTGAAAAACCAATATTTCCTTTCAGTGTCTCTGACAAACTAGCTCGTGAAGCAGAATGGCGTATAGATGGAAACCAGGAGTTTTGAGAGCGCCTACCAGCAGAGTTTGAGCACTGAGCATAAACATGCTTAGTAAATCCAATTTTATTGCTTGTGGAAACTGAATGGATAATCTGTTAGAACAGAAATAAGCAATGGAGAAGAGGACATAAATGTCTAAAAGATATTTTAGGTACTTCTTATTTATACTGTCTACATAAAAGTGACAAAATCATATATTATACAAATTAATTTTCTAAAAAGTTTCTATAAAACCCAATTACCTTCATTTGAAAAGCAATGTTTATAACAGTTACTATAGATGAGGAAATAAAGAAAGGATGGTTCTTTGGCCTTCAGAAAGCTTATAATCTGGTTTTAATATAGAATGCTTACTGTATTTTGTCAATTTTAATACATTTTTCACTGATCAAATTTCTTTGCATATATTTATATTATCAGCTAAGTACAACCTTAATCAAATTATCTATATAAATATGCTCATTTCAGCTGTAACTCTTCGATGTACTAACTAAAGACTTAACAGTCAGAACATGGAGGCAGCTAGAATGCACACCTGGACTTCTGGTATATGCTAATCAACCTGGCCCTGGACTTAGTGGTTCTCAAAGGATATACTGATGGACTGAAACTGTTCCCAGGGGAAATGGTAATGGACCTAGCCTGATACGTTAATTAACCTGGTATTTGGGGGGTGGGGGGCAATGAGATGTAAATGACCTACTGAACATGTTGATAAGCAAACTCCCCCTGACCCAAATGTGTGGTTGACAAGTATAAAACGTGCTTGCAGAAGTCCGGATGGGACTCCTACAGACCCATGAGGAGGACTGGGAGTCCCTGTTCCCCATTTCCTGTTCCCGGGTCCCTGTTCCCCTTGCTCCTACAGGCCCTTGAGTTGGTCCCGGAGCTGCCTCTCCCCTCCTCCTTCACCTCTTTTTCACTCAATAAACCCATTGCCTAATCCCACAGTGGTCTCCCGGTAATTTCTCAGAGCAAGACTGCCCTGACATTAACTAGCTTTAAAAAAAATAGGCTACGAAACATGATGTGCCTTGTCTAAATTTTATATAATACCAGGTAAACACTTACAAAACACTAGAGCAGCCAGAGCAGCGACTAACCATCATGACCTGCCCAGTGAGGAACTTAGCATTTACACATAGCACCCCTTTTTTGTCTACAAGATCCAATGTGGAGCGTTCAGGAAGGGCATTACTGGTGCAGGAAATGCCTGTGCAAAAGCCGCTAGGTGGAGTGAGCTTAGCACTTTTTAAGGAGAGTAAGAAAGCCAGCGTGGCTGGAAATGGGTGGGAGGAGAGGACATGAGTGGAAGGAAACTGGAGGGAGGCCGGGGCTGGGGGCACAGAGCATGCTGCCATGGAGGAGCCTGACAGTCTCAGAGTGGAGGGAGCTTAATGAGGGTCTACCTGGGAACAACAGGGGTTCTCTCTGGCAGCCATGAGGAGTGTGAACGGGAGGCTGAAAGAGGATGGGGGAAGGGGAGCAAACCCCCCCCCCACACACACACTGGAGTGCACACTATGTGCCAGGGGCTGTTCAAAGCACTTTGCATAAATTAACTTATTTAAACCTTACAACTGCTTTAGATTCATTTTATAGACAGCGATATGGACAATTCCCAACAGCCATACAGTTAGGAAATAGAAGAGTTGGATTGAACACAGGAGTTCTAGAGTTCATGCTTTTGCCATTATTCAAACTGCCTCACTACATAATTACATCGTGTAGGTGTATGTGTGTTTAGTCCTTACATTAACACCAGAAGGTAACTACTACTAATCTCTTTTCCCTCATCAGCAAAAATGGTAAGAGAATAAGAAACTTGCTAAAGGACATATAACTGACAGTCACTTGTAGGTTAGGTTAATAATTTTACAAAAATACATCACTCATATACTTAGTGACAGTAATAAATGTTAGAAATGTCCTTAATATTAATTTTCTAATAATGTTGACATCATTGGAAATTTGGATTTTTCGAAAACATTTAAAAATATACACATAAATTTGGAACCCATATCATCCTTAGACATCCAAGTGTCAGAGATTATATTCTACTCATCACAGAAATCATAAAAGGAATAAAACTCAGTCTGTTATACAGGCATGGGCAAAAGTCGTTTTACAGTTGTTCATATGGAAAATAATACCATAATTAATAATAATATAAGAATAAACTGTCTTGTGAACTCACAACTGTAAACATACTTTTGCACACCCCTATAATTATTGGAACCAATATGTATAAACAGAACCATTGCTATATATGTTAGTAAAGTGATAGGCCATATTGAAACATGTTTTTTTCCTTAGAAATTTTAGGACATATCTCAATCCAAATAAAATTTCTTATCATATTAACTGTATTTAAAGTATGGCTTTATCTCCAATTCATTAAGTGAGGTTTGCTCAATTACGTTTACCCCCAAAAAGATGTTAGGAGTTAAGAGATATATTAAAAAATGATGGAGATATTAGATTCCCATCTTTAAAAGTTAGCAAATTTCATACTTACTCCATAAAAATGAATAAGTCATTTAGCCCATTAAATCAAAGTCACTTACTGCTAATGATGATGTGCTAGACAGACGACTCAGTACATGCTTGTCATTGCTATGAGGACTTCTTCCCTCTGCTGAACTTTGGGATGTCATAAGAGTCCTTCGAAGGGCTCTTTTTGGAGTTTTGGAAAAAGAGAATGCTCTTGTAACCTAGGTTTTAAAAAAGTTACAATAAAGCCTATATAAATTTAACATAACATATAAGAACAATTATACATAAACAAAGCCAAATAACACCAAAAGTTTTTGTACAAATAGTACATAATAGAATTAGAATCTCTTCAAATAAAGTACTGAGAAAACTAGAACACTAAGTCCTCACTCTGCATAGTGGCCATAAACAGGGTCTGTGATTTCACAGGAAAGGACACATAACGAAACCAAATTTACTGCAGGCTAATTGATATAAACAAGAGTTAAGTTTCTACACCAGCTCATCAACATTATAATCAAATGATGTTGAACATCATTTAAAAAACTGCTGTATACTTGCATTCATAGAGTGCTAGTCAGATGGGTCAAAGAAAGTGCAAGCATAAACCTGGCATGGAAGAGAAGAAATGGGATTGTTTTTTCCAGATTCCGCTAAAATTTAGTTGTGATCTTTAATCCAAAGCCATTTGAACCTCGATTTCTTTAATGAAAAAGTGAAGGAGTTCATTTGACTCATCATTTAACCTGTTAACTACTATATATCATACATGTTATTTGCTGGGAAATACAAAGATTATTAAATAAAGTACAAGGCTTCCCCTCAAAAGCAAAAACAACAAAAACTTGTAAATCGAGCAGTACACTTAGGCTGCAAATTTAACCTGGACAATTAAAATTCTAGTTCTACTTTTAAAAAGCCCTATTGTCAACATTCTTACACAGTCCTCAACAACCCTGGTAAGGTAGGGAAGTTATCTTCATCATTACAAGACTGACACATACTATGGTCAAGAATAGATCCCAGGTCTTCTGTCTTTATCACCTGCCCTTTGCTGAACAGTATCTGATGCCATATTTAAGATGAATGCACACATATCTATATCTAAAGCACCATCCGTACATTCCTACTGAGTAGAGTTCATGGAAGTATCACTATAACATGAATAGGAAGGACAACAAGCTGTTATAATTACTGTGCCAAAGAATTCACTAAACTAGAACTATCATCTCTGTGGGCCACGTCTATCCCAAAACCAACTTCGTTTTAGACTATTTTTACCCTGGTGCAATATTATTTGAATATACTCTGAAAAACACTTTTTGGAGATATGTTTAAAAATAATGCCACCAGGGCTCACCTTTTTTGAAGTCTTTTTTATTGCTCTAGACGCTCTACTCAATGTACTATCCATATCTTTTGTATTTACTTCTAAGGTTTCTGGATCAGCAGTGTAAATAAGATTTTCCTGTTAAAAAATAAACATGTTTGTTATTTTAAGATAAAATTTAAAAAATACACAACTGTTTCTAAAAATCAAACCTTTAAGTACCTATCTACATATGAAGTATATGTAAATGAAGCTATTCAATACTTTTGACGTGCTTGACATAATTTCTATTCTAAAATGTACTAACTTAAGTAGTGGAAAATAAACACTCAGTTAATAAAAAATTCATTACAAGGACAACAGATACCAAATCAACTGGAAAAGGAACTTAATATAAAATCTTACTAACAAACCTAAAACTAACAAGTTAGAAAATTAGCATAATTTATATGCTTAAAAATAACATCTGTGACAAAACCAATATCACAAACACTTTTCTTGAGAAAAATCTCAAATTTAAACTTACACTTTCTCCTACTTTTTTTTTCCCTTTCATGCTCAATTAACATATAGAGGAATTCTATGTGATCCAGAGTTCCTAAAAGTGGCAATACATGGAAATCAGGAGGTATGCAACGCCCTTTCAATTATGTGCAAAATTCTGTGTGTACATAAGTGCAAAGGATATTTTTCTGAGGTGGTTTAAATCTTATATCACATTGTGAAAAGAGTCAAAGATTTCATAGAGGCCAACAACCACTAAACACAATTAACCTTAAATGAAACAAATAAAGTAAGTAATTTAAATATTACTTGCTCAGATTATGCTTGGTCTTTTAGAAGAAAGCAAATTACACCAATGTTTTTGTATATTCCTATAACCAATTTTCACTTTAAGTTTATAAATCTAGGCCATCAACTGGCAAGTTACGTCACTACTCTAACACTGTAAGACTGAGTATCCTCCAGCACTATCATTCTACTTCTAGAGAGAATTTTATACAATTGTGTGAATGCTGGTTTTTCTGAAAATTTTCTCATCTGCAAAATCTACAATACCTGGCATACCTAACCCATTGTAATCATAAGGCTAAAAGAAAATAATGCACAGTAGTTCTTTGAAATGAAATGTTAATCTCCTTTATAAGCACAAGATGTTGAATATTATACTTGACAATTACAAGTGTTTGCTTTGGCTCTTTACCACTAACATCCACATAGACAGCCTTAGGTTTGCACCCTCCCTGCTCTAGACCCTCTCTTTTCCACTCAGTTGTTTATCTAATTCCACTCAGGTAAGAGTACTTATAATTATCAATATTTTTAAGTACAATGTTACAATTTTTTGTTTTGTTTTTTTAAATCACATCATTATGAGAAATTTGGGAGAAAAATTTTAAATAAAATCATCCACAAACTCTAATACTCATTTACTATTTATATTTTGGTATAACCCTGAGAGATATTTTCCTCCATGCATGAAATATTTCAACAAAACTGAAGTCATACTATTCAGTTTTGTATCTTATATTTTTCATTAGCTGTGTATTTTGGTTTTTTTCCCACCCATGTCTTTAAATTCTCAAAAGAATTATTCTTAATAAACAGTTTATAAAAGTCTCTTCTGATTATACTAGAATTTTATCATTTAACTATTTTTGAACACTTAAAGTGTTTATACTTCCTTGTTAAGAAATAAATTATTATAATAGTATGAGAAAGAATAAAGTAACACGAAAATCTAACCAAGAAAATGAAAGACTTACACACTGTAAACAACAAAGTGTTGTTGCTGAAAGAAATTAAAGGAGACACAAATAAATGGAAAAACATCCTGTGTTAATGAACTGAAAAATTTAATATTGTTAAGAGGTCAATACCAACCAAAGCAATCTACACATTCAATAAAATCTCTATGATTTTTTTTTTCAGAAAAGGAAAAAATTATTCTAAAATTCATATGGAATCTCAAGTGACCCCAAATAGCCAAATAATCTTTTTCCAAAAAAAGATAAAATAAAGTTGAAAGTCTCAAACTTCCTGATTTCAAAACCTACTACAAAACTACTATAATCAAAACAATAAGGTACTGATATAAGATATAAAATAGAGTGGAATAAGTTAGAGTAGAGAGCCCAAAAACAATGGAAAAGAATAGAGAACCCATAAATAAACCCTCACATAAGTCAAGTGGTTTGATGAGGGTGTCAAAACTATTCTAAAGGAAAAGGACAGTTTTTTCAACATCTAGATAGTCACAGGCAAAAAACAATAAAGTTGGGCCTTTACCTTACACCATATACAAAAATTAAGTCAAAATGGATTAAATATCAGAGCTAAAATTATAAAAATTCTTAAAAGAAAACACAGGGGAAAAGTTTCAAGGCAATGGACCCGGCAGTCATTTCTCGGTTGATACCAGAGGCAGAGACAAAAGAAAAATAGATAAATTGGACTTGATGAAAATTTTAAAATTTTGTAAATAAGACTTTATCAAAGAGTAAGATGGCAACTCACAGAATGGGAAAAAGTGTTTACTAATCATATATCTGATAAAGGATCAATATCCATAATATATATTCCTAAAACGCAACAACAAAAAAGTAAACATTCAATATTCACCCCCCTACATTTTCTTATAGGTTTTTGAAATGGCTTCACTTTTCATTTTTAATTCTCACATCTACCTTTAGGAATTATAAATGTTAGGAGATACAACTAATTTTCTATAAGTATTTAACAAAATACCTTAGTACCATGTGTCAACAATCTTATTAAATTGTAAAGGTTCTACATTTA
Source organism: Furipterus horrens (assembly GCF_987537825.1). Lineage (NCBI taxonomy): Eukaryota > Metazoa > Chordata > Mammalia > Chiroptera > Furipteridae > Furipterus > Furipterus horrens. The sequence goes on along the minus strand of NW_028327171.1, from coordinate 35,437,770 downwards.
TCATACAATAGTCTTATTTCAAGGACATCTATCCTTCCCATTGATCCATCTATAAATTTTTGAATCAGTGTTCTGATCATTGTAACTTTAAAAATATAATTTAATATCTCATAAAGGAAGTACCATTTTCTAAATTTTGGGTGTTTTTTTTAAATCATTCTGTCAAATTCCAAATATTTCCTGTAAGATTTTATAAGAAAATCAATGAATCAACATCTTTATGACTAGTCAGTATTCTCACTGAGAAACATTATAAGTTTCTTCATAAAGTATTGTAGTTTTCTTAAAACAGACTTCTTTTGTTTCTTATAAGGCTATTCCTAGATTTATACTAAAATTTCCTAAATTTATACCAAATCTTACTGGAAAGGTGCTTGGGGTGGGAGGGATATTTATTTCCTACACTTTCTAGTTGGTTACTGCTGACAAAGATGAAAATTATTTGTATGCATTTATATTTATTTGGCTACTAGTTTTCAATTGGTTCCTGCCAATTACCTAGACAATCACGTAAAAAGGAGCCCTGGCTGGTGTGGCTCAGTGGACAGAGTGCTGGCCTGCGAAGGAGGTTGCCGGTTTGATTCCCAGTCAGAGCACATGCCAGGGTGCAGGCCGGGTCCCCAGGTGGGGGCTAGTAAGAGACAAACAATTTGTGTGTCCCTTCCACATTGGTGTTTCTCTCTCTTTCTTTCTCCCTCCCTTCCCATCTCTCTAAAAAGAAGTAAATAAATAAAAAATCTTTAAAGAAAAAAGTAACATCTCTTGCCAATCCATGGGAAACAATGCAGCCAGGACTGCGATTCCAGCTCTGCCTAACCCCAAGTCTCTCTGCATTACCTTCATGTTTTGCATTAACTTTTCCTACATCTCACAGGGGATGGGATCACATTCCCTACACTACTATACATACGGCACCATCAGCTAAGCACAGCTTCAACTTCAGTTTTATATACTTAATTTTGTTTCCATTTCATTCTACTTTCGATTTTAATTTTATTTCAATTTGGATTTCATCTAATCAGTAAATATATACTGAAAATCTACTATTTGATAGAAATTGTTTATGTTCCCAGACAGAGACAAAAATTATTTTTTAAGTTTTGACATAGAATCATTTTCCTCTATTATGTCATATTTTCAAACTACACGGTAATTACTTTATCAATGCTCAAGCTGAATTGGTCAACTTATGGCATTTTTTTTTTTAAAACTGAGAGCTGAAAAACCCAAAAGCATTGTGAGGAAAAAATTGGAGGCAGTAAGATATTTAATGAAAACGATGGGTCACAATTAACATCCATATATCACCTATATAGATTCACCTATATAGAAAACAACTCAGCTACACTCTAATTTATGATAGTATCTAGTATCATTGTGTCCCCTCCCTTAGCCTGTGCCTCAGTGATTTCCTCAAACTCTGTAATCATGTTAATAGCTTAGTTTCTGATTTGGTCAAGTTAAAGTGGTTCCAATAATAGACATTTATATTAACAACTTACAATGTATAGCTAATCATCAGCAGAATAATTGTGATTTTAAATAAAAATCATATTAACTCCATTATAAATATTATTGGCTCAGAAGCACAACTTTTCTTATATATGTTCTTTCTTCAGTCAATTATTCCTCATGTAGTTAGAAATTCTGGTTCTACAATATTGAATATTGAATGAATATTGTTACTAACAAGTAGCCAGTGGTGATTTCAACAAGATGTAGAGATGAATTAGATTTTTTAAAGAAATATAAATAATTAGTGGTGAAAGTACTGAATTGTAGTCTAAGATATGTAATTGTCAAGTTACTTCTAAACTATTCAAAGTGGAGGAGGGGAGTGTAAGATTGCTTAAGTTTGTTAATAGGCTTACACTTTTGATATCAGAGGCTGGAAATTTGTAATGGCTTCAGCAAAGCTACCATCTGACCTCAGGTGATATATGAGCTTTAGAGTACAGACAATGCAATTAAAGGTTACATGTTGGCAAGAGACCAAAAATACATACCTAAGTATTCTGAGAAAATAATTTTCAACAGATTAAAACTATAACCTTTAAATCTGAAATGACAAAATATGCAACATCATATCCATGAGAAAAACTATTGAGAGGGTTTAACCAAGAATAAGGATACCCAGAATCTAATGTTAGTTTTATGCTCTTGGCCTTAGTTTCACATGAAAAATAATGATATTAGATTAAATGTTCTTTCAGCCTGAAAATTTTAATTCTTAAGTCATTTACAAATGGGCAGGACAAATGAAATATGTCTACAATAAAATAGCTATACTTCTTTTACTCTATTATTTAAGTTCCAATTATTTATGGCAGCAAAAGATACAATAGGAGGACAAAAACTATTGATTCAAAGAATCAGATATTTTTACCTTTTACATCTTTTGTATATATACATTTAAAAATACTTTCTCTACAACATGGCAAATATTCTCAAATGATAAGACAGTGACTCAGGGTTTTTAAAGAATTTACTATGCACAGTATTTTACATGTGAGACAGAGCTCAACTGAAGTCAACAAATATGTGAATTTACAGATGTATTTCTTAGTAACAAAATTCCACAACTTAAGAATCTTGTTTAAGACAGTATGAATCAGGACATAGTTAAATGTTTGCTGCCACCTTGTGGCTAAGTTTACTTTATAGAATTAGTTTCATTAGTTGAGTTCTAGCATTATTAGCCATCTTTAGCTAGTAATTCAACAGATCGTATTTTAAGGAAAATTTTCCATTAACAGGTAAGATGGTAGCTTTTCTGAAGCCATTACAGACTGCTAACCACTAATATCAAAAGTGTAATTCTATTAACAAATGAATGGTGTTAATAAATCTATGTCATTTGTGCAAAGATGAGGGTCTATATCTATCTCGCCTCCCATATATGATAAAATTTTATTATTTTTTAAGGGATTTATATTTGACCCAAGAGCTACTACAGGTTACTGACTTCTGGTAAGTCACTTAACTTTGATAATTTGAATTTCTCATATATCTTTACTTTAATCTGTATAAGATAATCATACAGTGATACCTTGGCTAACGAGGACCCTGCTAATGAATTTTTCAGATAATGAAGATTTTTTTTGCTGTTTTCGGACTCGGCTTATGACTGTTTTAGTGGATGCACGCACTAAAATAAGGCAGCAAACACAAACGGTTGGGCCATTCCAGGAGCTTATCTTTTCCGTCTGTATGTGTGTGACAAAGAAATGAGCTGACCACATCACATAGGGGAGACCCCACTGGGTTGTTTACGTTCAAGACAGTGAGAAGTGAGAAGAAAGACGCCTGACAACACAAGCTACTTCAGATCTGATGATGATGAACTATAATAGGGTAAAGATCATCAGTTTCTCATTCTACTTTCCATTCTCCTTCATCCAACTGGGTAGCTGTTCATCTCCACCTTTGGTAAGTTTTTGTCCTTTTATAGTGTGCTTTTTACTATTTTATAGAACTTATCTTTAAATAATGGGCAGCATCCAGAATGAATTAAGTGATTTTTCTATAGAAACCTACGGGAAATCAAGTTTCGGCTAACGAAGACTTCAGCTAACGAATGTGATTCCAGAACAAATTATCTTCATTACCTGAGGTACCACTGTATATACGATATGTATATATTCATAATGGCTTTGATTTTAAAAGGATGGACTAAGAAAAGTAGATTGGCCACTTGTCTAATAGGAAAATCAACTTACTACAACTCATTCATTTCCTTCGCTTAGATTAAAAAAAAAAAAAATGCAAAACCAACAAACAAAACAAACAAACAAAAACAGAATAGAACACCCTCTATTTGACAAACAGCCAGGTCGAAGAGCATCAGTGAAAATCACAGGGTACATTACAAGCCCTAAAAGTCTCACTAAATCAGAAACATATACACTATAAGGTTATGAGGTCCTTTCTGTCAACTAGCAACTCAAAGCAATGTTTCATGTGTCTACACTTTTAAAAAATCTTTTCCAAAACAACTTATTAAACCAGCTTTTCTCAATACACACAGAACTAAAAGTCCCCTATATTCACAATTAATAAGCCATTAGAAATGTACAGGTTTAGCTTGAATGCTATACCATGAAGTTTAACTTTCCATTGTTAACAGTAGATTAAGAACTTACAGCATCTGCTTTACAAATGGTGTTGGCTACATGTCGACATAGCATCTTTAGCCAATTTTCTTTCGGAAGTTCCTCTGATGTCATCTGGAAACTGAGCAGCACATTTGCCTGCTCCGTTGGTGGTCTCACAAGCAAGGCAAAAGCATTATGGCAATCTAGGGTTCCAGAATCATAAACATTGTTACTCTTGGAAAATGATAGATTTAGGCAAGCTTAGTTCCCTAAGACCAACAATATTCCAATGAAAAAAATCTCTTCACATTCTTCCAATCCCCTCTATTTTTAACTGGACAAAGCATCACTGCATTCCATTGAAACATTAGAAAGAATTATAACTGTAAGTATATGAGGAACCAACAATGAAAATTTCACATAGTATAAACAGTATTTTCCACGACATTTAATATTTTGTATGATGGAGGTTTTAAACAATTAGAATGAACCATTTCTTAGAATCCTAGCATTTAAGTTATAAAATAAAATGACTTTGTAAGAATAATTTAAATACTCAACCTACCTAAATCAAGTTCAAAGAAATAAAATGTCCAAATATTAAAATTGTTACAAAATGTTTTGTGACCAAAACCTATTTTAAACAATGAAATCTTCCATTATTATAATCCAAAAATATGGAAATAGTTTAAAATAAATGTACTACATAACTCTTAATAACTCAGAATTTGACAATTAGTAAAGATAAGTTACTATTCAAATTTTCTTTGTTTCTATTGACTCAAAGCCTTCCATCATTAGAGGACGGGATCAGTAATAGACCGGCTTACATTGTGAAAACGTGCCTAACATCCAAAATACGGCCATGCAGACGCAGCACTAGGTGGCAGTTAAACAGATGATACTGTTTTGGGTAGGTATAAACTTTTGGCAATTTCAGGCCTTCTGAGAACCGAGAACCCTCCCTAACACTACCAAAATTGAGAGTGAAAGCTTCCCTTACTGTACATTTAACTCCACGTCAAGACTACCATATTTACTTTGGGTGTATTTACTGATGCACATCTACTCCTGGTTATATCCTAACTGTATCCTTAACAATGCAGCCACTGGCAACATGGAAGGTATAAGATGTGGAGCTGGTAATTTCTTTTGGATTCTGAAGAAATTAAAAGTTTGGTATGGGAACAGGCTAGGTTATGGTAATATTTTAACATGTATCCAACCATTTAAGGGATGAAGATATTCATTAAATGGTTACGTGTCAAGGTGAGATAGCATTTTCATTTGAAAAAATAAAAAATCAAGTCAGTCCTTAGAGATGGAGCTGGGATAGAAATATAAGAATTACTTTACCAAACTAACCAGCTGTATGTAAAGATAATTTAGCACTTACAAATAAAACATAAGAAAGTGAACCTAACCAGCAATGAATATGAACTATTTTTATTAGCCAATGGTTTTACTAATAAGCATACCTTCTGTCTCTCTTATGTCCAGCACTTTCTTAATTTGAGAAAGAGGCATTAGATGAATATGCTTAAGAGAAGCTGGGGGTCGGGTTTGGCCATGAGGACTCCTAAAAGTGCCAATAACCTTGTGGCGTTTCCTTGCTATCTGATTGTAGAAAAAGGAAAACATTTTTAAAATAATAATATAAATAAAGTAATATGAATAAAAACAAAGACTAAATAATCAAAAATAAAATGGTACTAATCATATAAATCTATATGCAACTCATTTGACTGTTAGTCATTCCAGAATTACTATGTGATAAGAAACTACATAAAAAAATTCATACACATTAATTGTATAACAGAAATGTTTATGTTTATGTTTATATAATAGGAGTTCAAGAGTCAGGAAACCAGGCCAAGGGACATGATCTATGCAAAAAATCCCAGAGGTGTGAAAAAACTTAGAAGCACTGTGGATAAAAGAACTGAGGAATCTTATTGAGTCCAGGAGGAAAAAAGCTGCTCTAGGATCTCTGTATTGGGTTCAAAAGATAATTGATATCAATTTAAGAGAAGAATTCATGATTAACTCAGATCCTGAGAATAAAGAAGTCAATTAACACAGAAATGGTTCTGCCTCTCATATTTTCACACTATTGAGAAAGATGACAGTTAAAGGTAATAAACAATACACTAAACAAATGATAAATTATAAACTGAAGGTGCTGTGTTAAAATATAACTTTACTTAAACTGGGGATTCAAACAAAAGTAAGAGAGGGGCAAAGAAATGCTGCAAAAGCCTGGAGCAAGATCAGAAAGGACCCGGTGATTCATGATGTACTTGAGTTCCATGAATTTTATAAGGTCTTTGAAGTTACTGTTTTCATTTCCATGAAATATGACAAAGTATGGCTGAAAAGTATCCCTATCTGTGTTGACTAATTAGAAAACACCAAAAGGCGGTCAGTATCATATTCACATTGGAAGCAGATATAGGACACAGATCTATGTTATGTATCAAATATTAAAAGTTCACTTACATTAATATAGTGAAAATAAGCAATAAAGACTAAATATTTTCACTAATGTTTAAAAATACTTTTACATTAATTTGGTTAAGCAAAACAAATAATTTTAAGGTTCCTTTTTAAAAAGAAAAAAGAATGACAAGTGTTAATATTAATGACACATACACTAGTACCTCAAGTTAAAAAAATCAAACACAAATAAAATGTAAAAAAGAAAACACATTCTTAAATACAAAATTAATTTAGATTCAGTAAAACATCATCTGCTATATTTAAGAAAAGTCATTATAAATTTTACCATACTCTTCATTCCCAATTTTCTAAGAGGTTTGGATTTTCTGTTTGTTTTTTAGACAAACAAGCTGAAGAATAGGAGTTTAGGATTTAATGTTAAAAATAGAGCTGTTTCAGTTACTGTGTTTCTGAGACAAGGAAAGCTAAGAGAGAGTAGAACAAAAAGTCACTGGTAAATGAAACGAGAGGCCAGAGCATCACAAAATCGACTGGAAGTTACAGGGAATGACAAATGGCAGAAATTAAAGTGGAAGGTAAGTCAATGAGCCAGTTATAGAAGACTTCATGGAACTTATAGGGGATGTAAGATCAAAAATTTAAAGTTAGTCACAACTCTCTCAAGATTAAGGGAATAAAAACCAGAATGGATTAACAGTGAAGTACAGATAACCTAACCAATTAGATGAACAGAGCCAGTTGACCTAGGGACTTCAACAGGAAAAAAACCTAAAAAAGCTTTAATAGAAGCTGACAAATAGAAGTACTAACGATCTATGGACAGACAGAACTCCATGACAAGGCAAACTGAGGTAAATATGATTGATAATTCACTCCACGTAACTCCTCCTGTTCTCAAAGGCAGAGCAGCCTAAATTTCTTACTATAGGATAGAAAGGAAGTTCAGAATTATCTGCCTCATGATTTCTTTGAACTTTCTCAGTTCTGGGTATGGTCATTGTGTACAGTATTTTCACTGTCTTTACTTTTGTGTGTTGTAACATTTCTGAACAAATGAAAATATCATTTTTCACTAACCTCACAACAACAAAATGATGCACTTAACACAAGTGAACTTTGGGTGACTGGACATGACTTACATTCCCTTGTATTTTATAATAATATACATGATACAAGAGCACAACACTAGGAATCAAGTAGAAAAGGCAAAAAAGAAAGAGGTATAGACTTTTTAAAAGGATAATTACTGCAAGGTCAAAGTGATATCATCTTGGGTTGTTTTGTTTTTTTTTACATCATTTAAAAAATAAGCTTTTTATTCAAAGAAACCCAAAACACTAATTTGAAAGAATATATGCACCCGTATGTTCACTGAGTTATTTACAATAGCCAATATTTGGAAGAAGCCCAGGCATCCATCAGTAGGTAAGTGGGTAAAAAAGGTGTGGCACATTTACATAATGGAATACTACTCAGCCATAAAAAAGGAGATCTTACCTATTGCAACAGCATGGATGGACCTGGGGAGGAGCATTATGCTAAGTGAAATAAGTCAATTAGAAAAAGTCAAGTACCATGATTTCACTTAATGTAGAATCTAATTAACAAAATCTAACAAGCAAAATAGAGACAGACACGGGATCAAGAGCAGGCTGACGGCTGCCAGGGGAAGGAGGGTTGGGCTGGGTGATGGGGTGGGGAGATTGAGCAAAAAAGAAAAGAGAAAAAAACTCATGGACCACCGACAACAATGTGAAAATTGCTGGGGGGTGGGGGGGAGAGGTAGAGGAGGGCATAGGGAGGATAAATGGTGATAAGATGGAGTCTTGACTAAGGGTAGTGAACACACAATACAGCCTACAGATACATTATAGAATTGTGCATCTGCAACCTGTAAGATTTTGTTAGCCCTATCACCCCAATAAATTCAAATAAACAAACAAATAAATAAATAAAACAGAGGAAACCCATCAAGTCACTTTCATGAAAGCAGTAGAAAGTTACCCAATAAAAGAACTGTCAAATTGTTCTTCTAATATCCATTTTATCAAAATGAACAATTTAGTCTCCTGAGATAAAGGAAAATACACTCCTTTATATCCCCCATTAGGCTATTTAAGTGTATAAAATATACTATTAACAGAATAAAAGAAAATAGTTGAAAAAAGCACACAAATATTGTACAAATAATATGGAGGAAAAATTTAACTTGGATGAGAATTTTGGAATTAGAATCATTGCACACCATTTGATATACTGACTACTCACACACTCTAAACCCTGCTGAGTTAAGGAAGAACCAGGGAATTAGAATTCATGATATTAAATAATTAAGTTATCTCTCTTTTCAAGAAAAGACTTCTTTGCTGAAAAAATCTACTTAAATTTCAAAATAAACTCATAATTATTTTGTGCATCTTTTATAAATAGACATATAAATAATAAGTTCCTAAAATTCTTGACTTGTATTTATTTGCATGAAAATAAACTAAATTTTCATTCTGACATAAATGTGACATCATGAAAATTTATCAAACTTCTTAACATTAGCTCTTCTTCTAAAAGCATTCCATTAGTAAATCGTATTAAATCAACAACTGGTCTCAATCAAAAAAGTGTGATTATTTAAGTTTACTTACTTTAAATTTATATTTAATACTTTACTCAAAGCTTGGTTTTAAACATTCAAGGAAGTCACATAAATCAGCAGTGTTATATTATATTAAACACAACTTTACCTCTAGGCAATCGTTGAAGAGAAAGAGAGTTACTTGTTCTCCTCTGTCACATGGGTGCTCACCTAAAGAGATTGTTTCAATTCGCTGGACTAAGCTTCGGTGAGAAGACAAAAGATTAGCCTGTATAGATTGAAAATATTAATAGATCACTGAGGAGCAAGGAATGTTTAAAAAATTATAATTTAAAAGAAAGTGGTGCCAAGATTTGTTTATATTAAAATTGTAGAATCTAAATAACAAGAAAGAAAAAAATAAAAAATGAATACTTACTGGGCATCCATCTACTTCATAAACAACATCAAAAATTTGCTTTTGAGCTTCGGTTTTTCTTTTATCCTCATTAATATGCCTGAAAAATTGATAAGGCTATTTTTAAAACTTTAAAGTTTAATGCAACAAAATATGGAAACTGCATACAAATATATCTCATGTCACAATAAGTCCTTCCAGTGAGTTTATCTTAATCCTGATAACTGAATCAGTTAAAATATTCTCTAAAAGTATCCACTACATTGAAAAAAATTCCAGATCCTTCAGAAAAGTATGGTTTGCTATACTCCTTACTAGATTCTTTTTTTAAAAACTATACTCAGTATACACTTCCTAAAATACATTAAATCTGTATAATCATCAGGTTAACAGTTTTAACTATAAATTCAGTTAAGATTTTATTAGTTATTCCCAAGTCATACGCTAATCATTTCACTGAAACAAAAACTAAGACTAGATAAGATGAAATAAGAAGGAAACCCTTCTGCTTGAAACAAAAACTGTTAAAACATAAAGAAACAAGGGTTCAATTCCTGTGTGACAGGAAAGAAGGCAAGTCGGCCAACTGTGTACTGCCTATAAGAGAAACATTTAAATTCAAAGACAAATAAGATGCAAGTAAAATGATGGAAATACAACATCCAACAATAGCAAAATATACTTTCTTCAAGTGTGCATGGAACAGTTTGCAGGTTAGGCCATAAAATAAGCCTCAAAAAATTTGAAAGAACTGAAATAATACCATGTTTTATGACAACAATGGAATGAAATTAAAAATTAAAAAGGAAACTTTGAAAATTTACAAATATGTGGAAATTGAACAACACATTCCTAAGTAATCAATGGGTCAAAAGGAAATCACAAGGGAAAATAGAAAATACTTAAATAAAAACAAAACACACATAATACCAAAATTTATGGGATACAAGCAAAGTAATACTTAAAAATTTAGAGCTATAAGTGCACATAATAATTTTTAAAAGTGATCTAAAATCAATAACCTAACCTTCCACTTTAAGAAACTGAGGGGAAAAAAGCAAACTACCTCTAAAGCAAGCAGAAGAAAGGCAGTCATAAAGATTAGAATGGAAATTAATGAAATAGAGAATAGAAACTGACAAAACTAAAAATTGGTTCTTTGAAAAGATCAACAAAATTGACAAAAACTTAGCTAGCTGACCAAGAAAAAAAGAGGAAAAGCCTCAAATTACTAAAATCAGGAATAAAATGAAGGGCATCCCTACTGACCTTAGAGCAATTAAAAGGATTTTTTAAAAAAAACACAATGAACAATAAATTAGATAGCTAAGATGTAATGAACTAATTTCTAGAAAGACACAAACTACAGAAACTGACACAAGAAGAAATAGAAAACCTGAACAGATCTATAACAACAAATTCAATTAGTAATTTTAAAACTTCTTACAATAAATAGCTTAGGCCCAAAAAACTTAATTTATGAAATTCTACTGAAGACCTGAAAAATTAATACCAATTCCTGCAAAACTTAAAAGAGACGGGAACACCAAGTTCTTCTATAAAACCAGTATTATCCTGATACCAAAGCCACACAAATACATTGCAAGAAACCTATACAGTACACCTATACACCTATATCCTTTATGAATATAGACACCAAAATAGTCAATGAAATACTAGCAAACCAAATCTAACAACATATAAAATGGATAAACATCTTGACCAAGTGAGATTTTTATCCCAGGAATACAGGCTTGAGTTAACAATCAAAAATCAATGAACGTAATACACCCTTCCAATAGAATCAAAGACAAAAACTACATGACCAACTCAACAGATGCAGAAAAAGCATTTGACAAAATCCAATGCCCTTTCATGATAAAAACACTAAACAAACTAGGAATAAATGAGGACTCTCTTAATCTAATGAAGGGAATTTATAAAAATCCCACAGCTAGCATCATACTTAATAGTAAAAGACTGAATGCTTTCGCCCCTAAAACCAGTAATTGTTGACGCTCGCTCTCACAGCTTCTGTTTAACATTGTACTGAAGTCTTTAGCCACGGCAATTAGATAAGAAAATGAAATAAAAGGCATCCAGATTGGAAAAAAAAGAAGAAAAACTATCTCTATTGGCAGAATTGTATTTACAGTAAGTCTTAAAGAGCCCTCTAAAAAAAGCTTAGAACTAAAACAAGTTCAGCAAGGTTATAGAGTACAAGATCAATATATACAATTCTATTGTCTTTCTACACACTAAAAGTGAACACTCCAAAAACGATATTAAGAAAAAAACATTAAGAAACACTTCCACTTACTATAGCATCCAAAAAAAAAAAAACCCTATTAGGAATAAGTTTAACAAAACAAATACAAAACTTATACTCTGAAAACTATAAAACATAATTGAAAGAAATTAAAGAACTAATATATGGAAATAAATGTTCACAGATCGAAAAGTTTACTATTTACCGGTATGATGACAATACTCACCAAACTGAAATACAGATTAAACAAAATCCCTATTAAATTCCCCACTGTTCTTCCCCACCTCCAGAAATTGACTGGCTGATTCTAAAAGTAAGATGCAAATTCAAGGGATCCAGAATAGCCACAACAATCTCGAAAAGGAGGAATAAATTCGGAGGATTCACACATCCCAATTTTAAAACTTAAATTACAAAGCACAGTAATCAAAACTGTGTGGTATTAGCATAATCAGAGGCATACAAATACATGAAACAGACATACAGATACATGAAATAGAATTAAGAGTCTAGAAATTTATGGTCAGCTGATTTCAATAAGAGTGAAAAAGTAATTCAATGGAGAAAAGTTGGTCTTTTCACCAGTGATAAAACAGATTTCCATTAAAAAAATAAATATTGATCCATACCCTATCCTTATTTAAAAAAAAAAGAGAGACCTCAAAATGAATATTGGACCTATGATTTTTACCTAATAACTAAAATTACAAAGCTTCTTGAAGAAAACAGGCATCTTCATGACCTGGGGTTAGACCAAGATCAACATTTCTTAGGTAAAATTACAAAATTACCACCCATGGGGGAAAAAAAACTGATGAATTAGATTCCATAAAAATCTAGAGTTCTCATTTTTGAAAGGAACTGTTAAAAAAATAAAAAGCCACAGACTACAAGAAAATATTTGCAAATCACATATTTGACAAAAGCCTTTTCTTAACCAATTCTTCTAAAAGAAGTTTTTTTAAAGAGCTTTAAAATAAGAAACCCCAGATTTTAAAAAAGTAGACAAAAGATTTGATCATACACGTAACATATCACAAAGAAGATAATATGGATGGCAAATAAGCACATGAAAAAATGCTAACCATCATTTGTCATCAGGGAAAATGTAAGTCAAAACTACAATGAGATATATCACTACACATCATTAGAATTTCACAAACTAAAATGAATGACCATATGTTTGTAAGAACATGGAGACACCAGTACTCAGGTACTCAACACATACTCTTGGTGGGAATGCAAAATAAAACAACCACTTTGTAAATAGTAGGGTAAATTTTTAAACACTTGCATGACCTAGCTATTTCAAAAAAAAATGTTTTTGAAGATTTTATTTATTTATTTTTAGAAAGTGGGAAGGAGAAAGAGAGGGAGAGAAATATCGATGTGTGGTTGCCTCTCACACACCCTCAACTGGGAACCTGGCCTGCAACCCAGGCATATGGCCTGACTGGGTGGGAATCGAACTGGCAACCTTTCAGTTCACAGGCTGGCACTCAATTCACTGAGCCACATCAGCCAGGGCAACCTAGCCATTTTTACTGTTAGGTATTTATCCATGAGAAACGAAAGTATATGTCCATACAAAGATTTATTCATGGATGTTCATAGCAGCTTTACTTGTAATAGCCAGACACTGAAAACAATCAAAATGTTCACCAACACATGAATGGATAAATGGGGTATATAGCTACAATGGGAAAGAATAAAAGAGAATGAACTATTGTTATAAGCAACAATAAGGACTAATCTCGAAATAATTATGGGGAGTAAAAAACAAAAACAAAAAGCCTGATAAAAGATAATACACTGTTTGATTTAATTTAAATAAAATCCTTGAAAATGCAAATTATACTGATTTTTTAAAAAATGAGCAGTCGTTGCCTTGGGATAGGTTAGACAGGGAGAAGCAGGAAAAGCAATTACCAAAGGCTACTCATAAACTTCTGGAGGTGACAAAATTGTTCCTTAACAGTGGTGATGGTATTGTGGGAGTAATATATGCCAAAATTAATCAAAATATATTTTAAACTAGTATAGTTAACATGCTGAAACTACTGAAACATAAATCTATAACAAATTAATGTTTACAAATTAAGTATGTATAACTAATGGTGTTAGAATCCAATTTTAGTTTTTCTTGCTTTGCTTAAATGGCAAGGACTAGTTAATTAGTGCTGTCTCATTATTTCCTTTACCTAACAGATTATGGTTGTTTCAAACAACCATAATAAGCATTTAATCCCTATGCTAAATGTTCAAGAATCTCAAGAATTCAGATATGGTCAAAGTCTGTAAGGTTTATATATCAACATCACAACTCAACATTAAAATAGCAGCTTCTATAACTCAACATCTATTGAAAAACTGCTACGAGCAGCCCACATGACACTGTTCTAAAGGCGGCAACAGGTCTAATGACTAGTGTATTCCCTAGCTAGGTTACCTTATAATCTTTATTTGCCAAAATTGATTATATAAAAATAACAAATAGCACATGTTATTATGAAAATAATAGTGGTAGAGTATGATAGACACTAAACAGATAAATGGGCAAGTAACAATTCTCTTTTGTGAAATATGTTAACAATGACTCCTACTTCAAAGAGTTTATTGAAAGAATCACAGTAAATAGTGTCAGAGATTGTTAAAGCATGAAGTGTTGAAAAAAACTATTATCCTGGCCCCAAACAGTCAAAAGCAAGAGTGACTGATGAACGCATAAAATACAAATGTAAGCAAAAAACAAATGTAAGCAAAAAACAAAACATGCATAAAACTGTCAGTACCAACAGAAACTGATATTCACTAATTTGAGCGTTATTTTACTGTTGGACCCTCGTCTTGCAGCTAGGAAAGTTCCTTGCTAAAAGCTCCTATGCAGGTATTTTAAGAAATATTTCATATTGAGGCACCTCATGAAATCTCAGATATTATTTCATCAAAACTATTAAATATGTTGATATGTACAGTCCAAAGAGACAAAGCGCCCTTACTCTCCCTGAGACAAAACAATACACACATAGTTTTCAATTCTAATAATCATAACAGTCAGAAATGATCATTGCTGATTAGAACTATGTCTAGAGGTTTATAAAAATCAAGGCTCCAAGTCAATTTTATTGAGTTTATGCTTTTCATACATCTCCAACCAACCTCAATAATTTAATTCCTTAAAATTCAAGGTAAAAAAAAAAAGCTACAAGTAAAGTGAAGAAAGTATTATAAACCTTTTATTTTTATTTCACTGTGGTCAAATTCCCAAGTTAAATCCAGGTAGTTTATATGACTATGAAGACCACAAAAGGCTACAACTAGAGATACGTGAAGAAAATGTTTATTAGTAAATTATAACATTTTCAAATATGTAAACCATTGCTATTCTCTGTGCATAAGTTTAATGTTTTAAGAAATAAATTTTTTTGTGTTTTCTGTTTTCAAAGGGCATAAGCCTATGATCTCATTACCTGAGTGATTGTCTGCACATATAGGCCTCACTTAATCCTGTCTGCATCGCTGCCTTCTGAGACTCAAGGGTTTGGCTGAACTAAGGGGCTGGGTGGGTGAAGAATGGGGAGGTCTGTGGGCTTCATTTTAAAACTGTTTTCTCTTTTCTATCCTAATGGCTTGTACAAAAAGGGCTCAGAGGTCTGAGAGGGGAAATCCTAAAATATTTTCCTCAGCCCAAACTAAGTAAAATGGGCAAAAGGGTTTTGGACAGGTATGACGTGCCTGGCATACCTTCCTCCAAAGAAGCCCTTTTTTCCCTAATGTGGGACATTAAAAAATTAATCCCTGCCTATTGTCATCTAGTGGTTATGGATTGAATGATGCCTTCTAACCCTGTTGCCAAATCTGTTGCCCCCAGAATACAACAAGGACGCCAGCCTGTTAAACCAAACATGCCGTTGTCCGGGGACAGCCAACCGACCTGGAGTCTGCACGATCCTTCCCCATGTGGGAAGGCCACCCTCCCCTCCACACCCCCACTCTTATTGGGGATTTCTGGACCCAAGGGTAGGTAGGACAACGACCATGTCCAGCTTGAAGCAGCTAGAGGAGCTCGAGACCTTCACCCATTGTCCTTTATAAGATTATAAAGGGTCTTAAGTCTGAGAAGGAGGGATTGTAATTTTTTATTGTTATAAAAAAAATAATTAATTATCAAAAAAAAATAATAATAATACAGGAAAGGGAGAAGTCAGAGAACTTGTATACACAGACCCATGGGCATGGACTGGGTTGGGGGGCGGGGATTGCTGGGTGAGGGGTCGCTGGGCAGAGAGGAGCAAAGGGGAAAAAATTGGAACTATTGTAACAATATAATCAATAAAATATACTTTAAAAAAATGAAATAAATGTTTTTAATTAATCTCTCATCACTTTAATGTGTAACTTACACTATTAGAAAAATAGCTTAAATACTTTACAAATATTTGTTGACATTTTTCTCTCCATTTACGACACTAATTATTCTATCAATTCTATTCTAAATCCAAGGAACATAAAAAATTGAAATAATGCACTTACATCATTACTTCCCTTAGTGATTCAATAGCCTTCTCTAGAGTGCTTTTGTCAGGATTTTCTTCAGCTGTATGCTTCTTAAGATCTGTAATGACAAGATGTTTTTTCCATGATTAAGAAAAATTCAGTGGTTTTCCATCTAAGACTTAAAAATGCTGTCTATCTTAATAGATATAGACTGATAATTTTTAAAGACAATATCCGACCTTTACTTAAAAAAAAAATTTACACAGTATTCCCTTAAAAGCTCTCTTTCTACACTTTTGTTAAGGTTTCCACTTTCTTTTTTTTTTATCGCCTTTACTTACAGAATACTATCTCAACTTCCTTCTAGTAAGGTTGGGGACTTTTAGATTCCTTAAAGTATTCCCATGAATGAAAACACATGGTACTAAAGTACCTGAGAAATAATGATACAAGTGTGGGCAAAAGTAGGTTTACAGTTGTGTGTATGAGAAAGTTTATTCTTGTATTATTATTTATTAATTATTGTTACGTGTATTACAACTGTAAACCTACTTTTGCCCACACCTGTATGTTACATGTCATAGTGGAGCTCAGGATTCCATCACAGAGAGCATCTGTTGTCCTTAAGAGCAGGCTTTATTTAGTTTACAGGTTCATGGGATACTTACACCTTGACTTTTCTTATCCAGGTTGTTCATAATATTCCCTATGCTATGTCCCACCAAATGGCTTCCTAGTATTGCTCCCACCTAATCTTTTAAATGGATTGATATGAGAATGGCTTAGAAATCAAATTTATTTTAGTCATGACATTTGATGGGTTTCTACAAGTGCTAAATTAAATAATGAAGAAGATAAGTAAAAAATATATATGTGTGTATATATATATATATATGTGTGTGTGTGTGTGTGTGTATACACAAAGACACTCATACTGTTGTGTAAAGTCAAGTTTGCTTTCATATATTCTCTTTATATTCCATAAAATAGAAGAGCTGTTAAAGGCTAAATAATCAACTTATGGTCAAGATGCAGCTGTAGGTAAAGAGGCTTTGCCTCATTGCTCAACCACAAAAAGAATTACAACTAGACCTCAAAACAAATAACAACCAGAACCATCAGAAAACCGAGCTGTAAGGGAATCCTACAAGCAAAAACTTAAAGAAGCCACATTCATCCAGAGAGGGAGGAAAGGCAGAGACGTGAAGACAGGCAGAGAGGTGGTGTCGGCGGAACAGGCAGTCCTCATTCACGTGTGGTAGATAAATATCAGGTAGGATACCATGGAAGCAAGCAATCCCAGCCCCAGGCCAGATCACATAGCCCAGGGTTCCTGCACCAGAAATATAAATCCCCATAACTTCTAGCTGTAAAAACCAATGGGGGTTGGAGCTGCAGAAGAAATTGCCAAATTTTCAAGAGACATCGCTTAAAGGGTCCACACAACCTTAAAACATATGTAGACACAGCATTTCTGGAATTCAGCATCAGGGCAACAGTTGGAGGGCACCAGTAGCAAACCTCCAGAAGTCAGGTAGGAGCACTGTCCCCTCTCTAAGTTCTCCCGGGGCACAGAACCACAAAGCAGTGAAGCAGGTTGTGCCCCTCTGGCAATTACCTAAGGCTCCACCCGGCACAGGAGCCTTTTCTATAATAGGCCACGCTCCTAAGACAGGGAGTCAAAGCAGCTCTACCTTATACGCAGAAACAAACACAGGGAGGCTTCCTAATTGAGGAGACAAAAGATATGGCACAAATGAAAGAACAGAACAAAACTCCAGAACAAGAACTAAACAAAACAGATAACCAACCTATCAGACACAGAGTTCAAAACACAGGTGATCATGATACTCAAAGACCTTATTGAGTATGGCAACAAAATAAAGAAGACCCAAGAGTAAATGAAGGTTACACAAGTGAAATAAAGAAAAATCTACCAGGAACAAATAGCAAAGGGGATGAAGCCGGGATTCAAATCAACAATTTGGAACGTAAGAAAGAAAAAAAGCATTAAACTAGAACAGCAAGAAGAAAAAAGAATTCAAAAAAACAAGAATAGAATAAGGATCCTCCAAATGTACCAATATCAGAATCATACAGGTGCCAGAAGGAGAAGAGGAAGAGCAAGAAATTGAAAACTTATTTGAAATAATAATGAAAGAAAACTTCCCTAATTTGGTGAAGGAAATAGGCATACAAGTCCAGGAAACACCAAGTCCCAAACAAGTTGTACCCAAAGAGGACCACACCAAGACACATCATAATTAAAATGCTGAAGGTTAAAGATAAAGAGAGAATCTTAAGAGCAGCAAGAGAAAAGTTACCTACAAAGGAGTTCTCGTAAGACTATCAGCTGATTTCTCAAAAGGTACTTTGCAGGCTAGAAGGGACTGGCAAGAAGTATTCAGTGATGACAAGCAAAGACCTACAACCTAGATGACTCTATTCAGCAAAGCTATCATTTAGAATGGAAGGGCAGATAAAGTGCTTCCCAGCCAAGGTAAAGCTAAAGGAGTTCATCACCACCAAGTCATTATTACATGAAATGTTAAAGGGAAAATTACTTAAGAAAAAGAAGGTCAAAACTATGAACATTAAAATGGCAACAAATTCACAACTATCAACAACTGAATCTAAAAAATACAAACTAAGCAAACAAGCAGAACAAGAACACAATCACAGATATGGAGATCATTTGGAGGGTTATCAGCTGGTAGGGGGAAGGGGGAGAATGGGGAAAATGGGGGAAAAGATACAGGGCTTAAGAAGTATAACTGGGGTAGGTACAAAACAGACAGGGAGGTGTTAAGGACAGTATAGGAAATAGAGAAGCCAAAGAACTTATTTGCACGACCCATGAACATGAACTAAGTGGGGGGTATGTAGGGATCATGGAAGGGAAGGGGTGTACCAGATGGAGGGGGACAAAGGGGAAATTGGGACAACTGTAATAGCATAATCAGTAAAATATATTTAAAAAAGAAAAAGACTAGAAAATCATTGTATCAGCTAATAATTCTAAACTACATTAGATAAACTTAGAGAACAAAAATTTTCCATTTTTAACCTAGTACTATAATTCAATTTAACAAAAATATTCTACAGAAAAGATTAAAAATAGATTAAACACTCACAAAATTAGCCTCCTGTAGTAAACGTTTGAGAATCAAAATGCTTTATTACGGATTTATTTCTGTCTATAATTTAGTTTTCATGAGTAAACTACTAAAATAATATAAAACCTGACATTGTCCTAAACATATTCACTTCTTTTCAACTAAGTGTAGAAATATGCCTGCCTTTTACTGCAGGCAAAATTTATTCCTAAGAATTAACCCTCTGCCCTAAAATTCCCTTCCATTGATATTGGTGCTTTAACTCCAAAAATAAATGAATGTATGTTTCAAGAGTGTTCTGTACAATCTAAGACAAAGAAAAAAAAAAGCATAAGGCCAAATATACAAAATTTTACTAAGATTCGGAAAAAGAACCAAGTAACTTGAGACATATGTATTATCTCTTGCCTTGTGATTCTGTGGATAAATGGCATGTTTACATAAATATAAAATGATCCTGAATTAGTGATACACCATTAAATGTAAGGAGATTTTTAGTGGAGATATAAAAAGTAAAATATTAGTCAATATAATTGATATCAGAACAAATAAAGCATTTTAGGCCAAACTAAATTTTTGTAACACAAGTGATTATACAAGATTATCCATGAAGATATTATCTATGTAAAAAATATATAGAATTCCCTCACATATCGCGAGTATTCCGTTCTAGACCCCCCACGATAGGTGAAAATCCGCAAAATAGGAACCTTACATTTATTTTAGTATTTATATATATTGTGAGGCTTTATAAACCCTTTCCACACACTTATAAACCGTTCCCAGTCCCTTAACCATTCCCACTCCCTTATTAACCTTTTCCACGCTTTTATAAACACTACTTACGTTCTTAAACATATTCTACACTCTTAAACCTATGTAACTTTAACGACATATCTATACAGTACTGCAAAGTCCCACGATATAGTGAAAAATCCGCAATAAATAATTAAATGTAATATTTTTTAAAATCCCGCTATATGGTGAGGCCGCGATAAGTGAACCGCGTAATAGAGGGACTACTGTACTTTAATGCTGAAATCTAGGATAACTATGAAAACAAAACAGTTTCAAATTTTTTAGAACAAAACAATTCAATAAAAACATCCAAAGTGGTCTAAAAAACTAATAGACAAGTACCATTCAAAAGTAACGCAACGCTGGGTAACCTCTGTACTGGTCGGATGAGGAGTTCAACAAGGCTTTGCCGTCCACATTCTGGTTTAGCTTGGTTTATCTGAAAGGAATTAATTTATTCAACAATTTTTAACAAAGGTTTTCTGCAAACACCAGACACCCTACATATCTCAGATTATACCTGATCATGAGTGCCCTGATGAGTAATGGCAGATGTGGTGTGGCAATTGTTTAGTGGCAGTTTACTGTGGTTGAAAAATTTTCCAAGGCCTGAAATGACCTCTTGGTCAGTCAAGGGTTAACATCTTAACCAGAGCGTGAGCTCCTCCACACTCTACTATATATTTCATCTTAAGTTGCTCATAAATCTATACCATTAAGAAAAAATGTTTTAAAATATTAATTATGCTACTGTGACTGGTGTAGCTGAGTTTGGTGCTAGCCTGCAAACTGAAAGGTCTCCATTTAATCCCCATCAGGGCACATGCCTGGGCTGCAGGTCAGGTCCCCAGTTGGGGGCATGCGAGAGGCAACCAATCAGTATTTCTCTCACACATCAGTGTTTCTCTCTGTCTCTCCCTCCCTTCCCCTCTCTCTAAAAAATAAATAAATAAAATCTTTTAAAAAATAGTAATTATGCTGACACCACTGGATAAACAAAGTAAGGCATTGATAAGAGGGGAGAAGATCACTAAAGGCAAATCAAATTACCCTGGAAATTGTTTAGGTGTTTGAGAAATAAAAGATGAATAACTTTACAAATAATAATAACAACCATGTACAACATTCTCATTCACTTAGCTGTCTCTTGGACCCTGCTATCTAATATGTCAAGTCTTCAGAAGCTTAATATCACTGCCACTCTCAGATACAGCAAAAATTAACAGATAAAATCAAAGTGTCCTCACATGAATACATTTTTACTAAAAGCATAATTTTAATAAACTCCTGCAGAAATTATTCTCAATTTTTATCAGAGAAAACATTACCTTTAGAAAAGCATGAAATCTTGGTTTCTGTTTTTCACACTTAATAATTGTTTCCTTGCTCATTTCAAAGAAGTTTACAAAAGGAGGGTAGGTTTTTACCAAATCTTTTGACTAGGAAGAAGAAATAAAAACATTAATTTGTAATGTATTTCACCCTTAGATAATGAGACTTAAAATCAATAATCAATAGTCACAATCTGACATGTTGAAGGCAAAAGTTTATAATTTTCTTCTCATGTTAAATAAAAAAATTTATTTTACAAACTTCTCACTAATGAGTGAGTTAATTGCTACACAAAATGCATCAATTGGTACACACAGCCATAACCTGAAAAAAAAAAGACCAGAAAGAAACAAAAGTATATTAAAGCTTATTGTACTGAGATAAGCACTCAAGTATAAAAACTTCTGAAAAATTTAATTTGCAACAAAGATGCCAAGAACATATAATGGAGGAGTCTCTACAATAAAGGGTGTTAGAGAAACCTGACAGCCACATGCAAAAGAATAAAACTAGACTATCTTACACCGTTCACAAAAATTAACTCAAAGTAGATTAAGGATTAGAATGTAAGACCTGTAACTATAAAACTCCTAGAAGAAGACAGGAGGTTAAGCTCTGTGACATGTGTTTTCGCAATGTTTTTCAGGATCTGACTCCAAAGGCCATGGAAACAAAGCAAAAAAACAAATGGGACTACATCAAACTAAAAAGCTTCTTCCCAGGAAGGAAACCATCATCAAAAAAAAAAAAAAGGCAACTACTGAATGAGAAAATACTTGCCAATCATACATCCAATGAGGGGATAATATCCAAAATATATAAAGAAATCATAAAACTCAACAACAACAACAAAACCTGATTAAAAAAAGGACAGGAGAATCTGAACATTTTCCCAAAGAAGACATACAGATGGGCAACAGGCACATGAAAAGATGTTCAACATCACTAAATATTTAAAAAGTGAGAACCAAATCCACAAGGAGATACCACCTCACACCTGTCAGAAAAACTATTATCAAAAAGACAAGAAATAACAAATGTTGGAGGGATGTGGAGAAAAGGGAAATCTGTACACTGCTGATGGGATTGTTAAGTGGTACAGACACTATAGAAAACAGTATGGAGATTCTTCAAAAAACTAAGACTAGAACTATCATATAATCCAGCAATTTCTCTTCTGGGTATTTATCCAAAGAATTTGAAAGCACTAATTTAAAATATATACACACCTCTATGTTCATTGCAGCATTACTTACAATAGTTAAGATGTAGAAACAACTGTCCATCAATGGATGAATAGATAAAGACATGGTTTCATATATATATATATATATATATAAAATGAAATATTATTTAGCCATAAAAAATTAAATCTTACCACCTTTAACAACATGGGTGAAACTTGAGGGTATAATGCTAAGTGTAATAAGTCAGAAAGAGAAAGACAAATACTATATAATTTCACTCATATGTGAAATCTTAAAAAAAAATAAAAAGAGAGAGAGAAACAAACAAAACAAAAACAAAATCATAGATACAGAGAACAGATCAGCGGTTACCAGAGTGAAAGGGGATGGGGAGGGAGGTGAGCAAAAGAAGGGAAGGGGTCAATTGCATGGTGATGTATAACAACTAGACTTTTGGTCATCACTTTGTAAGTGTATATAGATGCTGAATTAAATGTTGTATAACTGAAACTTAAATAATAAAAACGTTTATAAGTTCAGAATATAGTAATTAGAATTAATCTATGCAGAACATAAGAATACACTATTATTTATTGAAGGGTCCAAACCACCAGTACAAGACTAATTTACATTATCCAAAAACGCAAATAAGAAAATGAAAAGTGTCTTGGCTAATTGAGGAGATTAACAGGTATCAAAAAGATATGTAAAACTAATTTGCATATTTGGATTTCACAACCAACCAGAAAAAGATCTAAGGAACTATATGTTAAGGATGGAAGTTAAAAGGCCTCAGAAAACAGAAGTAAATGTGCCAGAACCCAAGGCAATGAAACTCATAAATCATTTTTTAAAAAGACTGAAATAAATTTATAAATCCTATTCACAGCACTTCATTCAAAATAAATTTACTTTATTTGAAAAACTTAGACTATGCTGTTCTTACACTAGAGATGCAGTCCATTAGAAGCTTTTATGAAGAGTAGATAAGACAATAAAAAGGAGTATCAACTAAGGAAAAGTGAAAATAAGAAAATTTCAAAAAGAAACATTAATGTATGGCCATTTGTAAAGGGCAAATAACTTTATATATAGCAAAACGATTACAGTACAGTATAACAATTGCTATTCCTAATGATGACCTCGAGCTATTGAAAGTGTTAAATTTTATATATTAAATACAATGATGTCAAGGTTTTACAAGCTCTCTCATTCAAACAGATAACCTTCACTTCCTGCCAATCCTTAATCTAAAAACTTAAAAAAAAAACAAAAAACTTACATATTTAAGAAAGATGTCACCAATGCTTTTGCTCTCATCCCAATTAACAATAAGGTCCTCAAGATCATCCTGAAAGAGCACAAATTAAAACATTTAAGATTAAACTTGACAATCCCTTAAACGTCTTTTAACATTTTCAAGATATTCTTTTGAAGGTACTTTACATAGTCTCTTAATTTGATGTGCAAAACAATTAATAATAGCCTTTCTCTTCAACATTTATCTAACTATAGAGAATTGAATGAAATGAACTCTAAGTCCCTTTCAGCTTCACAGTTTTTCAAACAAACCTAAACAAAACTAAACATCTACAAATGCAGAGAAACAATGCTAGGAAAATAGTACTAGCAACCATGTGACTATAGAAGATTTTGTAAAGTTTTAATTACTTATTTTCAGGATTAATTGAAATAAAAAAAAAAGCAAACAATAAACATTAACAGTGCACTGGAGCAAAGAACAAATCAGAAGTTTTAGATACAAAATTTACTTAGTTAATTAGAAGTGCCTGAGAAACCATAATAAATATATACAATCGAAAAAGATTTACTCCATACATAACATATACAAATTTACCTTTATCTTAGTGTGCACATCAAAGATATCTGGGATACTACCAAAAATAGTCTTAATCTCTTCGGGTGCAAGGATAGGCCCACCACGTTGTCCTTCTTCTTCCAATGGTACCTGAAATAACTAAAAGGTAAAAAAAAAAAAAAAAAAGAGAAAGAAAAAAAGAAAAAGACTAGTTTAGATAGATTGTGTGTTGGGGGATGAGGGAGCTAACAGACAGACAGTGATAAAGGGGAGATGAGATGTTAATAAAAAATAAAAAAAATTTTAAATATTTCTCTCTAAATTTGAGACCTTTTTCCTAACATTTTCAGTTAATCTCCATATGAAATTAGAGTCAAAGTTATTCAGTCCACCTTTCTAATATTTTGTAAATCTATCCTCTTTTCATTGTCGCTGTTACTATTCTAAGAAGTTCAAGGCCTCAAAATCTAAACAAGACTACTAAAAGAACCTCCAAATTGGTCTCCTGGCCTCCACAATTTCTCCTCTTTAATATCTCCTTCAAAGTGAACCAAATTATCTTTCTACAGTGCAAGTCAGACAACATCGTCTTCGCCTTCTACAGCCTACAGATGGCACAGCACACTATACAAGGGCCTTCTCTCCCATGGCACAGGCAGTTTTCTCAAGTCTCACTGTCTCCATACCCCATTCCCAATCCTGGGCCCCTTATTCCACCCTAAATTTTAATCCCCCTAGATTACTGCCGATACCTTGAATAATACACATCTTCAATCACCTGTACTGTTTTCAAAATCTCAAATACACTTCCCACCCATATTCTTTGCATATATCAATCAGACTCATACTTAAAATCCAGTTCAATTTTTTCCTTTATGATGGTTTTCCAATATTCATCCTATCAAAACTTTCAATCCAACACCTCTCCTAAGCTGGAAGAAAAGTAAAGCTCACCTCATGAATCTCCAAATATCTTAACTAGACCTCCTCATGATACTTATAACCTTCCACTTGATATTACAATTTGGTGTGTATGTTCTATCTCCTCTTCCAGTCTATGCACTCCTTTAAATCACAAATCCTCTTTAACTCCCGGCACAATATTAATTTACAATTTTATTATAAATTTTTATAATATTCTGGAATATCTTATATTCTTCCATATTATATTATATTCTGGATATTCATTTAATTTGGGGGTTAAGTTAAAATTCAGTTATTCCAAATTCAATTAAAAGAAGAGAGAGAACACATCAGTCCTAAAATAAAGCTCCTAGAAAAATTATCATAAATTTAGACCGCAATCTTTTATAAAACCTTAGGTGAGTTCATACTTAGTAGTATAAAGTTTTGCCTATTGTTTAATAATTCCAAGGGCTTTATTAAAAGGAGTTCTGGTGAATTTAATTGCTATTCAAATTAGAATTCTGAAATTCCAGTGCATTTACCATGGCCTGAAAGGATTTACACTTCTAGGTAATAAATGCAATCAAAGTACATGAACAGTATATGCCAAAAGGATATTCTGCTACTCAACTACATTTTGGCTGACTATAAAAACTTAAACAAGAAAGTCATCCAGTATGGTATTTCCCTTGACGAAGAAGAGAAAAGCTGACTTAAAATAAGTAAAGTTTAATACAGCTGAGGGCCTCATAAAACCTTGACTACTGCTAAACAAATTAACTGTGCAGAAATATCTCTTTCTTCCTTACTATCAAAAAAGAAGTCTTTCAATTTCTTATTATCATCTTTCTATTCAAAGACAAGTTTGATGGTATTAACTTTATTTTTCTGACAAACTATCTCCTTCATTATGTAAAACAAATTTATTCCTTCTTTCTACAGATTCCAAAATAATGATCTGTTATTACATCTTTCAAAACCCTGAATTTCGATTTACTCCTTAATAGTCTTCAATTTCATATTACAAGGATTCATTAAATTGGGTCTGCTACATGGGCAACAGCAGACCCTCCATATCACCCTGCCCAGGCTCTGTAGCTTCAGCTTCACTGGAGAGGACACTCCAGTGTCATCGCAAGATGTCGATTTAACACGGGAGGAGACAGATACCGTGTCACTCCCGAGTCGGACTGCACAGCCATTCTCGGCGGTGCAGATAGACTCTTAAGAAGCTACACCATCGTCTCTCGAGACGGACGGCTGCCGACCATTAAATTGTTTTTCTTCAGAAAAAACTTCATAGTACACGTTAATACTAGTAAAAAATGAGTTAACATTTATTTATGACCAATCACTGAGAAGTTTAAGAAAATTCAACATATGAAAGGGTTTTTTTAAATTACTGATAGCCATATTGTTAAACCACACTGCTATTGCTTTGTCACATATGTACAGTACTAGCTAAAACAATGACTAACACACTTTCAGAAAAAGTTATCTATCACTTCCAAATATAAATATAAATTCAGTATCTCGATAAGGAACCTGCAAAGTTCGGTATTAAACTTGGTCCCCTCTAGGATCCTTCCTTCTTTAAAGTCACTAAGAAATGGTGCCATTTCTGCATGAATAAAAGCTCGCCCTGGCAGGTATGGCTCAGCGGATTGAGTGCCAACCTGCGAATTGAAAGGTTGCTGGTTCAATTCCCAGTGAGGTCACATGCCTGGGTTGTAGATCAGGACCCCATTTGGGGCCATGAGAGAGGCAACTGATCTGATGTATCTCTTCCACATTAATATTTCTCTCCCTCTCTTTCTCTCTCCCTTCCCCTCTAAGTGTAAATAAATGAAATGTTTTTTAAAAGAAAAAAGCTACTATTACAGTTACGCCATTTCCCTAACAGTTTTTATCACACTTTAATTTTTAATATCTATATTCAAATTCTATGCTTATGCAATTTTTCTTGTAAAAAATAACACCTCTTTTTTTTTTTACCTAGAAATACTGGAACAGAAATCATTTTGCAATCAACTCTTACCTGAATAATTGTGGCCAATATATTTACATAATTACTTTCAGTCTGATACAGCTCTTTTGCTACTTGCCACCTGGCTGACTGCTTCGAAGGAACAGGAGTGGAATTTTTGGAAGACTTAGTACAGCACTTTGGTGTTTCTAAAAGGTACAAAGGAGGAATGATTTAAAATGCAGGCCTGATATAGGTACCAAACATTACACAGATTTAACGGAAAACAGGAAGAATACCAACTCTTATAAATATACCACCATACAGATTTTCGTTAAAGTAAAATTTCCTTATGAGACCGAAAAAATCATTGTCAAAAATATCAAGGATTCCAAATTGACAAATAGACTGTATTCCTCAAAAATGTCAAGGTCATTAAAAATAAAGATTGAACAACTATTCCAGATTAGAAGAGACTAAAGAAAGATTACGTAACCTGTGATCCTGGGTTGCAGGTCAGGTCTTTAACAAAAGAAAAAAAATTCTTTTTCTTCAATTTAACCTGGATGTACTCTAAAACTCACTGTGTTCCTTCAAAATATCAACTTCCTATGTTTACCAAGGTAGCATTTCTCCCACTTTTCTGTCTTCTTGTATTCCCTTCCTATCACTCCATTCTATCAATATTTTCCCAGGGCTTCTTTTCTTTCCAATCTGGGTTTAGGGCCTTCTCATCTGTGGCCCAAGTCACTGTAGATTACTTCATAGTCAGGCTATCTCTAAACTGTCCTCCTTCTGATCATTCTTCAGAATAATCCACTACAAATGATCTACTCTATTAGTCTGCTGCTCAAGAGTTTCTAATGTTCCTTGTTAATGACAATATACAGTTCAGATATGCCAATTTGATTTCAAAGTCCTCTAATACTAGGCCCCTATTAACCTTTCTAATTAACTGTTACTCCTTCATACTCCAAGCAAACCAACCTATTTACTATTCCATAAAAACTGTATTTTTGCTCCTCTTATATAACCAAATCCACCTCAGTTTTCTGGGCCCACTTTAAAATGACTTTCATTTCATGAATATTTAGTGAGCACCTACTCTGTATTCGGCACTGACAATAGAGCAAAGAGTAAGATAGGCAAGGTTCTTCTTTTCTCAAAGCTTACATTCTAGTGAAGCAAATAAAGTAAATACACACACACACACACACACACACACGTAATTTCTAACAGTGATAAATACTGCTGAAAACAACAACTAGGTGATGGGTTGGTAGGAAGGAGCGGTAGAACAGAGGCTTAGCTTTACAGAGAACCCAATAGTTACTTTAAGGCAGAGAAAGCAGGTGTAATGTCCCTGGGCTATGGATAAAGTAGAAATATTAAAAGAATAACAAAGTTCATGTGACCGAAGCTTAGAAAGTATCACTGGAGAGCATGATACTACATGAGGTTAGAGGTAGGTGAGGAAGAATTACACAGGAACTTGAAAGCTATGGTAATACAAAGCCACTGAATGACTTTAGGCAGAGTGGCACGATCTAGTTTTTAGAGTTTTAGAGACCACTGTAAGTGCTACATGTAGAAAGGCAGAAGTGGATATACAGAGACCATTCACAAGACCACTGCAATTGTCTAAGAGAGATCTTTTCTATAGAAAAAGCTGATAAAAGATGGCAAAGAAATAGCATTGAGATAGAATCAAAAGTCCTAACTTATGTTAAGTTTAAGATAGGGACAATAAGGTAAGAAGTAGGTTGCTGGAGAAGGAAGATGACAAATTTTAGAGTCATCAGCATATAAATGTTAAAACCATGGAATTAAATGTGATCATTTAGAGAAATAACACAGAGAATAAACATTCAACATTCAGAGCTGGAGAGAGAAGCTAGGCAAAGGAGAATGAGAAATGAGTAATGTACAAAAGCCAAGAAAAAAAACGTGTCCAGGGATAAGTAGCTGTTCATGTGCTGAATGCTACTGATTGCACAAAAACTGTCATCTCCCTAACAACAGCCAATTATACCTAGTGGGGGGAGAAGGGGAGGATGAAGTTCAATTGGAATGCGTTGAAAAGACAAAGAAAAGCAAAGGAATGGGACAATGGCTCTTTGAAGAGTACTCATGGGAAAGGGAAGAGAGAAATGGGATAAGTGAAGAATGTCATAAGATCAAGGGAATCTAGAAAACACAACATATTTGTGTGCTGACTGAAAAACGAAAAACTGATTATAAACAGAGAAGAGCTCTTGTAGAAGCTTTTTTGTGTCAGCTGGGAACAAAGTGAATTCCCCTCTTTTGACTTCATTGTACCTGTTTTTCCATAATACATCTGTGATTCTGCTTAGCTAGTGCTAAGAGCTTGTTCTTTGAACATCTCCATCACTCTCTGTGTGACCCTGAATAAGTTGTTTCTCTAACCTCAGTCTACTCATCTGCAAAAGAGAATAAAACCTATCTTATAAATACACAAAATATTAAAAGCACTTAGAATATAGTAAGCAATCATTAAATAGAAGCAATTCCATGTGCTTATTCTCCTCAGCCAGAACAAAATTAAAGAGCCTTTCATATTCACTATGATAGAGATTTATCTATATTTTAACAATCATTCCATTTCACTAAATTTTAAAGATAAATTTTTTTAAAATGTGAATTACCTCCATAGTTAATGCTAGACTCTGGCGTGTTGGAGATATCTAGGAGTGACCCTATAGAAAGGGAGTGTTCAGCTGATGGGCGCTTACGGGGAGGGAAAGGTGACAGGTCTGACTCTCTTGATAGCTGAGCGAGTGTCTCTTTCAAACGACGTCTTTTGCGATTGCTGTTTGGAGTACTTAGAGAAAGCAGTGATACTGACTTCTTGAGCTCAGGTGTATTACCCTGCAATCAAAGGCACAAAAGCTCAATTTCACTTCCATGGTTCTTTACTGAGATAGGAACAAAAGAAAAATATATTTATGAGTCTGACAAAACCTAGATTTTGCACAATAATTTTACAACTATATACTCTGCCAGGTAATTCAGAAGCTTCATAAAACAATAGCGTCAGGGGACCACCGTAATTGTCTAGCCTCTAGTATCTCATTCTTTTGCTTCATAGCACTATCACCAAAACATACTGTATTCTCCTGAAAGCTGTTTACTGTCTGTTCCCCAGGTGGGCAGGAACCATTCATCTTTTGTTCACTGTATCTCTAGCATTTAGCACAGTGCTGGACATAGTGCCCTCCAATATTTGTCTAATAACACTTGATTTTAAGAGCTCTTTCTCAATATCTAAAACATTTTTTTAAACTTTATGTTAAGAACCTAACATTGAGAAGAGTCTGAAAAGAATACAATACCTACATGTTTAAATTTTACAGAAACACAATAAATCCACACCTCATCTTCAATATTCTATTCAAAATTATTAAATCCCAAACTGAAGTAAATCTTCCCTCAAAGCCTGTATCTACAGCTTTATGCCACATTTTGGTGAATGATACCACTCTTGACCAAGATGCAGCATGAAGGCTGGATATTCCTTGCCTACATTCTATTGCTCCAGTCATTTTTTTTAAATGACATCTTTCCCCTTAATATTGTTAATATTATTATTTTAAGATATTATTTATTTTTAGAGAGAGGGAAAGGGAAGGAGAAAAAGAGGAAGAGAAACGTCAATGTGTGGTTACCTTTCTTTCATGCATCCCCAACTGGGGCCCTGGCCTACAACCCAGGCATGTGCCCAGACTGGGAATCAACCCTTTGGTTCTCAGGCCGGTGCTCAATTCATTGAGTCACACCAGCCAGGGTGCCCTTAATATTAAATGGCTCCCAATACTTACAGAATAAAATCTAAACCTCTTCAAAATTAAAAACTTCCTAATTCTGTCTATCATCTAAGCTTTATCTATTGGCCTTGGTTCCCATATTCTTTGCTAAAAGCCATACTAAACTACTTGCTCTTTTAATATGCTTTCAAGTTTTCATACCCACTCCCACCTCTGTCTAACCTGAATGTCCTTACCAGGTTAATCCAGTAAATTGGCTCAATATTCATTTGCCCCTGTCAATCCTGCCTGACTCTCTCAGAATGAGGCCAGTTAAAGTTCATTACTCAATTATAGTACACATAACTGCACTGTAACTGTTTGCATATCTACCTTTCCCATAAGGTTCTAAGTTTCTGAAGATAGGGATATTATTGCTCATAATAATACCACCAAGTATTAGAACAGAATGTCATATATGAGATTAAAATAATATGCATTACATTGAGTGTTTTTACCTAAATATACATAGACTACTACTCAACATTCAATTGTTCTCAAACCCAACCATGATGTAAAAGATGGCCTGTTGTGAATTACACTATGCTCTTCTTGGTTAGAAAAGTGTCATCTTTATACAATCAAATTCACAGAAATGACTAAGGTCCAAAAGAAGCATACCTTCTCATATAAATACATAGTTTCTCCAGCCCGGGCATCCATTTGAATGCTTCCCCAGAACCACTAGGTGAGAGAAAGAACATTTTAATTAAGAAATCAAATCATCAGAAAACCAACAGTAATATTTTTAGAAAACCAATCTCATGTTAGAATTACTTGCCTCTTGCTTGACAACATAAAGTTTCTTTGAAGGTTCAAATGGAAGTTCTTTTACTGTATTCTCTTCAACTATAAGGTGAGTGCACCTTTCATCCCCAACCGGCAAGTAGCTACCTCCTAAAGAGGAATGCATACAAACATAAATAATGCATACAATCTTCAAACTCAAATTTTTAAAAAGGCATATTCACCAGGAAGTCATTATTCAGGAGTGAGAATAATGCATATATAAAATGTTTAAATTATGCTAACTCCTACCTTGCATTTCAGTCATTTCTTCCATATTAGCTTTTTCTTCATCTGAAAATCCCAGGAAACTTAAAATGCAATCTTGAAACGGAGGAACTTTAAATTCATTTCTAAAATCATCAACTGATGCACAGAAATCCCTAAAAACAAAACAAATTCCTCTAAAACCAGCTTAACTTAAATTCAACAAATTAGGTACATCAATTTATAATTCTCAAGGTTTCAGCATAATCCATTTATTGAAAATATTTTACATCTGGCCCTGAAATAGTAACAAAAACATTAACATTTTAACAACCACCAAAAAAAAAAAAAAAAGAAAAAAAATTGATGTGAGTTAACTTCTGACAAAATTTGATCACAGGTAATCTTTACAAGATTCAAATTCCTGCTCTGTACATAAAATTTTATGTATATTCCAGGAGTTCTAGTTTCTAATCTTAAGTAATGAAGAAGTATAATGGCAAGGAATTATGAGGTTGTTAAGCTTTAAAAGGTTATGAATTGCAATCACCAATTAAAATGTAACCAGAAAAACATAAAATAAGAAAAAAATACAACACAATTCAAACATTCAGATGCATTAAGCTATTACCTAATAATTTTAGAATATTTGTGATAATCAAAATTATTTCACAAGATGAAAGCCAAAGATAACCACAGCTGTCTTTCAATTTACAATATTTCATAATTTTTAAAAATAACTTTGCTCTTCCTAGCCTTTACTTCCTAAGCCACCCAAAGACTGAATTCATTTTTCCTATATCATCTATGAATTTAGGGTTTAGAGCAGGTGGGTTTACCTCTCTATAGGATAGTATGTTTAATTCACATATTGAACTACTTAATTATTAAACACTTACTGCTCATTCCGCCTTTCCCAAGCTTTATAAATCCATTCTGGCTTCATAATTGGAGTACCCAGGCTCACAGCAATCTAAAAATATAAACGATAACTACTACTAATTTTTACTTTAAATAACTGCATTCATAGAAATTCTAGACAATTACATACATACTTTTTTGCATAGTTTTAGATCATTGTTCATTTGCTTTGTAACATAATATAAACAAGACAATATAAAAAACTGTCAGGGACTACTGTAACAACATAATCAATAAAATATACTTAAAAAAAAACAAAAACTGTCAATCATACAACTTAGGTAAAAAAACTTTAAAACAAGTTCCATGATGTTCAAACCATTTCCTTATTTTACTTTAAATAAATATATCTCTGAAGTTAAGTTCACCTTTATAATTATATTTTATTTCTACTTTCTTCATGTAGAAAGACAGCACAACAGAAGAAAATACCTAATTAAGTAACTAAAAACTTCGGTATGAATTAGAAATTACGAATCCCCAGGAATTCAACATTATACTGAAACAGAGAGATCAACTCTTCCTAAGATACATATTGAAGTATAATCTTAAACTAAGACTTTAATCCTAATAAAAGTAAATACTTTCTCCTGTTCTTTTAAAACTTTTACAAAATAAATCTTAGAACCATTTTCTAAGAACATAGCTCTGCTCTGTTCCTATGAAGATCACTTAGATAAAAGTGAAATATCTGCTCTCATCACTTCTCAACCCCCTCTTTCACCAAGGCTCACTGTAACCTTGTTAATATTATTCATCTGCCTGAAATGTTATCTAGCTACCAACCTCCACAATCCAACTCATCTTTGAAGACCTAACTCACGTTCCATTGCCACCTTAAAACCTAAGACCACACTGTTTTAAAATTTTCACTAAACGTACATAAAGCAAAAATTGAATTTCTGGTCATCAGTAAATCGTAGGAGAAATAGATGAGAGTGCTATTATTAAATGCATTCCCAAATGATGCTATACTGAAATACACAAAAATATCCAAGTTTACATACCCTGAATTTTTCTCCTTGAGTACAATTTGCCACCAAATGTGTAACTTTTGAATTAAAGTCTTTTCGAATAACTCCACCCATGTGATGAACCAATGTCACCAATCTGACCTCAAAAGAAAAATTAACATTGATTTTATAATTAAACAAAATTTTAAACTATGTTTACAATTCATTTGGCATTTACTGAATACTTTCTATTTATAAGATACATATAAGGAATTTTTATAGATATAAATTTTATGATTAAAAAATGAAAGATTCATTTGCATTATTAACGCAGGGAAAATTATGTATAGTGATAAGCTAGTAAAGATGATCACACAAAACTCAGTTAATTAAACTGGATTTCATACAGCCTAACTATATTATGTTTTTTTAACATGAGGTTACATCA
Organism: Furipterus horrens; assembly: GCF_987537825.1. Lineage (NCBI taxonomy): Eukaryota > Metazoa > Chordata > Mammalia > Chiroptera > Furipteridae > Furipterus > Furipterus horrens. Next base: position 35,403,200 of record NW_028327171.1, on the reverse strand, counting down.
CACCAAGAGTTTTCCCACAAAATTAAGAGTAATACTACATTAGCTCCAACACAGAAAATCTTACAAATCAAAGAAAGTTTTTATGAATTCTTTAGGGAAATAAGAACACTTTAAGGCTGAACTTGTATCACAAAAAATTACAATGTATAAACAAAAACTTCAAATAATGTGGCTGACTGGATATTAAACAAAAGGACAGTATAAAAGATTGGACAGTTATGAATTTTTCTGCTAATTCATATGCTAGCCATCCTAGATAAAATATTTGTTTCTTTACAGGCTCTTCAGAATGTTTCCTCACAAAATTGAAAACCTGGTATAGTAAGAGTAATTTCTCCTTTTAAACTTCTAAAATGCAACTGTGATACAAGAATCCAAAAAATAGAAATTTTGAAATACTTACTAGTTCTTCCTTCTTCCTGAATCCAGTAAAGCACAGTACTAGATTCATCATGCTGGTACAATAAAGTGGACGACATGAAAATGGCAAAGGCTGAAAAACACGATTTTAAATCTGTGAGTTTCTTCATAGTAGAAAAGAGTACATCTTTCTCAACTTAAATATATTTTTCCCTCTTGCCAATCAATTATCCCAATCCAAAGATTTACTTTCAATTTTCAACATGCAACAACAAAAAAAAAGCAAAAAAAGATTGCTAGTTTTACAATTTAAAAAATTTTCTAATTCTCAAATCATATCAGATACACATAATCTAAGCACACTTTACAATATGCAAATAAAACATAAATATATTCAAACCTTTAGTTCCAAAATGTACTTTGTCACATGTGAAGTATTATCAGTAAGGGAAGATTTCTGACTCCACACACTATTATAAATGCTTCCAATTAAAGTTTAAAAAGGGGAAATATTTATACATACTAGGTATGTAACATATACTTGAGCCAAATATCCTGCCAATTTTTTAGCTAAATAAATGGAGGTAATCAGTAAATAATTTAACCAATTTAACACACACACACACACACACACACACACATATATATATAAGAATGAAAATGCATAAATATATATTTAATTACTTAATATATGTGCATTTAATGACCACAATCTTAATTTTGGTCTTTAAAATTTTTATTTGGTTTCTGAAAGCAACATTTCTCAATCAAAACAGAGAATTAAAGATCACGTGCTTATTACTAGTTTCTATAACACATAAACACCATGGCTTAAGCAACTTTAAATTAATAAGGCAAGCTTAAAAATGGCAAGCCACAGCAATGAAACCAAAGAATAGAGACTAACTCTGTTACAACTCTTATATGTTACATATATAGTTTTTATTATTTAACTTTCAAAGGTCTTAGATATTCACTACTGAAAATTATAATAGCAATTAATAAAGGACTATATTAATAGTAGCTACTACAATTCCTATTCTAAATATTTCATGCTCTGAACTGACAAAATTTTTCTGCTTATGAATTTCCACTTTCATTAATAAAAATTTAAACTTGAAAAGTCATAATAAACATATTTTTATTACCTTTCCTTTTTGTGCACAGTTTAATACAACTGGTGGTCCAATAACTCTACAATCAGTCTTGTATAACTCATTAAAGACAGGATCCTGGAAGTCCATGACTATGAACACATTTTCAAACTCTGGAGAATCCAAACTTTCATATTCTTCCACTGATCCCATCTTTACGAAGGGCACTTTAATTTCCTTGATTTTTTTTCAGGTAGTTATAGAAATAAAATTTATATATTACAAAATTAATTCATATAACTCTCTAAATAGACCTAAAAGTCAATTCAATATCAACATTTTTCATTTCTATTTGTAGAAAACTTAAGTATTAAATCATACAACAATAAGCACAATAGCCATGGCTGGTGTGACTCAGTCGTATGAGTGCTGGCCTGAGAACCAAAGGGTCGTCCATTTCTATTCCCTGTCAGGGGCACATGCCTGGGTTGTGAGCCAAGTTCCTGACTGGGGGCGTGTGAGAAGCAACCGCACACTGATGTTTCTCTCTCTCTCTTTTCTCCCTCCCTTCCCATCGCTCTAAATATAAATAAATACAATCTTTTAAAAAATGATAATAAGCATTATACTTAGTACTGAACACCCATTTCTTTAGTTGCTTATTTATATTTTATTATATATATATCTCCATCAACATTAAGATTAAATTTTGAAGATTAATATTATAAAGGCATAAGCTTCTCATTTAAGTCATTATAAATCTAGTATGCATATTAAATAAAAATGATAAATTTAAGTGCACACGTTTTGATAGGAGAATACATTAGAAAGATACTGCTTTTCCTTCTGACCAAGAAAATGATGCCATAGAAATGGTTCCTTCTTCCACAAAATAGCTATCTTCAGAAAAATAGAAAAGCTACTCTGGCACTTACTATCTATAAAAAGAATGTAGATTAACATAATCATTTCAGTATATATGAGGAAAAAAAGAGAAAGATGTGAAATATGCAGGCAGTTGCAGCATAGCAAACATAGGATATAAAAAGGCAAGTTACTGTCTACCACTTTATACTGTACATCTATTTAAAAACTGAAGATATTTAAGTACCTGTACAACTCAAGTTTAAAAAAAAAAAGAGCATCATTTAAAGAAATTTTTGCATGGGTAAATTATCTGGGCTTTATTTGCTAGGTTGATGTGATGGGTTGAATTATGTACCGTCAAGATTCATGTTGAAACTCTAACCCCCTTACCTTAGAATATGACTGTATTTGAAGATAGAGCTTTTACAGGATGTAATTAAGGTAAAATAAGGTCACATAAGTGGGCCCTAAAGCAATCGGACTGGTGTCCTTATAAGAGGAGGAAATTTGGACACACATCAAAGATAGTAGGGATGTGCATGGATAAAAGGCCATCAGGAGGAACAGCAAGAAAGTGGCAGCTTCTTGCAAGCCAAGGAGAAAGGCCTCAACAGAAACCAAACCGCCGATACCCTGGACTTCTAAGCCTAGAAACTGAGAAAATACATTTATTTCTGTTGTTTAAGCCACCAGTGTGCAGTACTCCGTTATGGCAGCTCTCACAACCTATTATAGCTGGTACAGAGAATTGGACATAGTTCATAAGCTGATTGTCAATCATTATAATTTATAATTTTGGAAATAAAGCAAGAATTAAGAATAAATATGAAGTTAATGAGAAAAAAGATTTTAAAAATTTAAAGAAAAGTATCATAAGAGGTCTGTCCAGAAAAGTTCCAGCCACTGTTAATATAATGAGAACAGTTTACACAACATCAATGTAACCTGGCCAAGGAGAATAAACTGGAATAAACTGGAATGCACTTGTGTGAACAATGATGACTTCACTATACTAGTCAGTGGGGACTGTAGATGCCATTGAGTGATCATGTATACCATGTGGCCATTACATTCAAAAAGACAGAGCGAGTAGAGCAACGAATCTGCATCAAATTTTGTGTTAGGCTTGAACATTCCTCTGCAGAAACTCTCTGGATGATTCAGAAGGTTGATATGGGCAACTGGTGATTGGCAGCTTCATCACAACAATGTGCCCACTCGCATCCTGTCTCATGCAGTTTCTTGACAAACCGTCAAATCACACAGATGACTCAGCCCCTCAACAGCCCAGATTTGGAGCCCTGCAACTTCTGGCTTTTCCCAAAACTAAAGTCATCTTTGAAAGGGAAGAGATTTCAAACATTGATGAGACTAAGGAAAACACGATAGACAGCTGATGGCAATTGAGAGAACTATGTGAGGTTCCAAGGTGTCTACTTTGAAAGGAACTGAGGCATCATTGTCCTATGCACAATGTTTCTTCAATAAATGTCTCTATTTTTCATTACATGGCTGTATACCTTCTGGACAGACCTCATATCTTTGTAAATATAATGATATGTCATTTAAATTGAACAATGCCAAATTACTTTATAAGGATTTCATTATTTGCAGTATATGCTATATATAGTTCGGGGTTACAGAAACACCCAAATTTTAAAAATAAATATAAAATTGTTTCTATTCATCTAGCTTCGGAGCGCACAATATACCTTGTGCCTAATTTAGGTCCAGTCACCGTAAGTGGAATATAAGAATACAATCAAGGGAAGTGCAGCATGCCTCATGCAATGAAGTGCTTGACCTACCATATTAACAATACTTTTTATTAATTTTTCATCCGATTTTCCAGGACAACTTTCTTTTATCTTTATTACAGGGACATCCATTATTTTAATAGTCTGTGGAAAAAAGACTTAAGTATGAGATTAAGAAAACTATAAAATTATTTACACACTGATGGATGAAAAAGAGTCTTTTTAAAAAACTAAAACTCCATACCTTTAAGGCTTCTATAAGTTCTTCTTGTTTTCCAGCTTCTTGAACCAATATCACTCTTGTTTCTACTTGAGGCATTTCTTCTATTAAAATTAGAAATATGTCTGTTAGGAATTAACATCAAAATCAGTACTTCCTAATTCTTTTTTCTTGGCTATATCTGGTATGTTTTCCACCTTTGAGATTATAACATTCTCTATAATTAAAATTACTTAATTCCCAGTTTATAAAAAAACTTCGGCCACATAACATTTTATGGAAGAGAAAATATATTGTACCAGAGTATACAACATCAGCACTACTCCTAACCAAAGAAAGAATGAACTATCTTGTATAATCATCCTCTTCAACAGCCTATGCAACTTTAGAAAAGACCCATTTACATAGTGGAATAAAGGAAGAAGTATCTTTTCACCAAACCAGATATAACCAAATATAATTGAGCTAACAATGTTGCAGTTGGATTGCCCTCATATACAGAAAAAACAATATCCAACAAGATGACAGCTTCCCCTTCAAAGCTGGGAAGCATTAATCCAAACAATAAACAATAATCTACATAGGGTAAAGAGATTCTGTCAACAAATATTTACTAAATATCTGTACACTAGTTTAACATTGCTACAGTTAAATCTTAAGAAAGTCTCTGGTCAGTAAGTTTAGAATGAAAATACTGATTTGGTGTTTTAAAGCACATTTACCTTCAACACATGAAGTAGGTCCAATAAGTAAGTTTTCCTTAGACGTTTCGGTAGTTTTGGAATCAAGAATGGAAGAGTCTGCCAAGCTTGTACTCCCCGTAGTGGATGCTAATATACTATTGTCAGCCATTGTTTGTACTCTTCTACGTGGGCTAAAAAAATTAATAACTTTGAATAAAAATACATGAAACAAACCATCATTGGGAAAACAAGTATTAGAGGCTCTACTTTTATACTAGAATTTATAAAAAGCATCATCATCCATTTTGCTTAATACTGAACCAAAGAAAGTCACTCAATTTCTCAGAGCCGTAGTTTCCTCTTCTACAAAATAGATACTAGTACCTGGCTCATTAGAATATAGTAAAAATAACAACCAAAAGTACTTAGAACATTACTTAACTATATGAACACTCAAAAGGTACTCAAATTATTATTCTACCTCCCTTCCCTACATCTTGCCCTCAACCAACCTATTTCTCTTACTATATTCATTTATAATACTAACATCCTAAAATAATCTTAGTCAAAAACTGGATCCATTCTTACTCTTTTCTCTACCTCATTTACCTTCCTCAAAATTCCTATCAATCCCATCTCAAGTAACTCTGGAACATGGCCCCTCTTTTTGAGGTCCAATGCCACACCATGCCACCTATCCATATAGAACAGCACTGCTCCCTATATGATCAAATCTAAATTCACTACCCGGTATACAATTTGGTCCTAGCCTCGCTGACTAGATTACTCAGCCTCATCTCCTATAATTTGCCCTGTCTACATATGCTCCAGCCGCAACGTATTTCTCAGCATTTTGAAACACAGATCACAATTTACCCCACACCTATTTGCATTTAATAGTTCTAATTCTCCGCCTATCATGTCTTTCAACCTCCAAACTACCACTCTTGACTCATCTTCTGTGGGATTTCTTTGAACCTCTCACATATAATTGGATATTCCCTTATCTGTATTTTCATATTACCTTACAAATGTGTCTCCTATTAAAAAAGTTAACAAGATAATTATGCACGGGTTAGTGCCAATATGACTCTGGACTATGAAAAAAAAAAATTTTTTTTTTTAAGATGTCCAGGACCTAAGAGTTGAAAGTTGGGCAAGCAGGGGAAAAAAACGAAAAGTTGAACAGATTTTCATCAATTCAAATAGGGGTTTTATGTAAATTTACTATCTTGAAGTATATTTCCAGAACATTATCTGGAGGTACATGTCTGAGCTTTTCTACTTTTTCAAATTAATAAAATATACAAGTATCTCCCACCAGATCTTAGCAAAGTGAGAGTTTAAGAAAACTGTATGCTCTGGAGAAACATTAGCATCATTTCTGGGCTATGATACTAAGTAGTGTGAAGATGCGTACACTAAAAACAGTCCTAAGCACGATTGTTAGGTACACACTTCTAAGTCAGACAACTCAACTTCCTATCTCAGCTCTGAAGTTAACAGGTAAAGCAACAGTTTCCACAAAGGTGAAAAAGATAATAGAACTCAAATCCAGTCGTGATGAAAGCTGAATACATGATGTCCTAAAATGAGTGACAATTATTATCATATAATATTCACAATGTGGAGATTCCTTATAGTCTTAACCAAACATCCATGTTAATTGTTATTCTGAGGCTCTCCAAAGGAGTGTTCCAACAGTTGTTAGTCTTTATTTAGAATCCATGATCAATTCGGCTTAGCTCTTATTGTTTTTAAGTCTCTAACACTTAAAAGTTTTCAGTGGAGGGTAGAGGCTCTAAAGAGACTTTCATTCAAAGTTACTTAAAAAAAAAAGGTCAAGAGATGAACTAACCTGCTTTAAGAACATTCTTAAGGACCTTCTGACCAAATACATTAACTATAACATGCATCTTTTCATCACAAAGATAAATCTGTCATTTATCTAAATATTTACTTTTGGCTTCTTTTTAGCTTTTTTTAGGCAAGTATCTTTCAGCGTGGAGGACCTAAATGAAATACTGGGTATGTTGGTGGTGTTACTAACAACAGTAACAATATTGATAACATTATGATTATTGAAAATTTATTTAACTCTTAATATGTGGTAGTCATTATTCTAAACCTTTTGTTGGTATTCTTTTTTAAAGAATTTATTTACTGATTTTTAAAGGGAAGGGAGGGAGAGAGGGAAACATCACTGTGTGGTTGCCTCTCGCACACCCCCAACTGGGGACCTGGCCCGAAACCCAGGCATGTGCCCTGACTGGGAATCCAACTAGACGACCCTTTAGTTCGCAGGCCAGCACTCAATCCACACGGCCACACCAGCTAGGGCCGCCTTTTGCTTATATTTATTTAATCTCTGCAACAATCCTAAAAAGCCGGTACTACGATTACGTCCAGCTGAGAAAGAAACCCAGAACAAAGAAGTTAAGTAACTTTCGCTAAGTCACACTGTCAGTGGTAAACTGGGATTCTAATCCGAACTGATTCCAGAGGCTGCGCTTTTAACCACTAGCCATACATATCTGTACCGAAGAGGATGAGCTGGCGTTTACATAAAAACTGAACCGCCCACAGAGAAGACGCCAAGAAGAATCCTGGAGCGAAACCACTAGTCCTCCGAGATAAGCCCACAAAGGGTGCAGCGGCCGGTCCCCAGAGCCGCAGAGGACAGTGTGGTTTGCCAGGACCCCCTTCCTAATTCCCACCCTTTGCCCAGAGACTCTTCCTGAAAAATTATCTAACCAGGTGAGCGGTGAAGATGCACAGCAACCTAGTGGCTTTCGGACTCCCACTCCGCGTCACGGCCCCAGTGCAGGGAGTGCTGTAGGACAGTTCCCAGAGCCGGGAAGCCCGGGCGCGGGTGCTCCGGAATTCGCGGTCACCGGGGCGGGCTGTCGGAAGTAAGCAAAGGAGCCCACTGCTCCCGGGACGCTAGCCCACTCCCACCTCCACCTCCCACTCCCACGGTGTCCTCACCACTCTCAAAAACGCCCAGCAACGCCACCTCTTCAAGCTCCGATTCCTTTCACCGTTACCACCATTCCTCGCCGGAGGCGGCCACAGCCAATTCAAAAAGTGAGCCTCTCTCTCTAAAAGCCATGCCGATTGGCGCGTGATGTCAACCTCCTTCCCATAGGCTGGAGTCTCCAAGGGGGCAGTGATCGGTCGCTGCTCTCCGCCCACTGATTGGTTGAGCGTGTGTTTCAAATGAACCCAACGGCTCGGACGTAGGAACGTCTGGGGTTTGTAGAGAAGTGCCCGGAAGTGGCCGGAAGGTGGCGGTGGTTTCTCCAGGGCTTCTGCTCTGGGAACAGCAGGTGTGTCTGTGGCTACCTCTTGTTTACTCAGTAAACATCCCATTTCCTGAGTAAAATTTGAGCGGATTCTCCTTTCTAACACCTTTTATTTTTCTTTTAAGCGCCACCAAATCCTCTAAACGAAATCAGTGCCTCCATGATGATTTTCCACCCGCTTGCTGAGATCTCTAAGATTTTCCTACCTGAATGCTTTCTGCTTTAGTCATTGGGCTTAAAGCTGTTTACTGTATTTTTAAAGGTGTTGTCATAGCAGAGCCAAGGACAAGATAATTCGGGAGCTCTGCAGATAGACTTCAAATCAGTACATAGTCCGCTTATTTAAATCCTTATGTATGTAAAGCACTGGACTGTGGTCTAGAAATTTTCGTGGATGATTAAAAGAAGCTCTTAGTATTTCTCGGACTTTTTAAAAATAGAAGCCTGCATTTGAATAAATGTAAAAATATGTCAGGAGAGTCTCGAATTTCCTGGAGATAAAGTTAATTGCTTCCTGATGGCCTCATCCACACCCACCGTGAGAATTTTTGTTACTTTCCTCTAAAGTGTAGCCAAGAATTTATCGTTTTTCCTGCAATAACTACTGTTATTATGAAACAATCTTACTTCGTTCTCTAAATATAGTACCCCATATAATACAATCCCTTTAGAAAAGTACGTCTTCCCCAGTTGGATTTGCATTCTTCCCACCTAATCGCTGATTTACATAAAAGAGGAAAGGCGAATTCGTAGCCAGAACCTCAAATTCCATTAAGAGAGGCAAAACTTGTACTTTGAAATGGAGTAGGTACCTCTGAACCTCTCAAACAGGTCAGGCCACCTTAGAAAGCCTGAAAAAGTTCGTAATGCAATACGCAAAATGAGTGAAGCAGTCTGGTAATTATTGATTTCCCTGTTTATAATTGAAGAATATTTGCAGTCTGCCATTCATTATAATGCTGGGATAACCGTTAGGGCAAAAGAAAAGAAAAACAGTAATTGAAATTTCACTTTGGAATGTGCTTGCATACTTAAACTAGGGTGTTCCCAGCATTCCAAAAATTCTCATTACTGTAACTGTATTACCCTAGTGAGGAGAGCAGTCTATTTGCCCTGTTACACAGGCTTTGCACTCAAACCTGGTGACTCATATAACGTGGCATCGCTGCACAAGCTGTCTGTCCACTGCTAGCTTAACAACAGTTTTACTTGGTTCCTCTAAAGAGATGTATGGCAGTTTGACTACCAAATAAACAATCTTGTAACGTTTCCAAGCCATGTAATCTCAAGGAAAGTATTTAACCTTTCTGTGCCTCAGTTTTGTTTTGTTTTGTTTTTATAAAATGGCATGCTCCTACTTAAGTCGTATTGTTGTTGTGATGATTAGAAGACTAGTGTGTGTAATTAAAATATATTCTGGCATATAATAAGCATTCGATAGATATCAGCTAATAATATTACTACTACTGTTATCTCCGCTGAAGCCCTGTCATCTCCTAATGGGACCGATGGGTCTCTACACTGCCTTCTCACCGCTGACCACAGGAGCTATGGCACCTGTTTCACAGTACCCCAGCCACAAATACCACCCCCACCAGACCAAGCCTGATGCCGAGAAGACCTCCATTGCATTCTTTTCCTACCAGAAGGATGATATCATTCTTCTACACCAGATCTAATCTCCTTCTTCTCTCCTAAGGAAAAAAAACCCTGCTCTACTCAAGCCGTCTTGTCTAGAAGACATGGCTCTCTTGCTGCTGCCCTTGGCCAGACTTCTGTCCCTTTCCAAGGCAGACCCTAGCTAAGATTCCTTATGCTCCAGGACCCTTCACTGGAAATACAATTATTAAATTCGGATGTCAAGAGGACAAAACTGTTTCAAGTATAAGCTAGCTAGGTAGATAGATAAATCAAAATGAGAAGTTTCTTGAAAGAATAAACCATTTTAAAAATTCTTGTGTCATCCACAGCTCTTGAGATGCTGAATGAACAGGTTTCAGACAAAAAAAAAAAAAAAAAAAAAAAAAACACACTAAAGGAATTGAACTGAATTTATGTGCTTAGTATATTAAAGTGTGTGGCATATTTTCCCCAACCAATAAAATAACTTCTGGGGTGGGGGAAATGAAATTGAGAAGATTGAATTACTGAGATTATTCTTTTGGAGGATCAATTTACACCCTCCATCTTCGAACTGAGTGACCCTCTGGATTGTCTTCCCTGACTTTCCTCCAACACTTGCTCCTCTTCCAGTTTATTTCCTCCTTTTTATTCATAGTCTTCTTTTTTCTTTCCCTCTCTCCATCCCCACTGTAGCTCCATTTTATTTTTTTAGTCTATACTCCTTCAGGACAGCAGAAAATGGCAAGTTGGGAAAGTTAGTTTTGGGTTACGAACTATTTTCTTCCACCCACCCTCATTCACAAGGGTGCACACTGTTCATGCTATTACTCTTCAAATCATCATGAACAAGATTTCTCACGCTTTTCTAGTTTGTTCAAATCTACTAGGAACTAGTATATCTGAAAAATTATTAAATTTGTGGCAATAAATGGACATTTGTTGTAATAGACTTTGTTTTTATTACCTAAAGTTGTGATAAAATGTATTACAATTGTCTGATGTCATTTCTAAATATGAGATGTTATGTTATCAACCTATAATCTTATCTAGTTAATAATAAATTTAAATGTCTTAGCTCTTTCTGGGTAGAGCAGTTGGTTAGTGTCATCTGGATAAGCCAAAGTTGCAGGCTCAATTTCCCAGTCAAGGCACATACAAGAATCAACCAATGAATACATAAATGAGTGGAACAACAAATCGATGTTTATATATCTCTCTCCCTTCCTCTCTCTACAAATCAATCAATCAATAAATAAATTTAAATGTCTCACCGTAGGATTAAATGTTTTACTGTAACTAAGTATTAACACTGTAATGTCACATAGATCTCAAACAATTGTATTTCTCTTCTTTCACCATCCTTAACCCCTCAAAGCATTTATGAAGTACATAGCTATATATAATGCCACATTAGGTACAGTTACAAAAATTCAGTCCTTCTAAGAACTTATCACTTCAAATTTTTATTTCCAAATGTTTTAATGAATAGCCATGGAATTCTGTTCTATCTTGGAATTATTAACATGTTCCAATTAAAATGTCATATTTCCAAGTTGCTTATAATACAGCACCTTCTAACCTGTCATCTCTGCCTGAAAAAACAAGCTTTAGAAATTATAATCACTTTGAGCATACAAAGCTATTTTATACACCTCAATAGCCAGTAATTAGAATATGAATCATTGCTTATTCATATGAATCAAAAGGCTATAACTCACTTGACATAGATTTGTAAGACTGTACAAATTTAGCCCTTAAAGTTTTCACAAATAGAATTAGCTTTACTTGATGGAGCAAGAGGTTTTCAAATATGATGAGACCATTATTTCAAATTATACAATTTGATTAGTTAAATTTTATATGTAGAAAAAAAATCTCAGTTCATTAGTTTCATTCTTTATTTTACAGATTAATTTTACTAAGGCTAGCAACAGAGAGGTTATAGTCCTTTATCAAGGTCAGGTAACTAGTTAGTGGCAAAACCAAGATCCAAGTTTTATTTCCAGTAATTATTCTTTTTATTAAAGATATATTTATATTTTACATTATACTTATAAAAGTACCAATATATCTATTCATAATGCTTATATATTTTTACCTTTGAAAGCATTAAGATGCTCTCAGTTCCATAAGAGACGTGTTGGTCTTGTTTACCGGTGTATCTTCAGCACCTAGCAATAGTTCCTGGTACACAGTACATTCTCAAAAGTTGCATGAATAGCATTGCAATTAATCTGCAAGAATCCATATCTCCTTCTAATCCATTCTCCAGCCCACATTCAGAGTGACATTATGCAAATCCAAAATTATCATAATTATCACCTGCATGGTCTAACCTCCACTATGTTTCCAGCTTCATCTTACACCATGTTCATTTTCTTTCTCTTGAGTTTTCTACCTGCATTCCTTGTCAAGAATTTTTGCACCTGCTCTTCTTTCTACCAATCCTTCTGATACCCATTTCTTTAACTTAGAACAGATAACTTCTATTCATCCATTAGTACTTGCTCAATTTCCACTCCTAAGAAAGTCTTTCTTAACTAACTACACTATCAGAATTCCCATTACACAATCCCCAGCACCATGAGTATTTCTTTTGTACTGCTGATCAAAGATGTGATTATCAGATTAATGTTAAAAGTAGGGAAAACATCTTTTTATCCACCATTTCATTCACAGTGCCTAACACATAGAAAGTACTCAAATATTTGTTGGAATACAAGTGAATAAATTAATAAATGAATAAAAACTTTTATTATAATATTGGTGGTGCTTTTTCCAAAGATACTAAAGAAAGTGCCTATTATTTTTATTTATTTCTTACCCATTATTTATAACTTTTTCAAGAAAAAAACAAGTGGCATATTTCCAAAATTAATAAATTTACAAGGATAAAATAATTTCACCTTTGACATTTACATGAATTACCCAAGAATTGAAATCTTGTACCACAGCTAATTAAGCTATGAGTGGACGAGAATTAACGTGAATGGTACTAAACAGATTCAGTTAAGACTTGCCACTGTTTGTTTATAAATTATCCATATCAAAAATTCAGTTTTCTTACAATCTACACTTTCATTTATTCACTGACACTCATAAATTGCTTCTTCCACACTATCAACTGACTTGCAAACATCTGGGATATCCCAAAACTATACTGTCTGCCCATTTAGTTTTTACAGCAACTCCATTTTTATAGAGTGGTATTTGCTATGACAACAGTTTGAATACTTTGCTTGTCCTTAGCCATATTTATGTTTCTGCTGTTTAAATGAATGAGGAAATGTAATTGCTAGTGCAGTTGATATAAAAATGGAACCCAGGTCATCAAAAAGGTATGGCTAGTTGACCTCAACTGTATGTCCATTTGACAAAAGCAGATTCACTGTAGGTTTAATAATGAAGGAAAAATCACATGTAAGAAATAATAGAAATAAATTGGAGAGATATTTAGAAGGTGAAATGTAGTCTTGCAAATGATATTCAATTGCATAGTGCAACTTGATATAAATCTGTACATAGAAAACAATTATCTGTAAAGAAATATACAAAATGTTCTTAGTGGCTCTATCTGTACAGTAATATTTGGGGAGATTATTTCTCCCTCTCCTTTAAATTTTTTTGAGTACTTTTAAAATTTTCTGTCACGGGTATTTTGGTGGACAATTGTGTTCTTGGCTATTGAACATTTAACCCTTCCTTCCTAATAATAGTGTGATTTCATTTCACTTTTGAGGAATCCGTCATTGAATATAATTTTAGTGGGAAGTAACACTTCCATGTTACCATAGATCTGAATGGGGCCACATTTCCCTCCTATAATTAAAGCTTAGCCAATCAGATGCTCTCTCATAGGACTTTGAATTTTTAGCAAGTGCTGAAGATATGAAAAGGGATGAGGATCATATGCATTTCAATAGCAACTATAGTTGAGTATAATCATTGTTGCTGGTGTTTCCACTGCCTATGCCTCTGGAGCTCTTTAGTTCCTGCCCATTTGTCAAGGCTGATCCTCAAACTGACTCCGTGAATTTGTAAAATAATTTATTTTCCTTAAAAGTAGTTAGAATTGGTTTCTATTGCTTATGACCAAGACTGCTAAGATGTGTTGCTTTTATAAATCCAAATCCTGTTGGCTCCACCTTCAAGATATATCCAGAACCAGACTAGTTCTTATCTCCTCCATTCCCATTTTCTAGGCTACCATTCATTATCTCTCACCTGAATTACTGTAAAACCTCCTGACTCAACTCCCCAATGTTATCCTTAAATCTTTATCATCTATTCTCAATAAAGTAACCTGAGTATTTCTGTTAAAACATAAGTCAGATTATATCACTCTGCTCAAAACCCTTTACTGGCTTCCCATTTCTTCCATACTAAAGCCAATGTTCTCATGATAGTTTTCATGGCCCTACACAATCATCACTGGCATCATCACCTGCTACTCTCCCCGTCACTCCTTTACTCACCTCTAGCTATATTGGCCTGTTTGCCATTCCGCAAAATGCGAGACATGCTCCTAACTCACTCACACTGCTTCCTCTGCTCTTACATTCTTCCCTTATATGTGCATGACTTGTTCCTCTTGTCCAATTCTATGTCACCAAAAATTGCAGCCCCTCTGCAAGCATTCCTGATCCCATTTGCCTTGCAAACATATTATGTATTTATTTATTATATTACTGTTTATTGTCTGTCTCTCCAAATAGCACGTTTTGCCTGTTTTGTTCCCTGGTATATTTCTAGTGACCAGGTCAGTACCTGCCACATAATAGGTACTCAAAATGTTTTCAAAATGAGAAATAAGCAAACAAAGAAAGAATGAAAAATAAAGAGAAGGGAGGAAAGCTTTTAGAACTGAGCTGAACTGAAATAGGGGAGGAGAGACCTTGATTTGCCTTTAGAAACTCTGAAAAAATTTAAGTTCTTCTAAAACACAGAATTTGAAAACCACTAAAAATTATTAGAATGGCAAGAATTTAAGATAAAAACAGTAAGTACCTAGTTCTGGCAAGGACGTGGAGCAACAAGATCTCTCAATCTTTGCTAGTGTGGATATTTCTTACAAAGTTAAACATACAATTGTTTTAAAATCCAGAAATTCCATTCCAATATATGAGATTTTGAGAAAATTTTATTCATAATTGCTAAAACTGGAAAGAACCCAGAGATGTATTACTAGTAAATGGATAAATAAATAATGGTACATACAAAACATGGAATGCTACTGAGCAACTTACACGCAACAAAATGGATGACTCTCAGAAGCATTATGTTAAATGAAAGAACCTAAAAACAAAATGCCTTGTTTACTACAAAATGGCACAAAAATTTGGGGAGGGATGATTAAAGTAATGTCTTGATAATGGTAGTAGTTGCACAAATGTATGCCTTTGTCAAAACTCATGACTTTTACTATATGTAAATATATTCAGTAAACATAACTTTTAAAAGTCAAGCAAACCAATAAAAAATGTGCAAAAGATTTGAACAGATAGTTCACAAATGAATACATACTACTGGCCAATAAGCACATAAAAAACACTCAATGTCATTAGTCATCAGGGATATGTAAATTAATATCAGAATGAGATAAAACTGTACACTCACTAGAATAGCTAAAATTAAAAAGATGGATAATGCCAAATGTTGGAGAAGATGTGAGAAAATCAGAACCCTTGTTGCTGGTGAATGTAAAAGCTCACAAACTCTTTAGTAAAAAAGATATGGCAGTTTCTTATAAAACTAAGTATATACCTACTTATAACATTAATATTTACTCAAGAAAAACCAATACATATGACCACAAAAAGATTTATTCATAGCAGCTTTATACATAATCCCCAAAAGCCGGAAATAGCCCAGATGTCCATCAGCCAGAGAATATATGAACGAAGTGTGGTATATTCCTACAATAAAATGTTACTCAGCAAGAAAAAGGAATGAAACGTTGATTTTCACAATGTGTATGACTCTCAAAAACATTATGCTGTGTGAGGGGAAAAGCCTCACACAAAAGAGTAAGGTTATTTATATAAGATGATATTATGGAATTGTTATATTTATATTTACGTGTGATAATGGTATTGTCTTATTTTTTAAATATACATTCCAAAATATAAAAACCAGGTTTTTGAGACCCTTGCTAATTTTTCTTTGTTCATTGCCAAATTATATATATATTTTTTATTCATGTAGTTGACCTTAAAGATTTTCTTATTTTTCTTTTTTCCTATGATTGTGATATTTTGACCCTAAATACAACACCTTTACTAAATTCTGGGACAGAAATAAAGCAAAAGAGTGACAGTGTAGGAATTCACAACTTATGGGATATGAGCTCAAGACACTAGGACCCAAGAAAAGTTTTTAATCCATATGACTGAGGTCCTGAAATTCTAGCAAGCATAAGGGACCAGGTAAACAGTGTGTGAGATGATAAGAACCGGATAGGTACCGACAGGCAAAGAAATTTCGTATTTTGTACAACAAAGGTAAATCAAAGGAAACCTAAATTCGGGCAGTTGTGAAATTCCTCAAGTTCTTAAGCTTTGCTGTATAGTGAATGAACTAATGGGTACCCTATCAAGTATTTTGTGAGTTTCTGTGACTATCATATGAAATAATGTTAGTGCTTAGGATAGCGACACATAGAAAACACTCAATATATGCCTGCTATTAGTATTATTCTTTCTTTGACACACATTTTTCAGGTACTTATTATACACTATGCACTGTGCTAGGCACTGAAGATAAAACTGTGAAACAGATTGATGTGGCTTTTGCCCTGACAGAGCTCAGAGTTTATTTAGCTCTATCTAGACAGTCTCAAACTCGCTCCATTCCCTATGTGTTCCTTTTAGTACAACTAGAATTCATAAAGCCACATGGTATCTTATCCATCCATAATCAAGAGGTAATTTTATGTATAAAATAGAAAAATGTTTTCCTAATGCATAGTAACATGAAAGTTGTTTTGCTTGATTTAGTCACAAATGTGAAGAAAAAAAATTAACGCCTTATCTCATTATTTGTACCTTCTCTTTCACACACAGTTGAACTTATTTTATAGAGGCTATTAAAATATTAGGCTATTTTCTCCTTCATTAAGCATAATATCCTTTAATTTTTCATTAACATTTTGCATGCTTCCCATTTTAAAGACTAAATGGAGCTGTTATGGGTAATATCATAGAGCTGAGATGTTTATCAATATTTTTAAATTACATTGTTTTATTTTCCTAATTAAAACTCTTTTCTTGTTTGTTTTCTTTTTTTTTTTTTTTTTTGCATGAATGTGATTGATCAGTTAATTGATATATAATAAATCACTGCCCTTGAGGACATTACTGTGAAATTAAAAGCCAAGAATATGTTATCAGAAAGCAGATACCACTATACAGCACTTCTATATCATTTGATTTTTAAAATTGTGAACAAGGATTACTTTTATAATTTAAAACTGTGATAACAAAGGAGCCACAACTGTGTCATTTACCCTCTCAAATCTTTCGTTTCCAGTTAATTACCAATGACATGCATTCAAAAACTTTCCCATGAACATTCAAGTGTTTTACCAACTCTCCCCTAAGCAGAAAGAAGAAATATGTTTTCATGCTATGAAAATAAAAATACATAACCCTGGCCAGGTTGCTCAATTCACTAGATTGTCCTCCCAATACACCAAGATTGTGGATTCGATCCCCGGTAAAGGCACATATGAGAAACAACCAATGGATGCATAAATTAATGTTTTTCTCTGTCTCTTTCTCTCCTCTCTCTAAAATCAATTTTTAATTTTTTGTTAAAAAAAAAAGAAAAAAATAACAAACATAAATTAAAAGGCTCATTTTCTGAAAAGTTTTGGACTACCTTAAGGTAGAAACCACAAATAATATATTTATTTAAAATTTTACAGTCAGAAATTAAAACATCTGCCATAAACGTTACAAGTAATAGTGAAAATTTAAAAACAACAACAACAACAAAAGAACACTTAAGGTTCCAGTCTCTTAGTCTACTCCATTATCTTTTTACAACTTTAATAAATATATTTACTATCTTAGGTCCCTAGAGAAAACTTAAATATGTGTGTGACAAGCTTATCATAGGGAAAACACTTTCTAGAAAAACAAACTTTGCATTATCTTGATGATTTTACTTCTTTAGTGTACTTAAAATTCCTTATTACTACTTCAAGCAATTTAAAAAGTATTAATACTATGTATTCAAATTTATGTTTTTGTTGTGTCTATACTGTTCTTGTTATTAGTTTTTATTCTTTTTATGAGTTGCCTTCCTAGGGCACAGAAATATTAATTACTTTGAGGGTAGGGTACCACATTTAAAAAATAAATAAACATTAAACATCAGTGCAAGGTAGCCAAGGTTATGGATTCTAGATTGTTAGCATATTGGACCAGGTTGACCTTTCAAATTTCAGCTGCTGATTTCCAGGATGTACTTCCCTTTTGTACTTATTTTCTGTGGTAAAGACACTAATGTGAAACTTAGGATAAGGTATTTTGGATAGAGCTGAGTCCATAAGAACAGCAGGAAAATAAACCATGGAATATGAGAGCTACAGAACACCTTAGAAAAAGTCTCTGTTTCTTCATTTTCTAAACAAAGAAAATGAGAAGGAAAAGGAAACAGATACTGCTGGCAAGGAGACTATTAAATTGGCCTTTGTGATAGTTCATGAGTCAAGTCCTGAGTAAGGATGACCGCAATAACAAAGAAGGCAAAGATGAGAGCCAAGGTAAACAAAACAGAAGACTTGCTAGTGACTGATTAGGTGTAGAATAGCATAAAGTTAGGTAGAAGTGCAAGTTTCTACAATCTACAACATGCTATAGGAAGTTGATTTTATAACAAAGTATAGTTTATTTCCAGCAGAACTTGCCTTTTTTTCTCAAGGCAATAAAATTAGTAGAGCCACTGCCCTTGAACAGTGCTATCTGATATCCCCAACAGGATTGGTTATCAAGTTTGTTTTTCTTCATACTTTGCAATAATTGTAGGTGTTTTAAAAACAGTGCTACTCAAAGTATGATCTGTAGATCAGAAATAATCTATAAACTGTTACTAGTTTGCAATGAGATAAATGCAGAAATTGCAAGTTAGCATTTTAAAAATTTAATAGTTTGCTCTGACATCCAAATGGATGATCACAGAGTAACTTAAAAAAATATTGGTCTGAAAGAATTGAAAAATAACCTTGGTCCTTAACCAAGGACAGTTTGAGAAGCTCCATTTTCAAAGAGAAGAACAGATATCTTCTTGGAAAACATGGGCAAAAATATTTATATATATCAGGTTCAGTATATATGTTTATTTTGTACATTTATTGACTTAATTTTGGAAATGCAGTGGTGTGCACCTGTAGATGGAAAGAAACGGGGGAGAAAGAACAAACACAACTAAGTATAATTCCTGTGTATCCAATGGATGTGCCACCACTGGCTAGCCTCTGCCTTCAGGAATGCACAAATATCCATGAGTTTGGTTTACAAAATATTACAAATCATTATACATGTGAGTTCCTCAATGGTTATATGTGAGGCGGATATGCCTCATACACCCTAGGCTTGGCTGGAAATCGTTCTGTCCAGCAGAGGCTTCGTGACCTCGGCAGAACAAACTTTTATCCAGGACATTTCATTATGTCTGGGGGAAGGAAGGTGACTGCTCTCTCTAGTGGAGAACAGCAATTAGACCTTCTTCCCTCATGCCTTTTATTGAAGAGGATACACACGAGAGATACAAGGTCAAGATTCATGAATCATCAATAGTTCGGAGGCGTTAGGGTTTCAGTTGACAGTAACAGATTACATGTACTAGTACAGAGGGTACAGCGACCAATTTGTGTCAGGGTCTATCAAACATCTTGATGCCACACTGGCAGTAGGTGCAAGGTTTTATACATTCCTTGCTAGAGATTGTTTATGTTATATTAAAAGATAAGCAGAGCAAGTTCTAAAGCGTAATAAGCATTCTTTAAATCCAATTCCCACGGGAACCCTCTGAGTGGCTTTTAGTTATGTCTCCCACGCAGCCTTATGTTGAGATTTAAAGACAAGCACAGCCAGAGTGCTGGCAGCAGTCATGCTCAGGCTGGGGCTACAATTCCCTAAACCACGAGGAGCGGTTCCCTACATATATGTATCAGGGTTTTCAGTTACAAACAACAGAACCAACTCACTCTAGTTGGTTTTAACAGAAAAGGGCCATTCTCAGAGGCTAGTGGTGCTTGGAGCAGTACCCAAAGCCACCATGAGACCATCCGCAGTGCCTCTGGGAAAAATGCACACAGACACTAACACCAACCTTCACCTCTGGAGCCATTAAAAACTCCATGACTCTCAACCGACTCTGCATAATGTCTTCTTCCTCATGATGCCTTTTTTCTTTTTTGCATCAAAGGTTTCCATGAGTGCTGCTGATGACAGAATCTAGAACATGTGTTGGGTATCTGAGATACTTGAGACACTGGGAAGGTGACATTTCTAGCTTCCAGCCTTCAGACCTGGGGTTCACAATGTGGGAAATTACCAATGTTTAGAAAGAGTGTTCAAAGATTTCAGGAGGACACAGATATACCAAATGCCCACTATGGCACTCAGGCAAGTTTTCTTTGAAATAATGTTCCTTTCATAGGCCCCCAAACATATTCACTATAAAGCATATGAAGAGTCAGATGATTCACCTTTTAAACAGTATGGAATAAAACATTTCTGGGGAGTTAAGTAGTTTAAAATTTTCCTTTTATTATTTCCTTCCAAAACTCCTTTTTTATCACCTTTTTCCCCCTATTCTGCCTCTTTTTCTCTTGCCTTTTTCTCTGAATATATGATTTCTCTAAATATATTTATCAATAATTTGTATAAATTACAGTTTTCATTGAATTTGAGAAAAGTATTGAATGAATTCACCAATGCTTCATAATATTCATTCATTAAAAATATTTGTTAAGCACCTGCCATGTGTCAGGCACTGTTCTAGGCATTAGGGATACAGCAGTGAATAAAACAGACAAATCTCTTTCTATTTAGTAGGTATAATTAAAATTTTAAATTACTTCAAAATATTACCAAAAAGTTAACAAAGTAGGATCAAGTTCAATAAGAAAAAAAGCAAAATTACAGTATATAACTCAATTTTCAACAATAAAGATTTAAAATAGACTTTCCAGACCTATTTTAAAACAAAACAAAATAAAGCAACTGGCAGTTTTTTTCTAAATGAGTCATTAATGTTATATATGCTTTTTAAAATAATTATGGTATGGAAATCTATTTGCAGAGATCTGAAGAGCAAAAACAAGGACACAACCCTGAAGTCCAACCCTGATGGCTTCCCCTCCATCCACCGTTTAAGTGTTGTTAGTCCTGTGCTTGACCCTCTCTTTCTCTGTGTTCTCTGTGTTCTCACTTTTCATACTGTTAGTGTTTTCAATATTTAAGTCTACATTTCCAGCTAAGATCTTTCTCCTGAGACCCACACCCATACATTGAACAGCCTACCAGACTCTCCCTTTTGAAGTCTAACAGGTCCTCAATCTTCAGTAAGCTCCAAACTGAATGCAGTATTATGTTCCGCAGACCTTCTGTTGTACTTTCTACGCAAATGGTGCCACCTACCCAATTACCCATGAATCTAGAAACCTCCGAATCACCTTCCACTCTTTCCTTCCCCCAAATTGTAGTAGCCCAGCAATCCTGTGTACGTATTATCCCCCTTTAAAATTTGCCCAGTACTTTTCACCCCATCTCCTGCTCTCTTTTTCAGGTCTCAGCTCTTCTCACCCACATCAATATCTTACTTTTGGCCTGACACCCTGACTTTCAATTGCCTGCCCACTACAGCATGCATACATTATCAGAATGTTCTCTAAAAATGTCAATCTGTATTTGCATTCTCATGTAACTTGTAGCTCTTGGATCTGGAAGGAATCCTAGAGATCCTGGGCCCAAACTATTTTACAGATGAAGAAACTAATGGTCAAGAATGATGAATGACTTCCCCAAGGTCACATAGCTAGCAGTTGATAGAGCAGAATAAGAAACTCCCAGCCAACTTTTCTGTTAGGATAGGCTATCTGAGGCAAATAAGTTGTAGAAGATGGTTTTATAAATGCAATTTTAAAATTAGATGAATAAATGATCCCTATAGATGTAACTTTCAATGGAAGTCCAGGTCTGTCTGATATAAGTAAGTTCTGGTACCAATTTTCTTTGATATTTGTGTGACCTTCTATTTCTAAGTTATTTTAAAAATATTATTATAGAAGTATTACATAAAGAAATTTGAAAATTTCAAAGTAATAAAAAGAAAATAAAGTTATACATTGTTCTACTACACAAACACAAATATATTTGAAGTTTAAGTATATTTACCTCCAGTTGTTGCATTTAAACGTTTTTGTGTTGTTTTAAACATAAGTGGTGTCATAATATATATTTACTAAGCAGCTGTTTGTGGTCGTATCTTGTTTTTTAAATTATTTTAAGGGCCAGGTATTCTATATACATTTAGATATAACATTTACTTATACTGTTTTAGCATATAGAAGAAACGTTAATTTATATATATATTCATTTTTTAAATAAATATTTTTCTACAAGGAACCATTTATGTAGTTTCAAAGGTGTTTTTCCTAATTTTAAATAACTAACATGTTACTAAGAAATATGTTTTATTCATAAGGGTTCAATTAGAGAGTCATTCATAAAAGGATAAGGAAAACTGCCTATCTACCTATCTTCCATAATAGCTATATGATCTATCTTTTTTTGCTGGTTGTAAAAAGACAAACATGCTTGATGTTGAGTTCCAGTATCTACCCTTCTAAGCTAACATAAATTGTTAGATTTCTTTAGACCTTGGATTCTTTATTTGTAAAATGGAGTCACCCAAACTATCTCAAGAGGCCTGGAAACCACAGGCATAGCTACCATATAGTGGAAGGGGTGGGATGCTCAGCTAAAGTTCTACCATTACTCATTTAACATTTGAGTACTGTACTGGATTGAATAGTGCCACACATCCCTTTCAAATTTACTTCCTTTCCAGTAGCTGAGAAATCAACCTTCCTTAGTAATAGGGTCTTGCAGATATAGTTACTTAAACTGAGGTTATAATGTATCTTAACTAACTTATGTAAGATTGGCCCTTAATGTAACATGACTAATGTCCTTATAAAAAGAGAAGAGACACAAAGACTGATACACAGAGGGGAAGGCCATTGACGATAGAGGCAGAGTTGGATGACTCTACAATCCAAGGAATGCCAAGAATTTCCAGCAACCACAAAAGCTAGGATGAGGCAAGGAAAGACCCTCTCCTGAAGCCTTCAGAAAGAGCACGGACCTGCTGACATCTTGATCTCAGACTTCTAGCCTCCAGAACTGTGAGAATATACATTTTGGTTGTTTTAAGCCACTTGGTTTGTGGCACTTTTTTTTTTTTTTTTTTTTACAACAGCAATAGGAAACGAATACAATTACTGAGGGCAAGATCCAGGAAACTGGGAGGTGAGGCCCTGGAGTGGTCCCTGAGTTGTGTGTTCATGATTGGGAGGACAAGGCAATATGATGTTCCCAGTCAAGAGCTGCCATAGGCTGGTGCATGTTGGATTTTGTTTTTATGAGCTCATAGATCTTTTAAATGATGATATAGAAGGATGGTTGCAAAGAAAAGAAAACTTCCATTTGTTCTTTGAACACAAGCGAAGGCTTTCTGTCTTGAGTATAATGCTGTTACAATTGGTAAAATCAAGGATGGGCTTCAAACCATCAGCAATACAGGGTGTTATGCAAATTAAGCACATATATTATAAATATAAAAATTCCCAAACTAATTTTCTTCAACATATTATATCATGTAGTGACTTAGATTTTAATTAAAAGCTTAACATTGAATTTGGAACATATTTGTAAGAATGTGGCTGACAATAATCCTGGGTACATGACAGGACTGAACTCACCATCTTACCCCTAAACCTGCTTTACATCCAATATTTCTGTCAGTTGATGACATTACTCAAACCAGAAACTCAAGTCATTATTGACTCTACCCCATCTCTCCCCTTTCTAAAATCTGGTTAAGAAATTTCACCAATTTAAGTTCTGAATCATTTCTTTCACTTTTACTATTTATCACTACTGAGTTTCTCTAAATCAGAGAATATCTTCTTTCTAGTTAACTTCTTCTCAGCCTCTTTGGTCAACTTGTCCGCCTCCTTTTCCTAAATAGCAAATGCTCAGGCCTTCAGGCCTGCTTTTCTTCCCCCAACTCCCCACACTCCCACTTCTCTCTCATCCACTGTCACTGCTTCAGTTACATATAAAGATCCCCGCGCTTGCTTACATCTCCAGCTCGGATCACTCCAAGGGGTCCTGGCTTACATATGTAGGAGCCTACTCAATATCTCTTCCTGGATGTTCCATAGACACCTCAAACCTAACTATCCAGACTGCATTTGTCATTTTCCCTCAAGGCCTTTACTCTCCACTTTTTTTTTACTCAGTTGTTTCAACAAGAAAACTGGGAATTCATCTTTCCTTCCCTCTCCAAGTCCTTTTAAGTCTACCATTTGATCACCAGTTATGCATTTTGATGCTGAAAGTATTCCAGCTTTAACCAGCTCTAACCATTGGGAGAACCCTTAAAACTACCACCTGTGTCCTTTAAACAAGTCCCCTTCGTGTTTAAGCACTTCTCTATCTCCTAGCACAGAGCTAATCCTTACTTTATCTTCCCCAGCCCTGAAATTAGCGCCCCCCACCCCACCCACCCAAGGAGCTGTAGCAAAATCATGGTTCCTTTTATTGGAGACTGGGGCTTAGAAACAAAGACTTGGGTGCTAGATACACTACTGGCTTGTCATTCCTTGAATTAAATGAATCTGTAATTATCTTCCTTCACCACGTGCCAGCTAGAATTTTATTCTATTCCAAGTCTGGTTCTAGAAGAAAGTGGATTTTTATTTTTCTCAGTAGCTCCATTTTGAGTCAGAAAGGCCCACCTGCTTTTGACGGAGAGAAACTCATCACACGAAATTATGTCAGGCTTCCACTTGAGAATCTTCACTGGTTACAGACGTGCAATACAGGCCTGTGTCCTCCAGAGTCCGCTGTGCTGCGCACAGACCAGCCTCGGAGCTTTTGCAACCCAGAGTGTCAGCAACACTTTGCAAGGACACCAAAAAGGGGGCACGTCAGCGCTCCGACTTCCTCCCGACGCCGCCTCTGATTGGCTCCTGGGCATGTAAGAAACCAGTGAATGAGCAGCTGGCCCTTGCAGAAACTTGCCGGAGGTCTTTGGGTGGCATCGCCCTTTCGTCCTACTCAACCCGAAGACAAGCCGGCTCGGGGGAGGATGAGATCGTCCTGTGTGGTGCTCACGGCCCTGGTGGCGCTGGCCGCCTATTACGTCTACATCCCCCTGCCCAGCTCCGTGTCTGATCCCTGGAAGCTGATGCTGCTGGACGCGACTTTCCGGGGCGCACAGCAAGTGGTGAGACGCAGCCCAGCGCTGATTCTCTCTCCCTGCTCTTAGGCAGTATTTGAAGGGGGAAGCAAAATTTCTGGACTGTGTCCCAAGAGAATGCATATTTTTCTAACGCAGTGAGGCAATTGCTTTTTAAGGTGGTTCTGTCTGGCATTTTCAGAGTGTCGCATTCGCCTCCTCCTGAGCAGCGGTCTAGGTGTGTGTCTCCTCGTCCCCGCTGGCGAAGGAGAAGGTGAAGCATTTAAATAGAATTTGACAACTGTTTAACCCTTTGACCTAAAGAGCCGCCCTCGCCCCGTTTTGGTTTGTAACGTCAAAAGCAATCATTCAGCATTTTATAAGCCACCTCCCCACGCCCCCACCCCCATTTTCGTTCTCTGATAGGGGCCGGCAGAGAGCAAGTTAAATATTTTTAGGACAGCTCTGGTAAAAACAGGCTCTAGTTTCGGGCAATGAAGCCACCTTAAAAGCAGAAGCGGTCACAGGCGGTGTCCGACGTCCTCTGACCGCGGAGTGCTCCATTCCCGAGCGCCCAGCAGTCAGCCCTAAGCCCTTGAGGAACCGCTCAGACCTCCCATTCATGCTTGGCACTTATCAGCGTAGCCCAAGGCACAAGGGCAGGAGGCCTGGCAGGCTGGAGGAGAGGCAGTGGATGCAGCAGCCCGTGTTTGCGTGATGTATTTGTTTTTGCCTGCCCTGCAGCATTTATTTGATGGCCTTGGCTGTCAGGACTTAACCTTTGCTTGAGCCAGGATATCCTGACAGGGTAACACGGGTGTGTATTTCTTTTCCCCCATCAACAGGAAAATATTACGGCCTCTGCTTTATTCTATGGCAAGAAGCCTTATTTTTAGTGCCAGAAACTCTAAAATCTTAACTACAATCTGGAGCCAAGGCTGAGCCCTATGATTAAACAGTATTTCTGAGCAGCTTGCTCTATCTAAACTCCTAACCTTCCTCCAGAATCAAGTTTTCCCCTTCCTTTTTTCAAGAATGACTAGAGAAACAGAGAAGAGAAAATCATGACTTATTTTAGAGGGTTGATATTCTTTTTCTCTGCCCATCCTCCTTGTGTGTTAGATTCCATGGTCTCTGAAGATTTGTCCCACCAAAAAGCCCCTTCACCAGGGTTTTGTAGCATATTCCCAGTAGGGATTTGCTTCTCTTGAATCAGGCACCTTCTCCTCCACCCAAGCCCCCTGCTGTCTCCTAGGAAGTATTTATGAAGCTGCAGGTCCTCTTCCTTCCCTCCTGCTCACTGTAATGTTCACATGGTGAAAGAATTGGTTCCATGAGAGACCATCTTCATGAAGGAAGCCCTGCAATCCCTTTTTTCCTTCAGAACTTATGTAATTTGGGAGTAACAGCCTTCAAGGGTCCTGGGATACAGAGTATTTACCTGGAATGGGTTAAATGGCCTTTAGTAAATAGTAGGTAGTAGATAAGAAAAATAGTGACTAATAATAATAAGAAGAAAAACAGAAGAAAATAAAAGAATAAAACTTCTATGTTGGCAGTAGAGATTATTTTTAGTTTTCAGGTCATCAGGGAAGTCTTCCACAGCATAAGTAATCTGGGAAAAGCCAGGTTGGAAGAAAAGCTTTTCTTCCCCAACTAGGCTGCCGACCCAGTAAAGGCAAGACCTTTGGACCCTATGGTCCTTGACACAGTGTGCCCCGAGCTGGTGTTTGGGATTGATAATGTGGGTAATGCCAGGTCACAGAGATAGATGAGGTAGCAAAGTGTCCTCACCTAGCACTGTAGCTTGGGAGTGGCTTTGCACAGAAGTGGTTTTCATCACTTGTTGTTGGAATTATGAAATACCAGACAAATCATTCAAACCACATGGAGTCCTGTTCTGCCTAGTAAAGCAATTTACCAATATTTCTTCAAATTGTCCTGGGGAAAAGACAGTATGGCTTGACACACTGTTAGTAGATAAAAGAATGACTGTTAGAGACATGCCTTCCTGAATCACATCCCAGCCAGGCCATTTACTGACTGTGAGGCCAGGCAATTTACTAACCTTCTCTGATCCTCAGTTTTCCCTGTAAAATAGACTAATTTTGTAAGTTTGTTGTGAGGTTTCGTAATGTATTTAAATGCCTGGAACTTGTTGCAGTTATTCTTTTAAGAGTTGTCCCATAGGTCTGCTATGCATTGTGAAGACTTCAATATCTGTGGGATTGCCCAGTTTTGTTGAAACAATAAAACAAATGTAAACTGGGAGGAGTTGAAACCTGGACAGCTACCACTAAATCTCATGACATAAAATTTGATACCCAAATAATTGTAGAGTTGATTTGTTGAATTACAGAAGCAACTGAAACTACTTCAGAAGTGAATGTTGGCCTACTTCCTAACATAGCAGACTCATGCCTAGCATCAAGAAATGTGAATACTAATTTTACTTCATTGTCATTAGCAAATGCTTTACCTTTAGAACTGTTCTCATCTCCTTTATCTTGTGCAGAAGAGTTAGGTTTATTGCACTGCTCTTCCTTGGAGTCCTCCAGAACTACCTAAGCAGAATCTACTTGGTATCTTTCTCTTAAGTCATCTCAAACACAGATGCTACATTAGAATCATCTAGGGAGATTTTAAAAAATCCTGATGCTTGAGTCACACCCTATACTAACTTTATTTAGAATTCCTGGGGGGGTGGGTCCCAGATGTAAGTGTTTTTAAAAGCTCCTCAGTTGATTTCAATGTACAGCAAAATTTGAGAACCACTATGCTTTAAGATAAATGAAATGCATTGAAGATATTGATCATGTATTTTCCTTAAACTGCTCGAATTATATTGCACATATGTTGCTGGAAATGAGCCTCTTCATGTTAGCATGGATTAGTTTATCAGATTAGTTGGTTGATACTTTGGGTCTAAGAGTCTAAGGGGATAAAATACTAGCTAAGCAAATTTTCAGTGTTACAGCAGAGCCATCAGAAGACTTGAGCAGTGGAAAAGCACAAACAAAAGATGATCTGGAGAGGCAGTGGAGAAAGAGGTTTAAAGATTGGGCAGGGGAAAACTAGAGGGACAAAAGAATGGATTGTGGGGAGCTTCTGATACTGATTTTAAACTGCTATGCAAGTAAAGGTTTTAAAAAATGCTAATTCTAGTACAGGTGAAGATAGTGACAAGTATGTAGGCATGGCTGAGTTTGCCAATATCCATTGAAAGCCATAGACGCATATTATTTTTTCTTTGACCTAGCAATCTTTTTGGAAGAATTTATTTTAAGTAATTATGGATATAGGCAAAACTGTAGCTGTAAAGAGGGAAAGAGTTTACAGGATCAAAAACCTTGTTCAACTAGTCCAAAAGAGCTGTTATTTATGAGAAATATGGAAGACCACTCAACAACCTTTTTTATCTTTTATTTCCTTTTTTGGTAGCATTTAAAAGAATGAAAACTTAAAAGCAATAAGAGTTTAAGTAAATTGTAGTAAGCCTACATTTTGGAATACTGTGCAGTAAAAAAAAAGTAGCTTTGAAATCATGTTTAGTGGCCTACAATGGATTTGTACTGTATAGTAAGTGAGAAAATGCTACAAAACAGTATATATACCCACCACCCCATTTAAAATATCTTTTAAAACATATAATTATGCATATTATATATAGGTATTGGAAAAAGCAGAAGTATAGAATTTAAAATATAGGGATTTGTTGGGGTAAGTAAAGTTATATCTTCAATTTTCAAATTTGTATATTCTAGTTTTTCTACAATGAACATGTAATGAGAAGAAATAATTTTAAAACTTTTCTTGTAACAAGTTTTTGTTGTAGGTTTCCTACTTTGAAAGTGGAATTGATGTGCCAATGTATATCAATGTGATTAATCTTTTAGTAATTGTTCTTTGAATAAAATCAGATTTTTTGAAGGCATCCTGGATCCCCAGATACAGCAATGAAAGTGGCATGCTTTGTGCTCAGTCACTTAATTGTAACACAGGCTGAAAGCCTACTGTATGAGATTTTAGGGAGATGCTAAAATGACCTAGAAGAAACTACAGCGTAGAAGACTGGAAAAGCCATGCTAATATACAGCTATTAAAAAAGTAGGTGCTGATGGGTATTACAGAAGAGGTACAGTTACAGAAACTCTTAAGAGAGAAAGGTTATATACAATTAAGAGAGGTGATGAGATCGTGAATAAAGTTAATAATGGTATCTGAAGGGAATTCAGATAAGAGCTTGACTTGTCCTACCTGCATCATCTAACTTACTAGTTCTTATACTATGTATCTTTTTGATGACATACTGTAAAAGAGATGTTGCTGAACTTGGTATTTCTACTGAATGTCCCCCCTATTTCTTATGGATCAAAGTGCTTTTGGATTAGTGAAGCAAATTTTTTGTTTTTTAATCTTGCAAAATGCCCCCAAACTTGCTGAACTCTAAAGTGATCTTACCTGAATTTTCTGTGCATATGTGGGTGTGGTTTAAATGTCAGCTTAGGGGACACCATGCAGAACTCCAATTTGCTGACTTTTTTCATAATCATTCATGCATGAACTGGGTGTTTACTAATGTCAGGTGGATACAACTTGAAAACATTAGTAAATAACAAGTTTTGTCAACCACCACCTAGACTTATCGTGATACATATTTCTTCACGTAAATTAGAGTCTTCACCAACCACAAGAATTTTTAGCTGATTTGATGGGATTTTTCCTTAAATACACTGCTGCAGAGAGGATTTAGGAGTAGTTTCAAGGCAATATTTATTCAGTATTAATTCTGACAGGTCAGCAGTCTGAGTTGGTCTTTAGAGAAAGAACCTCTTGGTGAATCCAATTAAACATTAAGGTCAGACTGATTCAGCTACCAAGTGTGTTAGATAATGTCCAATTTATAGTTTTTCTTTTTCTTTTTCCTAGAACTCTACAAATATTGTCCCATGCACAGAAATGCCATCAGCATTACTTTATTTTAATGGCATATTCTATTTCTAGCATGTGGGTTGAGCTTGATCTATGACATTTCTGTGAGATGTGAAATTGCAATGATCATTCTTAAATGTTCTATTAATGCACAATCACCTCTTTTAAAATATTGAGTAATATTTACTTTACTGCCAAATGAAACTATGAGGGAGCTATCACTTATTTTCTCCTTCATTTTATCTTTCATTGTTCCCAAAATAAAAATAAAATCTTACCATTTAGAAGTCATCACTTATTCAATAAATACGAACTGAACACCAATGCTAGGAAGTGGCAAAATGAAAGTGAAAAAGACACATACCTAATCTTGAGACATTTACAGTTGAGGGAAAGGGAGATAAACCTATTGACAGTTACAGAGTGGGGACTTGAATGACAGAAGAAGAGTTAAGATAGAGGTATTTATGGGTTGCTACAAGACCCTTGAAAACACACATTGATGTTTCTCTCCCTTTCTTTCTCCCTTCATTCCCTTCTCTAAAAGTAAATAAATACTTTTTTTTTTTTTTTTTTAAAGGACATCTAATTTGGACCTGGGCATTGGGGACTATTTCACTTTCACATTGACATCTAATTTGAGTTATCAAGGCTGGTGTTTACAGAGAAAGTAGCTAACATCTATTAAGCATATAATGAGCATTTATTCTGTGCCAGATACTGTGCTACATGCTTTGCATGCAGTTCATTTAGCCTACCCTATAATTCTATGGGGTGAACTATGTGGCCCTGGAAATGACCTGTAAAAGCATGAAGTGAATGGTGCCTCTGTTTAGCAGCCATAGAATCACTGGGTCAGAAAGGATTTTAGCTATTACCTAAATCAACCCATTTACTGTGGTTTCACCTGACCCCCTTGTCTGCCCTTAGAACTCCCAGCTCAGAGGACCGAGGCCCTTAGTGAGGGTTACAATGAAGAGGCAGATGTTCTTTTTTCTTTTATTTTAAATCTTACAAAGGAGGAGACTGAAATGGAGGATGACAGTATATAAGAGGAGAAAGCATGATTCTCCTTCCTACAGTCTTGTTCTGAACTGAGGAGCCTGATCATCGTGCTAGACTGCCTTTCCTTAGGAGCCGGCTGAGCACAGGAGGTGGGGGAAGAGAAGAGAGGGGAGAAAGAAGGGTGAAAAGGGCACTCCAGCCAGAAGGGACTTTCCAGTGGGAGAAGGTGATACCACTAAGGAAATAAGAGTGTCTTAGACCAGGGGTTCCCAACCCCTGGGTCACTGACCGATGTTAGGAACCAGGTTGCACAACAGGTAAGTGAGCAAGAGAAGCTTCATCTGTATTTACAACCGCTCCCCATTGCTCACATTACCTCCTGAGCTTCACCTCCTGAGCTTCACCTCCTGTCAGACCAGTGGAGGCATTAGATTCCCATAGGACCACGAACCCTACTGTGAACTGCACATGCGAGGGATCTAGGTTGCACTGTCCTTAGGCAAATCTAACGGCTGATGATTCTGAGGTGGAGCTGAGGTGGTGATGCTAGCTCTGGGAACCGGCTGCAAATATAGATTATCGTTAACAGAGAGGTTTGACTGCACAGGGACCATAATAAATCAATTGCTTGCAAACTCCTATCAAAACCCTACCAGTGAGTCGCAAGTGACAATTAAGCTGCATCTGGTGGCAGGCTATAAAGCCATCTCTCTCTACCCCCGCCACCGTCCCCTCCTCTGGTCCATGGAATGAAAAGGTTGGGTTTAGACTGACTGGAACACGAAGCTCAAAAGTCAGAAGGATGAGGCAGGAAGGAAGCAACAGGTCAGATAATGAAGGGTTCTGTGAGCCAAGAAAGGACCCACTGGCAGATTTTTAGCAGGGAAATCACATGGTCACATCTGTGTTTGAGCACAGACTTTCTCAGTGGCACTGTAGAGACTAGAGTTTAAGAAAGCAAGTGAAGGTGAAAAACCACTTAGGAAACCACCCAGGTGAGAGGCAAGAGCATGAACTACTAAAGTGGGCCTGGTTTGGAGTGAAGGGCACTGATGGAGGGGATGGTGTGAGTGAAGGAATCAGGCGTCAAAGATGACTCCCGGGACAGGCTGTGGGGGAACTGGGTGAATGGTGATGATGACCCTGATTTAGGAAAAGGAGCTGACCTGAGGGTGAAGACCTTGTTTCCAAGTGTCCATGGCTGTTCATAGCTTGCACATACAAGACCACGGCTCAGAGGAGAGAGGGAGAGAGTGCTGGGCTGGAGATGATATGGACGTGGGAAGGGTCAGTGAATGTCTGGTGGTGGAAGCAGTGGGAACAAATGCCATATCCCTCCACAGCAGCGAAAGGAAGAGGAGGCTAGCCCTAAGAGAAGCGAGACCCTAAAAAGCCTATTTTTAAAAAATTATATCTTACATTTATATAAAACTCTAGGTTTTTACAAAGGGTTTCACTTATATCACCTCGTTTTATTTTCACAGTACATAACTGGCTGGCATTAGTTATTTTTATTTGTCAAGTGAAAAAACCGAGGTTCAGGAAGGATCAATGACATCTCCTAAAATTACATGATTAGTTTTACTAGCAAATTAGGAACTGGAGTCAAAGGTCCTGGACTCCTAGTTTTGTTTCCTACTGCTGGGCCCGGATGACCTGAAAGTGAAGCCTCTGTGATGAGTTTGCTTCTTTTGTCCCTGGTGCTGCCTCAATGACAATCCCCTCAGAGCCATGGCCATGCACAGGGCAATGCTCATCAATCACTTTGTCACAAATACACTGTATCCTGACCTTTTTTTGAGTCCCAGTAGCCCACAGTAAAATTAATCTCTAGTAGTGTTTTCCAGTCTTTTTTTTTTTTTTCATGCCATAGACTTGATTACATTTTAAAAGTATACCAGGGAAACTGCAGGAAATATGTTGGGGAATCACTATGGGTTTGAATGACAGAATTCACAAGCTTTATAAAGAGAATTATACAATGGTTCTCTAATAGAATGCCAGCTTGGACAAATTTTGAATAGTTATAAAAAATGGTTTTAAGTTTTTACTTCTGTAAAACACCAAAACCAATATCTTGTGGTCCACCTGTAAACTATTTGTGACATACTTAGTAGGAATCTCTACTGTCTATAGTTTGTTATTGCTATTAAACATAGATAGGTAGTCCCCAATTACAGATACCTTAATAGCCATATAACCCATTGTCTAAACCAGAACATTTTGGAGAGTGATAGGGGTTGCTATTAATAATCATGCCAATACAACTGTTTTAAACCAGAATTATACCTAGACAACCCTGGACAGATGCTTGGCCTACATTTATTTGACTTGCAAATATGCAGCGTAATCAAGTCTTAAGTTGTAGAATGATCCTTGAGCTCTTTGTTCTGCACAAATCTGGCTGTTAACTCTCCAGTGGACCCCACCCTCTTACCCCCTGACTTCCTATCCCCTTGGACAGTGGCAGAATAAAAGCACTGAATTCCTTAGCTGACATTTGGGGCCTGCTACAACTTGGTAGTACCACTGTGCTGCATCTGGCCACACAGTGTTCCCATGACAGTCTCCACACTTGCATCTGTCACCTCTGCCTGACATGCCCTCTCCCTCTCTTACTTTGGCCAACATCCCCCACATCTTTCAACATCTCCTCCAAACCATCTCTTTTGGAAACTTCCCCTTTTTTCCCAGTCAGCTTTAATTTCTCTCTCCTTTACACTCTGCTAGCATTTTTATTGCCTTTGTATGTCTCTTCCCTTTTGTTGATATGTACAAACTCCCCAGCACGTTGTGAAGTAGTTTCTCTCCTACTGTTCTTTGTGCTTTTGTTTGTTTGCTTGTTTGTTTTGTTTTGGTTTGAAAATCATTCACCACAGAGAATATAGGAGTTCTTGGTTCCACTTTCTTTCAGTCTTCTGTTACCCCATTTGCCTCGAGGGGCAGACCTAATGTTTCATGTGCTTCTGACTCTGAACTTACCTAAAAATGGGTTTTGGTTGTTCTTTGCAACTTCTTAATTTTTTTTTGCAAGCCTCACTGTTTTCTAGGTATCTGCCTTCCTCGTAATGTATTTGCAGATTATGCTTTTTTTTCAAATTCGTAATGAATTATGTGCCTGCTTGAGCTAAACGTTATGTACAATTCCAGGACATCTCCTTAAAAGATTGCTGGCGAATTCCCACATTCATTTGATATCATTCTACCTTTCCCTTTGAATGGATAATTGATGCATGCCCCATAAGAAATTTATTTGACCTGACCCTCTTCTGTGCTACCTATTCCATAATATTGCCCCTGACCTGGGATTCAAATTACCTTTTCTTCGACTTTTCTGGAGTCTACTTTTCTGAAGTGCAAGTTGCTCATCTCACTCTTCCTAGTTAATGCACCAGATACAGAGTATGTCACTCTGTCCTGAGGTTTCAATCATTTCCATTTCAAGACACAGTTCTTCCCTGTTAGTGAGAAGCAGTCCTGAGTAGCAAAAAACCCTGCTTCCTGGACTTTAGTAAGGCAAGTCAATTCTTCTGCTTTTAGAAGATTATTTGCTTTTAATAGAATAAGATTTCTAGCAGATAATAATGGATCTATTTATTGAAATAATGATTATAGCCACCTTGTGAAATAAGCTTAATGTCCTCATTTAACAGGAAAGGAAAGAGAAGCTCAGGAAGGTTAAGTAACTGGTTCACAGACACATGACTGCCTAGTGAGGCTGGCTGAGAACTAGGTCTGCTGGACGCTGTAGCCTTCTGAGCTATATTGCACAGCTTCCTGTTACGGTTGTTCGGTCTCCCATTCTCCCACTCCACCCCCCTCCACTCTGAAATCTTCTGTATTAGTTGTGTGACCCACATTAAGAAAGCATTGTGTAGGAAAAGAGTATATTATGTATTTACAAATTTTAGTTCCAGAGGATTTTAATATATATTGCACATTAAAAAGAAGTCTATGATTAAATAAGACTGGGAAGCACTGAGATTTTTTTAAAATACTGTAAAATGTTTCAGAATTCCTACCATACTAATAGGTATTTTGAGTCTTAAAGAGAGAATACATCGAGAATCCCAAATTTAATTGATTATAAATCTTTATTTTAAAAAGAGTTTATGATTTTGATGGTATATTTATCACATTTTGAAGACCATTTTCGTAGTGTTTAGGAACAGGGATTTTGGAATCAGGGAGATCTGTGTTCAAATCCAGGCTCTGAGCCATGTTAGCTGTGGGACCTTGGAGAGTATTTCACCTTTGAGTTTATTTCCTGATCTGGTAAGTGTTCACAATACTTAGCCTATACAATTATTTGAAGATTGTATGAGTAATGCGTATAAAGCTTTATTGTTTGTCATCATTATCATACAGTAGTTTATAAGTATAGCACTTGGAATAGTACCTGGCACCTCAGACATATCTTTAGTAAAGACTGATTTTTGGCAGTTGTCTATAGTATACTCCAATAGTAATATGCTGTTTTTTATTCTTTTACTTTCACCATTATTCTTGTCAATCTGCTAACTGCTCTCAGGTTTGTGGATTTCTGTATAAATATAGGTCTTCTGATGCTGAACTGCTGTTGGCTAGGCTACTGAGTTTAAATCATGACTTTAGCACTTTCTTGTGAGACTAGTTGGGCAAGTTTCAACTCTCTAAACCTTAGTTTAGTTTCCTTACCTATAAAAGTGGGATAATGACTACCTTTTTCAAGGCTTATTATATAGATAAAATGTGACTGCATACATAAAATTCTTAGCACATTGCTTTATGTATAGCAAGAACTTTAAAACCCCTTCCTATGGTTAAAATTTTGGAGTCCTTGGGCTGATATTCACACTGGATTATGAATTATCATCAGCAGTAGCAACATCACTAATTAGTGCTTTCTAATCGTTTTTCATACCTATTACCTCAATCTTTATAACAATCCTATAAGGTAAATGCTATTATTATTCTAATATTGTAAATGAGGAAGTCAGGCACATAGGGGTTAAGTAATTTGCTCAAGTCACACACCCAGAGCCAGAGTTCTAATTCAGACAGTCAGGTGGAATCAGTTCTCCAAAAGCTGGGGAAATTATATGTCTCTTAGACTGTCACTGTTTTATATTAAAGATCTCTACTGGCCTTTGTCAAGGTATTAATTTGTTTTAGGAAATTATGTGTCACCTGAAAAAGAGTCCCTTAGTCTTTAGGTATCTAAGACAGAGTTAATAACATGATATTTTGTTATACAAAGTGCTTTATTTGACTTCTGTCCCAGTGGTGGCCATCTTGCCCCAATGTGAAGGTACTGAAGAAGTACTTGCAAAGCAGTACTCAACAAAGGGCTTTGGATTTGCTCAAATGATTGCTTGCTGGGTCCAGAGATCTGGTCTATAACTATGGAAAAGATGGCTTTGACTTCTAAATTATTAAAAGCAGGTGTCTTCAGTTCACCACCATAAAAGAAGAAATTCGCCATGACTTCTGTCATTTGTTAATTGAGCAATTGTTGTTTGCCAAGCATTGGGGTTATAATAGTTCACACATACACACACACACACACACACACACACACACCCCCAGAACCTGGCCTTCCTGGAGCTACAGTCCATGCCAAAAATATGTGACAACTAATCATATAAAAGAAAATGTAAGAAATACGGAGAAATTTGTTAGCAGGTCAGTGGTATTTGGATATCCCGTAAAGACATGAAATCGCCTAAGGAAACAGTGTTGAGGGAAAAGAGAGAAGTTTTCGAGTTGTGAGAAGAGGTGGAGCCAACAAAGGAGCTAGAGGAGTCAGGGAACAAAGAGGAAATCCTAGAGGGGGTGGTCAATTCTGCTCAGAGCCTGAGGAGCTTGAGCAGGCAGCTGGGCCAGCAGCTCTGCATCCTGGTTGACCCCTCCATGTATCAGACTCTGAGTCTACTCCCAGGCAACGGACCCTTTTACATTTCATCATCTCAACCTGCAGCCTGTTTGTTGGAACGATTTCAAGAGTTCTTGACAAAACTAATGCTTTAATTTATGCAATGAGGGTATTGAGCTCTAATTTCTCACAGGAAGTAGCCAAAATGTATTTTATAGCT
The DNA here is from genome assembly GCF_987537825.1 of Furipterus horrens. Classification (NCBI taxonomy): domain Eukaryota; kingdom Metazoa; phylum Chordata; class Mammalia; order Chiroptera; family Furipteridae; genus Furipterus; species Furipterus horrens. Next base: position 35,365,803 of record NW_028327171.1, on the reverse strand, counting down.
TGTAATTAAAACCTGAGATGGAAGTTACCAATGGACATTACTCATTACGAAATAATCATATATATATGTATATAATTATTTAGGATATTAAAAATAATTTTTTAAATAAAGAACAGAGGAATAAAGAAGTAAAGGAAATTCCCTTCCCTAAATAACTAAATTTATGCATCTATATGGAAATACATTTTAAAATCTGGATTCTTACCAGGCTAAGAAGCTTTCCCTGTGTACTTCAAAACGAACTTCACATCAGATGAAATTAAACTTGCTCCATTGTAAACTGATGCCTTCTAATTCTATAGTTAGCAGTAGACCATTTAAATGCACTGCTATCCCTTCGTCAAGAACAGTGAGCCAGTATTTTACAGGACACACTATGTGCCAGATTTGGGTCTTGCAGCCACAGAAGCTCCTTCTGACCAAAATCAGTAACTTGCCAGCCTTATTTCCTCATATAGCCAATAAAAATGGCATACTTCTGCAACTTAAATGAAGATGTACCTTGGATGAAAATAAAAAACATTATTATTGGTTATGTCTCCAGGAGCAACTTGTTTAGAAGTGATTTTCAATTAACTCTAAAAACATTACCATGATTTCTTTATTCGATAAAAGCATATTTTTCAGAAAAATCATATAATTTTAACCACTTAAAAAGCTGGACTTTCTCATTTGGGTGTTGTCATGGTTAAACGTCTTTATGCCATTCTCACCCCTCCCCCCTGCTGTCCCACCCCATCCCCATCTTCTTTCCATGTTCAAGCTTTAGAGACTGCCAAGCAACTATAGGTAGCATTTTAAAGTTTTATATACCTATGATCCTTAAAGTTATTGCAATAAAGATCGGTTCCTGTGGTTTAATGTGTACATGGGAGAGCCAGGTGCACTTAGGGTTATTTGTAAACACTGAAGTTATGCTTAAATGTATAGTGTTTTACTCTGTTACAGCTTTTCCTGTTTCTGTTCATGGGGGGAAATCACGCATTATTCATTCTGTAATGTACCGATGTATTCATTGGTCACCTGGAATGTGCCAGACCCTACAGAGACCTTGAGGTGCTTGTATTCTAGTCTAGAAAATCCAAGGAGTGGTCAATTCCAACAAAACTTGCTGAGAGCTGCAGTTTGTGGTCTGCAGTGGGCATTGGGAGAGTCCAGCCAAGGAGGCATGTGGAGAGCTCAGGTGGAGGAGCCCAGAGGAAGTGCTGGCTGAGCTGTGGCTGAAAGGATGAGAAGAAACACATGAGACAGACAAGGAAGGAAGGGCATTCCAGGAAAAGGAAACAGCAGGTGCAAAATTGTGAGGTGGGAGAACAGGGCCTATTCAGGGAACTACTTCTTTCGAGTTTCTGAAAGGCAGAAAATCAAAGTTTGAAGGAGATCTTAACATAACTGATCCATGGGTGTAGCTAGTCCCGTCATGTGTTGTTAAGATATATTTCACCATTTTAATTATGGTAACTTTAAGTACGCTAATATTAAGATTATGAAAGCATACAACCATTGTTACAAACCCATAGTATAATATTTACATTTCGGTGGCCAAATATGTCATTTGATTGAAAACAATTTATTTTCCTGCTGTTGTTTGGTTTTAATAGCTTTTGGTCTTAAAGAAAAAATTCAGTCAGTCTTTTCCTTGCTGTGCCCCAAGTGCTCTGCTTCAGAAAGTCACTCTTTGTTTAAAGCCTGAAACAAACACTGCAGTTGTTGGCAGCGGTGGTGCCTTAGTTGAGTCAAGAGCTTCCTGCATGTTTGTCAAAGGGGTTGGGTCTATGGTTAGAGAAACTGACCTCTTGTTTTAACCACCCAGTCTGGTTTCCTTCTCACCTCATTTTGCTTTCTCACTCCACCCTGTTCTTTCCCTCCATTCGTAATTGTCTGTTTGTTTAATTACTCCTAAGTAATTTGCCTCCCTAAGTAATTGTGTCTCCCTTGCCAGGCTGGAAGCTCTGTGAGGGAAGGGAGCAGGTCTGTGGGCTCCGCCACTGTGGACCCAGCTCCTGAAAGTAACTGGCACTCACATATTTGCTGAGTGAATAAGTGGCAAGTGACCGAATTGCGCTGGACAGCTTGTATGGTAAAGAGGGGTGACGATAACATCCTGACAGAAAGTTTTCCCTGGACATCCCTTGTCTCAAAAGAAGCATTATCAGTAGGACCACCCTGCAAAATATGCTTTCTTTTGCCTGGATTCCTTTTTCCTCCTCATAAAGAGCTCAGGTGAGAAAAATGGTAAAGGGTCAGCTGCCTGATTTTCCAGAAAGACTGAATTTAGAAGCAACAACAAAAGAAAACATAATCAGCAATATATTCATTCACTGGACAATTATATTGAGCAGTAATTATGCAGGCAATTAAAGTATCGATTTAAGCTACTAAATTAACAAGTTTTTAACAATAGGTCACAATAGTTCATGCTGGAAAGGAGCTAGATCTAGAAACTGATAAAGACAATCCAGCAAGTATCAAAAGTAGAAGCTCAAACGAAGTACTTACTAAAGAGCACTGAGGCAGGAGTGATAGCCCCAGGAGTGAGTGGGACAGCGTACCACGGAGGAGCAGGTGTTTGATGGATACTGAAAAAATGAGCTAGAATTTGGCCATGAGAAGAAGCAGGAGAAGTTCCAATAGCAGATGACACACTACAGTGCAGCCTCTGTCTTTAAGGGAAGTATATAATGCGTGGGCAACACAGACAAGTTGTACAGATCACAGGCTGTCCAGTGTGTGTGGGAATATATAGGTTAAAGGATGTGTTTGGGCAGGAGGTGGATATCAGAGGGTGCACAATGTCCTTTAAATTCTAGAATCCCTTGCTGTCACAGCTGCTTTAAAATTATTTTCCCATGGAAACATAATTCCTTTAGGAAATTAAACTGAATTACTTTTATATACCCTAAGGGGTAAATAATTATGCTACAGAAAATTTAGAAAATAGAAAACTACACTCTTACCTTAACACAACCACTATTTGTTTTTTGTTATATTTCCTTTCAGTCTCTCTTTTTGAGTACAAGTTGTCTTACTTTTGTCAGATGCTGTCATACTGTACATACAATTTTATGCACTATTCATTTTACTTATCACTATACCAGAAGGATGTACCACATTATTGCTGCTTAGTGTTCCCTTCTTTTTATAATGGAGATGTGCCATTTTTAATGTAACTATTCCTCCATTACCAGAAACTTAGACTATTTAGTTACTTGCCATTACAAATAATGTTACAGTGAACATACTTGTATATATAATTTTTGTGTGTTTAGGATTTTTTTTCTCAAGAGAGTCCTTAAAACTAGAACTACTAAGTTAGAGTATAAATATTTTTGCAGGTCCTTATTTCCAACTTATTCTCCTATGTGTTTGGTTAACACATTGTGAGAGAATGCCAATTGTGCTATATGCTTTTTCAGCATAAAATATTATAACAAATTTTTTAAAATGTGTTAATTTAACAGCTTAAATCGATATTTTGTTTAATTGTCATGTCTTTGAAAACAATTGGCATTAGAATTCTTGTTCATTCCTTCAATGACTATGTACATACAGTACATCTACTGTCTATGAGCTCTATTCTGAGGAAAAGTGGTGAACAAGTGTAATTCCTGTTCTCACCCTCTATTCTTACACTTAAAGAAACTTTCATTAAAAAAATACTTGAAAGGTTAAGTATTTTTGCAAAACTTATACAGCTGGTAAACCGCTAAGGGGGGATTCCAACCTGCATTTTTATTTCAATCCCCTGGGCTTTCCAATCTGTCACACTACTGTGTGAAGGGAAATATAGGGGGTTTTTAGCAGAGTGCCTGTGCCCCCAAGTGTCTTCCTCTCCACTTAATCTAATTATGATACCATTGCAAGTACTCAGAATATGTCTAAAACTTGTTTTAGAAATTTCATTCCAAGCCATTTCATGAGGTCCAGGTGAACATCATGACATTTCACCTCACTTATGAACAAATACAGTCCTCAGCTTCATCATGCACCTCGTTATCTAGTGGAACTTTGGCTTTTCCAGAAATCAAATTCAACCTCAGGGAAAGAGGATTTGTCTCCTTGAAGAGTATACAAAGGAGTGAACCAAAGTTTCTGAAATCAGTTGGATCACACATGTAAGTTCCCTACTTCTTTGCAAGGGTTAGTGCTCTGGATGTTGCTTTGGTTTTCAGTTAAAGTGAGAACTGTCAACTTCCACTTCTGCATGGATTGTAGGGCCCTGAAACTCCGCAGCACCTGTGGGTACCACCAACTGTTTGACACATATGCTAACCTCAAGGAGAAGGGCCAGTGACTCTGCACACAGAATTGAGCACCTATTATTGTAACACCCAGTTATAAATAGCCCACTTCCTGGCATCCTTGGTGGGGTGAAGGAGACAGCATTTAGACAGCATGGACTTCCTTTCATACTTATATTATGTCATATAATGTATCATATTATATTCTCTTTAACATATTTTTTTAAATCTTTTCTTCTAATACTAACCAAGTTAACAATCTCAGAAAAGTTCATCTGTATCCTCCATTTCTTTTTTTATTCCCCTCAGCACAAATTGTCATTAGTACCTCTGACAAGAAGACTAAACTCAAATCAAGGAAATCTGTGTGTTTTGAAAGAAAGGGAATTTTTAAAGAAACAGGTGCCTCAGCCTCTGCAGCTATTGGGTAGACTCACAAATCCCAGTCAGATTCTTCATAATCCCCATATCCATTGTCATTGCTCTCTAAACAGTTTCTATGCATCATTAGAACTCACAGTGTAAAACAAACAAAATCCAAAAAATAAATATTCTGATTTGATGTTTTGGTTTTCTTTATTTTTGTCCAGTTTTGGGGATAGAAGAACACTGTCAATCATGTATATTGTTTGTATGAAAAAAAAGTGATTTAACTTTCAAGCAACCAGCTTGAGAGCCAGAGACTGACCTGTAGATATGTTCTTTTTGGCCCACACTGTATATTAAGCGTTTTAAAATTTATTGCCAACACTTAAAATTCACATAATAATGTGGGCTTTCTACTTCTCTAAAAATTTAGATTATCTCTCAACATGGGGCCAGAATTTCCACATTAGGCAATTACCTGGGGTGAGCAGCACCTTTTTCTTATTCAGGACATTGTTCCTCCAGTTTGCCACAAACCTCCCCACTCCCTGATGTGTTACACTTGTTTTATTCATTTGCTGTGGCCCCTGAAGACATGAGCTTATGACCTGTGCTCTGTAGTTACACCCATTTAATGTTTCACCTAATTAAAAAATATTTATTGGACAACTTTTATTTTGCACAAGTGTTCCTAATGATTGCTATGCTTGAGGGGTTCAGATCCTATTTGGAGAGACAAGACATACTTGCATAGTAAATAAATAATACAGAACCATAAGCCTAGAACTGTCAGGAGGCAGTTAAGTGTAATACATGGGTGATTTTCAAATGCGCAGTATAATTAACAATGTAATGATGGCTGGGAGCTGAGAGAAGGGTGAAAACTGAGCTGGAGCAAAATTGCGAGGGTTAAGATCCAAGCTGTACTTGAAGAGTGGGTCAGAATAACACTGCAGGGAGGCTGGGGAAAGGCAGACCTGTATGGTAGGGGAGAAGGAAATAATATAAAACGTGAACAAAAGCAAACTGGTAGGATAGAGCATGCTCAGAAACTGTGAGCAGACCTATTTTTCTGGATTAAGGAGCTGTTTAGAAGAGTATGGGCTACCACTCCTCAGTGAAACTATCTGAGATCCATCCCTTAATTCTCACCATCAGTGTCCATTCACTCCACAATTTTTCTGGAAATGCCCAAACAGAATGCACAAACACCGACCCACCTCTCTTTATGAAAACCATATTTTCTATTACTATCTTCAAGCTCCTTTGTGTTGCCTCTTCCTGGCTCTCCGTCTCCCAGGAGAGAAATGGAAAGGAGGCTGATTCTTGGCATAGTAGGGTCTCTAGAATCATCTGGGAGAAATTGGAGAACACGAAAGGGAAGCATGGAGAGGATGGAAGGACAGTTTGGCACGTACTATCGAATTTTTAGAGGGGCCCAGTTTCCCCCAACCCTTTGCCCTAAAGACTATGGCCCTGGTCTGAACAGTTTTGCCCTCAGATCACCTTCAGGACATGTTGCTCTGGGTTCATTCCTCTAGCTCCCTGGAACCCCTAAGAATGAACCTTAGGATGGCTTTGCATGCCCATGCCCAGTGTTTAGTGTCACTTAGAAGTTGTTTAACAAAGGACACCCAGCAGGGTCCTATGTCCTGAGTGGACATAGGGTCAAGCTGAAATAATGAAATCAAGCATCCACTCTTCTCACCTTTCCCATAGGCATACACTATGTGAACATTTGTAGTCCATCCTGGGGCAAAGGGTTAGCCAAGGGATGTGCTGAAGACCAGAAACAATTGGATCTAGCAGAGCAGAAATTACAGTGTGTAGGCCCCAGCCTGGGACTCAGAGCAGGATTGGAGCCCTGGCTCTGGCTCCCAAATGGAACAGGATCTTGGTGAGTCATTCAAAGCAGATTCAGTTTTGATTTGCAAAAGAATGGGGCAGGATTAAGCACAGTCTTTCCAAACCAGTTTTAAGGGAATGTAATAGGTGTGAAAAGATGAAAGACTAAGCAGAGTAAAATAAATTTCTGTTTTACTACTGGGACTTATCAGTGTCTTTGCAAAGCTGATGTGCCTTGTGAATCTCTGAGAGAAGAATCGATAAGCAACATTTCCCAAACTTAGTTCATCACAGCATCACAGAACCTTTCACACTTTGTTCTCTGTACAAAATCATCTTTTCAAATTCCTGTTCCATGGAACCCAGTTTGGGAAAGGCTGCTTTGTGGTTTTCCTTCTAGCTCAGACATGCTAATACTCTTAAGTATGTAAAAAGGCAACGAAAGCCTAGAAGACAGTGATGTCACAGAGAGCTCAGGGATCAGGTCAGCAGGTAGTGAGGATTTTGAACAATGCTGTTGAAACCTAGATGTTCAAGCTATAGGCTTGGGAGGCAGATGGAATAGTAAAGTGGCAGGGTGGAATTAAAATGACAAAAATAAATACAGAGTCAAGCAATTTTGCTATGCAGAAACTTCCTGAGATAAAGGGAAACTTTCCTCCATACAGATGTAGTGGAAGAAATTGAAACAAGGAATCTGCTGACCCTCCTTCTAGTCCAAACACATCAGTAACTGGAAGATTGGGGTTTGTTACCTTACCTCTCTGGACATGAGTTTACTCAGTTTGTCAAGGTCTATATACCCGGGGGCCCATTAGGTTTTAAAAGTGTGCAACTTTATTTGCATCTAGTTTAAGTTAGTAAGGATTAAGCTTTCCAGAAAGGGGATTTGGTGAGGAAAGATGTATGAAGAAATGACTGAGACCTGGATTGGAGAGAGTTAGTTCAGAGAGGCTCCTTTACAAACTCCATGAGGATGGATATTCACTGGTGCACTGTGAAACTGAGTTCCAACTGCTGGTTCTCTGCAGAATTGCACATAGAGTAGATGGTATCTGTTCAGTTGGCTTCTTATGTTAACATTAATTAACATTATGTTGTGTCAATTTCCAACTAAACCCACCAGCCATCTGAACTAGATTGAGTAATTATTAACTCTCCCAAGAAATTGATTTACTTAACTTTCACCCAGATTTGTGTGTGTGTGTGTGTGTGTGTTTTGTGATAGAGTGCCTAGATAATTGCACTTTATGAGCCATTTTCAATTTTTGTTTATTTGGTCTTGCAACACCTTCTAGATTTGATTTGTTTTGGTTATTTTCTAAGATAAAATTAGTTTTAGTAATCTCATAATTATAAGACACAGTAATGTATGTCTTGGTAAATAAATAGTTTCAGATATATGGGAAACATACCAGGTCTGTCTGGAAAAAGTCCAGCCATTATTACCTGGCAGCCAAGGAGAGTGGACTGAAGTGCACATGCGTGAACAATGAGAACTTCACTGTACTAGACAAGTGCAGGTGGTAGATGCTGTTGAGTGAGCATGTGAACTGTGCGCCCATCAAATTAAAATGACTGAGCAAGTAGAGCAACAAATCTGCATCAAATTTTGCATTAAGCTTGGACATTTCTCTGTGGAAACTATTCAGATAATTCAGAAGGCTTTCAGGGATGATGCGATGAGTGCAGCACAAATAAAAGTGTGGCACAAATACTTCAAAGATGGTCGAGAATCTGATGAAAATGATTCATGTTCTAGAAGACCTGCAATAAGCAGAACATCTGAGAATGTTGAACGTGTACAGGTTGTAATCAACAAAGACTGGAGAAGTGTGAGATCGGAAGGTGCCTAGTTTGAAGGGGACTGAGGCATCATGGTCCTATGTACAATGTTTCTTGTATCTTGTCTCTTCAGTAAATGTCTCTATTTTTCATATTACATGGCAGGATATTTTCTGGACAGGTGTCTTATCTGAAAGTGTATTTTGTTTTCAAGCATTGTGTATATACTTCTGAGTATGATGATGGACACTCATTCATTCCACAAGTGTTGATGCCTGTATACCAGTCAATGTGCTAAGAGGTATTAATGAAGCAGTGGGAAAATGTATTATTGTTATCCTTCTGACCTGTGCAAATGGGTGCCTATCTTCAAACAAAGAATTGTCTTTGTAAACATTCACTCCTTCATTCATTTTTATTAATGATTCTATTCATTTTAAGTTATAAAAGAATGATAAAGTCATAACTTTCCATTAAGATTTAACTGAAAGAAAATGTGCTTTGTCACCTTATTTACCTGTTGCCCTAAAAATAAAAGGCCAAAGTGAAAAGCAACAAACATTTATTTGAGATCAAAAAGAATAGCTACTCAGGAGGCTCTGATTCGGGCAGAAACCCATATAGTGTTAGGATTAGGAGGCAAAGGCAAGTGGTATTTAGGGAAAAGGAAAGGGCAACAATTATATCAGAGAAGAAAGGCATAGGTGCAGACAAGCTGAGTAGTGATCTTTATTCTAAAAATTTTTTAAAATTTTCAGTCCCATAGTCATACTATCTGCTTTCTTATTGTATTTGCAAACAGTTGTTCAGAACACAATGTTGCTTTAGGCCCAGCCCAGGGTTATTTTGCCCTGTTTTAACATTTCAAAAGCTTGAGACATATGATGTACAAGGCAGTTCTTTGGGGATGGCAGCTCAGGCTCCATCTGAAAGTGACTATTTATATTATTTTTTTATATGCATGGTATGAGAGGACAAAATTGTTTAATAATACTAAGTTTTATTAACACACAGTGATAAATAAGCTCATGCTTGTGTTTCTTTGTAAGTCACTGAGTCACACACAATTCAAAACCCACAAGAAAATGAAGTCTTTTTTAAATTATAATTTATTGGTTATGCTATTACAGTTGCCTCAATCTTTCTGCCTTTTCCCCCTTCCACCCAGCCTCCCACTCCCTCAGGTAATCCTCACACTGGTTTCCAAGTCCATGGGTCATGCATATATGTCCTTTGGCTACTCTATTTCTTATGCTGTACTTTACATCCCCATGACTATTCTGTAACTACCTATTTGTACTTCTTAATCCCTTCACCTTTTTCTCCCATCCCCTGACCCACTTCCCATCAGGCAACAATCAAAACGTCCTCTGTGTCTATGATTCTGTTTCTGTTCTCCTTGTTTGTTTATTTTAGTTTTTTTAGATTCAATTGTTGATATATATATATAACCACTTTATTGTTCATATTTTTGATCTTCTTCTTAAAGAAGACCCTTTAACATTTCATATAATACTGGTTTGGTGGTGATGAACTCCTTTAGCTTTTTCTTGTCTGGGAAGCTCTTTATCTGTCCTTCGATTCTACATGATAGCTTTGCTGAGTAGAGTAATCTTGATTGTAGGCCTCTGCTCTTCATCACTTTGAATATGTTTTGCCATCCTATCTAACCTGCAAAGTTTCATTTGCAAAATCAGCTCACAGTCTTATGGGATCTCCCTTGTAGGTAACTAATGGCTTTTCTCTTACTGATTTTAAGATTCTCTCTTTGTCTTTAATCTTTGGCATTTTAATTATAATGTGTCTTGGTGTCATCTTCTTTGGATGCACCTTGTTTGAGACTCTGTGCTTCCTGGACTTGTATGCCTGTTTCCTTTAACAAATGAGAAAAGTTTTCTGTCATTATTTTTTCAAATAAGTTTCCAATTTCTTGCTCTCTCTCTTCTCTTTCCAGCACTGCCATGATACAAATGTTGGTACACTTGAAGTTGTCCCAGAGGCTTCTTACACTATCCTCATTTTTTTGGATTCTTTTCTACCTCTTGCTGTTCTGATTGGGTGTTTTTTGCTTCCTTTTACTGTATTCCAAATTGCTGGTTTGAGTCTCAGCTTCATTCACTCTACTGTTGATTTTCTGTAAATTGTTCTTTATTTCATTTAGTGTATCCTTTGTTTCTGACTGGATCTTTTTTATGCTGTTGAGGCCCTCACTGAGTTCCTTGAGCATCCTTATGACCAGTGTTTTGAACTCTGCTTCTAGCAGATTGTTTAGTTCTTTTTCTGGAGTTTTGTTTTGTTCTTTAATTTTGGCCATGTTTCTTTGTCTCTTCATCTTGGTAGGCTCTCTGTGTTTGTTTCTATGTATCAGGTATAACTGCTTTAACTCTGTCTTGGTAGGTGTCCTGTAAGGTCCAGTGGCACAGCCTCCCCTATTACCCAAGCTGGATACTCAAGGTGTCCCCACCATTTGGGCTGTGTACACTCTCTTTTTATAGTTGAACCTTGATTGCTGTTGGCACATCCAAGGTCAGCCACTGCATGTGTTCTGTCTGCAGTCACACGGCATAAACTGCAAAGTGATCTGTAGATGGCTGCTACTTGTGCTGGGCTTGGAGGTGTCCAGGGGAAGCCATGCTGTGAACTGAGGATGGCTGTTGCTAGTGCAAGGCCTGAGGCCATTTAGTGAGAGGTATGGGGCTCACTGAATCCAGATGCTGTTTGAGAGAATTTAGGAAAATCTGAAGCAAGGGCCAAGACAAGCCATTCAAATGAAAAAGCCACTAGAAACAGCTTGGGTAGGCCTGAAAGTTAGGTGGGGCAAGGCCTCAGCAAATCACCAGGTGGGACAAACAGTCTGAGCCAGGTTGATAAAGTGTCAGATATGGCGGCCATCTCCTGGATCTGTGGCTCTGTGTGGGGAAGCCTCAGAAAAGGAACTGTGCCCTCTGCCAGCACTTCTTTATGGGAAAAAGCTGCCCCTAAGCTCTACTCTGATACCAGACAATTCATTTCCTCCCTATAAGTCTCTGATACCTTTTAATCTGCTGCCCCCATGCTGGAGCTCAGAGGAAGTGAGTCTAAATAAGTCTATGCACAATCTAATGAGCTGCCACATCCTTAATCCTCACTGGTTTTTACAGCCAGGAGTTGTGGAGACTTCCCTTCCTGGCACTGGAACCCTGGATGGGGTCCTGGTATGGGGCTGGGACCCTTTGCCCCTGAGATATCGCTCTTGATTTTTACCTGCCACACATGGGTGTGGAACCAGCCTGTTCTGCATCTCTGCTGATCCTACCACTCTTGATATGGTTTTCTTTAATTCCATAGTTGTAGGACTTCCATTCAGCTTGATTTCTGATTGCTCTTAATAATGGGTGTTCTATAGTTTAGTTGTAATTTTGATGTGGTTGTGTGAGGAGGGCAGCCATGTTTACCTACACCACCATCTTGACCAGAAGTCAAAACTAAGAGTCTTCACATTAAATGTTTTCTTCCCGAAAATTCCTAAGAGCTACATACAGCTATACTCAAGCAGTAAAATTTAATTATGCACCATTTGATATTCGTATAGCAAAATAACAAAGGTACTACTAATGCGAGCAAACTTAAAATTAAACATTTTCTACTTCAGAGCTGTGGGCATGGGCACACACTTGGCTTGGTGGTTTCCCTGGCTTCATTAACAGACGTGTCCAACACAGGCTTCCTCAAACCCCTCACTCTCCTCTGAAGTATAAGGCTAATGATCTCTGAGTTATACAAGATAGTATTTTCTTAAGTTCTGCTTTCTTTGCACTAGAGAATTTCAGGGCTAAAAGAATTGAGGAATTAAGTCCTGAGGATATATTCTGTTTGGGCTCTTATGTGTAGTGTGGTAGTATGATGAATGGTTTCAAAATGGAAATCTTGACTTCGTATCTATTTGACACTCATCGTAAGCCTCAATTTCCACTCCTCACAGAAGAGATTGTGGAAAAATAGTCTCAAGTTTAACTCTTCTTCAATGTCTTTGGATATATTTATTGTGTTCAAAATGGAAAACAAATTCAAAACTAAAGGGCTGGCTAGGTTCTGTATGCCCCCATTTAATATATTTCAGGAATGTTAGAATACAAAGGTTCTCACTGTATTTTAATTAAAAACCTGGCCCCTTTTTCAGTCCACCAATATTTTCAAATGTTTTAGTGTTTGTTTGTTTTTTCTCCTTTGTTTTCTTTCTCTTCAATCTGTGGCCACTCCTATTTCTCCACAGCATCAGATACTTGAGTGGGGATCTTCATCATTAGGCTCCACCACAGCTTCCTTTTCCTCCTCCTTCTCCTCCTCCTCCTCTTTCTCCTACCACCTCTGCATTCTCCTCAAGTTCTCAGCATCTAAGGTCCATGTGTATCCCTTTATTTTGCCACTGAGCTCATGGGTCTTGGCAAGAAAGGCCTTTGTGATTAGATTTGCATTTCCTTGATGGTTAGTGAAGTTGAACATCTCTTCATGTGTCTGTTGGTCCCTTGTATGTCCTCTTTGGAGAATTGTTTTTTTTGTGCCCTCTGCCCATTTGTTGATTGGATTATTTATTTTTTGTTGCCGTTGTTGTTATTGAGTTGTATGAGTTCCTTATATGTTTTCTATATCAACCTCTTGTCGAATATATTACACTGGGGAACACAATTTTTGTTTAGTTAGGTCTGACACTTGTTTTTGATTAACTTTTGGCAACTGAATCCAAAAATTATCCCAGTTTTTCTCTGTCATGTCAACTTTTTAAGGTACAGGATACCCTCTCCTTGTCCCCAAAATCATACAAAATGTACTAAGGAAAATAAAGAAAAAATCCCCTGGTTATACTATTTATTTAGAGTTATTTTATTCATATAAAGGCTATATATTGTTAGTGTAAGTCAAATTGTGTACAAGTAGTAAAATTCTGCTACAAAACATACATATTAAGGTATTTTATCTTTTCAAACGACAGGCTAGGAAATGCCAAAATGAGATACTTGAAACAGTCTCCTTCAGTTGGCAGAGCTTTAACAAATTGCTTCACGAGACCCAGTTTTATGTGCAGAGGTGTGAATATAATGTTCTTTCTGTCAACAAGTGGCTCATGTAGAATGTTTGGATCACCAGGTTTGAGGTCAGATCTTGGAGGCTAATTTGACTCCACCCAATGCTTCTCAGGAACTCTGCTGCCTCACATACACAGAAAACAGGGATACTTGGTGTATCCGCATTGCTGACCAAGAAGGAAGCAGACCATTTTAAGGTCAACACAGATGATCCAATTGTGTTTGTGATATTGCAACAGATCACTGACTCTCTTTATGTCTCCATATTCTTCACAAAAACAAACTCTGCCAATTGGGACTGCACCAAATAAATTGCCATTGTGGAGGACACACTTCAAGCTCCACTTTGAGCTATCGATGAACAGTTGCCATTCAGTTGAGTTCTAGATTGGAATTCCCAATTCCTCCATTAAACCATGCATGTTATGGCAATACACAAAGCCACTGTCACTTCGAAAGTACTGCAGAAATGCACTTTCTCTTGACTGAAACTAGGATACCTTTGCTCCTTTTTCAAGCAAGTTTTTCTCGTGTAGCCTTGATGCTAAGAATTCTGAAGCCTCTTTGGATAGTCCCAAATCTCATGCCAAATCATTCAACTCATGCGGATCAAATCCCTTACGAATGGAGTCATCTTCAATTTCAAAATCTTCATCATTGCTGTCACTTAGTTCTTCACCATACTCCCGTTTTTTGAAAGAAGGTAGTTCAATGATAACTGGCACAGGGATTTCAGCTGAATGAGGCACTGGGCATATAGCTGATGGTAGACTAGGATACTCTATTTCACATCTATTTTTCTGATGTTTTCACTATACAAAAGTAACAGTCACTTGAATGATCTCTGGGCTCTTACCAAACCATAGATATACCAAATGGCAATTTATCACATGTTCCCTTCGTCCATATCTGTAAACCCTCAACACACTGCTTGCACACCTTGTGAGGGGCCCACGACTTATCTTGATGACCAAGTTTTACTTTAGAATATGCAAAATAGGCTTGCCTGACAAATGCGCTATTGTTTGTCCTTTGACTGGGAATGGTGAAACTGCCACAGATATAGCAAAATGAATCAGGGTTGTTTAGGCACTTACGATGAGAAATAGCAGAGGCAGACTTGATCTGAAGGAAAGGAAATAAATATGTATGTAAATAAAAAAATAAATTCTGCTAACTCCTTGTATACGGACATGAACTTGGACTACACTTCAGAATACAATTCACTGTATAGAGCGGCACACAACTTCTCACCACACTGTCTCATATGTAACTGAATAGCCTAGACAAGTATGAAACTGTCACTGGTCTCCAAGGTCATCCCCCACTGCTCCCCATTTGAGGGAGGTTTGCTCTCAGCCAACAGGAGACCACTAGTGCTTCCCTCAATCTAGGCTCAATCTAGCCTAGAGTGGTCACATTAAGATAAGCTGAAGAGAAAAACTTGATGTGCTAGGAGAAAACTAACTGCCTATTTAAGTCTAAAACAGTTGAAAAATTGAACTCAATAGGAATTATGTTAAAATCATTCCCCTGTGTTATTCGTGAATATATCCTCCCATTCAGTTTGTTGTCTTTATTTTGTTGATGGTGTCTTTCACTATGTAGAAGCTTTTTAGTTTGATGAAGTCCTCTTTGTTTATTTTTGCTTTTGTTTTCCTTGCTTGAGGTAACATATCCAAAATGATATAACTCAGACTGAAATCAATGTTTTCTTCTAGAAGTTTTATGGGTCTAGGCCTTACATTGAAGTCTTTAATCGATTTGAGTGGTCCAGTTTCACTTTTTTCCATGATTCTGTTCAGTTTTCCCAACACTATTTGTTGGAGAGATGATCGTTTTCCCATTGTATTTTCTTGCTTCATTATAGATCAGTTAATGATATAAGTGAGGCTTTATTTCTGGGCTCTCTTTTCTATTTCATTGAGCTATGTGTCTGTTTTTGTGCCAGTACCATACTCTTTCGGTTATTATAGCCTTCTAGTGTAGTTTGAAATTAAAAGCATGCTACCTCCAACTTTGTTCTTTTTTTCTCAAGATTGATTTGGTTATTCGTGGTCTTTGGTGGTTTCATATAAATTTTAGGATTATTCAGTTCAGAGAAGAAAGTCATTTGTATTTTGATAGGGATTTCATTGAATCTATAGATTTCTTTGGGTAGTATCATCATCTTAATGATATTAATCCTTCCAATCCATTAGTCCTATATATCCTATTGATTTGTGTCCTTTTCAATTTCTTCCTTCTATGTCTTATAATTTTATGAGTACAGGTCTTTCACTTCCTTGATAATAATTTATTCCTAGATATTTTTTTCTTTTTGATACAATTATAAATGGAATTGTTTTATTAATTTCTCATTCTGAGTGTTTGTTATTAGTGTATAAGAATGTGATGGATTTCTGCATATTAATTTTGTATCCTGCTATTCTTTTATTAATTCTATTAATTTTGGTGTGTTCTTTACATATATATTATTATGTCATCTGCAAATAATGACAGTTTTACTTCTTCCTTTTCAGTTTGGTTGCCCTTTGCTTCTGCAGCTTTTTAAGGACAAGGAACTCATCAATTCACAGAGCCAGACACTTTGAGTAGTCTTAGACTGGACAACTTGATTGTGTAATGATGATAAAAGAAATAAGAGATAAAAAGAAGTAGCTCTTAATAACCTTGTCTTAAAAACAGGTGATTAATAAAAACTAATAATTTACTAACCTACTTATTATGCCAAACTTCTTTTGTCTTTTCAGTTAGGTTTACCTCTTTCAGTGGAACCAGAATTTTGCTTCCCTGGCTTTTGTACTGGGAGTGAGGGAGTGGGTGATGGAGAGGAGGCATAGATGTTCTTAGAAAGTATCATAAAGACCAGATTCAAAGTCATCCAATTAAGAATATTTTAACACATTGAAACACAGTACCAACCTTATTTCTGTCAGGGCCACAGAACAGTAAGTAGTTCTTCCCAACTTCCCAACAAGTCTTGCTCTTCTATACCTTTTTCAGTTGCTATACTTTGTTCCCTTGCTTGGAATGTCCTCCCTCATTTTCTCCTGGCAAATTGTTACTTGATCTTAGAGACCCAGCTCAGATATCACTAATGCTGTGAACATGTTGCAAACTCCTCTGAATAGAAATTGTTCCTTCTTTCTCTGTGTGTGTACCCACGATGCTTTTCATACAATTTCATTGCAGAGTATATATCCACCTTATATACTGTCGTCTTCTTATAGGCAGAGCCCATCTTTTTATTTTCATTTGTCTCTGCACCAGTTTTGGTGTCTGCTACATAGTAAACACTCAAATGTTTGCTGAAAAAAAAATATGGACCCTTTTCCTTGTGATTGGATATTTAAGCTATGAACTCACAACAGATACAGTTATCTAACCCATAACTGTAACCAGTATAGTGATCTGTTGTGTAGATATTTTGACTTAATCTTCATGTTAGACATTAAACACATCAGATCGTTTGTTGTAGTTGTGGATCTACAGCTGAACATCTAAATGATTGTGAGGCACAAATGGTTTCATTTTCCTAAACCTGTTAAATTGAGAAGCCTCTCCTGGGGTAGATTTTAAATCTCCAAGGTCAGGGACCTCCAGATCCTAGTGCAACAGCCTGCCTTCCATCCGGAGCCTCTGGGATTGGTGGACCACCCTCTCTCCTACTGCCTCTGACCAAGGAATGACTGGAACTTCTGGCTATAGATGTTCTAATTGCTACAAAGCCACTGGCTTTTGTACTGACATCAACTTCCGTAGCCACTGTTGACACAGGCAACCTGTCCTGCTAGCCAGCCCAGCAGATCTGCTTGCAAGTAAGCTGCTGGTAGGGAAAGTTTAGGATACATTTCTTGACCGACTTCCCTTCTCTACCCTGATTTTAAACCTTTGACTCTGAAGTGCTCAAAACCTGTATGATGGGAGAGGCCTAGCATTAAATAATGGTTGGTTTAGTGATTTTATTCTGAGCTCTGTGTAATCCTGTTCAGGGTGATGCGGCAGTCAGTTGGGTTCTGATGCTTGTTTTGTCGCTTTGAGCTTTATGACTCTGGGCAAGGTATTTAGCTTCAAATGAGCATAAAATGAGTGTAATATCTGCTCTTCCTGTTTCACAGGTTCTTTTGAGATTCAGACAAAAAAACTTCAAATGTTCATAAACTGTAAAGCATTATAATTATTATACTTCTTAAAATTTATTATATATGTTATATAGTATGCATTAAGCTATTATAATCACATTCTGAAGGTACACAGAGGGGTCTTAATTTATTATAACCATCTGAATCTGGTTCTTCAGACTCTTGTAGGTATCTATAAAAATCATTTGGTTATGTCTTTTGAGGTTACATGGCACTTCAACCATTTCTCAAAGGTAACATCTAGTTTGCTGCTTCCTTCACTTTATGTAAAGCCAAAGATTAACCCACATTCTGGAGTATCCTGGGTAACATACTTGCGAAGTCAGGCCAAGGGTGTGAGTGGGCAAGCTCTGAATTGCCACGTAGCAGAAGGAAGCTGGGAGAGTTTGTTTTCAGGTTGAACGCCTTTTTGCTGCCTTTAATCAGCAACTATGGGGAACACTCAAATGAAAACAAACACTGCTTGTCCCGGCCATTCAGGGAGCCTTTTAGCAGCTTCACTAGCCTCAGGAAGAACATTTGTTTATGACCAGCTATGTATGAGGCACTGGAAAAAAGTTGATCTCCGAGGTTCAGATCTTATCCCAAAGACCTCACAATCTAGTTTTTGCTACTATAGGTAACAGAGGTGTGAGTAAAAAAGAACTCAAATTAATTTTTTTCAGTTTCATTTCAACTGCCACCTGTGTGTGTATGGAAGGCAAGGGAGAGTGAGATGGAACAGGGCTGAGGGAGGTGTGAGAGAGAAAAGGACCAGACGACTTGCAAGAGAAATGTGCTGATGAGGACGGGGGAGAGCAAAATAGTGCCTGCTTGGCCCAGAGTGGTCAAGGCTCGAGCTGCTCTGCTCTAGCTGCTGACCCTGGCGAGCCATGTATTTTACCCGAGCCTCAGTTTCCCTTTGTGTACATATAGAAGGCTAAGCATTCATTCCAGATGTAAATCTTCCCGTTTTATGATATTGGTTTGAAAAGAAATAACACGTGAGTGGCAGTAGAGGGTAATGGTTAAGGATTCTGGAACCGGAATGCTTCTTTTCAAATCCAGCCCACTGCTTTCTGCCTGTGTGACCTTGGGCAATTCACTGGACCCCATTGGTCTGAGTTACCTTCACACTGAGAACAGTGACTGGCAGACAGCGATGTCAGTACACGTGTGTTATTATACTTCTGGACATATCTTGACAGACTATAGGAGGCTTTGGGAGCTAAGCAAGTACTTTGGCAATGCAGAAATTATTTGTCTTCTCTGTGATAGTAAGAAACAGACAGACAAGTTTAGAAACTAGAAAGAGAAAAACTTATGTTTTCTGTGCTCCCCCAGATTGAATTGTAGCTCTGGGAGTGAGAAAACACACGGAAGGCTTTGGGGTGAATGGGGCTAGGGTGTCAGATTCCTCTGTGAGCTCTTACCTTTCTCTGTCCTGGGTTACTTTTTTAACTGAGTGGTGGTGATGCCACCCTCAGGTTTGCTCTGCGGTTTGTAACGAAATCCCTAGATACAGAACTAAACAGATTTGAAATTCTGTAGTAAAGTAATTTCATCCTAGAACCCTACTGTTACATAAATGTATTTGTACTTCACAGGTTGACTTAATACTTTTCTCCAGTGCTTTGCTAGATGGAGCAGAGTGCAATTGTGCCCCACACAACAACTCTTTTGGTCCATGTCTATTCTTGGAGTGTAAGAAAGACAGTTGATTTAACAAAAATAGTGTTGAGTAAAAGAAATAAGGGAGGAAGGACAGGTATAGGAAGGGTACCCAACCAGATGGGGACTTTCCAGAGCCCTGAGCAAGGCCCCTGCCAATTCAGGGCCTCCAGAGAGAGGAGACAGCAATAGGTAATGTGGATTTACTTCTCACGTACACTCTTTCTTCCCTCCTATAGCTGGGAAATGGGGGCAAAGAACTTAGGAAGCATGCCCAGGTCATGCAGCTCATAAATGCTAGAGCCAGCACTTGGCCCTGGTCTCTTTCTTCTCTATCATATTTCCTTGACCCTGTCTAACCTTGTTCTGAGAATTTCAAGGCAGGATGATGGAAACGTGATTCTGCACAAGCCTTTCTTCTGAGAAAGCCTGGTAGATGGGATTCTGCTACCAGAAGTCTTTAAATATATGTCAGTTTAGGGCCACATGGCTGGTGATTCAACAAAACCCCAAGCTACTGTGAGGTTTATTTTGCAAGTCAGCACAGCTAAGCTGAGGTAGTAAGACTATTATGACAGTCTGAAATGCTACAAAAGCCTGGCATAAACAAATAAAGAGAAGATTATGAGCACTGATACACTGAGTTCTATACCAGGTATCTTTTTAAAAGCCCTGTCAAGTAGATATTATGATCACCCCAATTTTACAGGTGAAAACAATGGAGGCAGAAAGAGGTTTGATGACTTGCCCAGAATCACCCAACTCTTAAGTGTCAGGGCCAGGATTGAACCTTGGCCAACTGACTTCCTCATCCACACCCTAAAATAGTATGCACTGCTCTGGGTGAGAGGGAAGGGAAGGTGGAGTACAGGCAGTGGAGTACTCTCCAGTGGGGAGTGGGGTGCCAGGAAAATCTGATTTGTGGCTATTGCTAATTTCCAGATATAAGTAATCGCACCACGGCCAATTCCAAGCTACTGACCTGATATCAGCTGACTTGTAAATGTTAACAGTAGATCTTTGTGACCTGGCAAGAGCTAGTTCCAGCACACTACTGAGGCCATTGCTGAAGCAAACAGCAGGTATGGGATAAAGTAGTTACGCAAGTTATACTTGCGTACACTTGACTCTAGAGAACCGGAAAGTACAAGAGTTGAGGTGGTGAGAAATGGGTCGGAATGTAGAGTGGGATCAGACTGGAATGTCAGGTCTGGTTTTGGTTTGCTTTTTTCTGTAGGAAACTTGAAGTCAATGGAAGTTTTTAAGCAGCCAAGTAATGTGATCAGCTTTTTAGGGTAAGAACCCTGATAAGCTGTATACAGTGGGTTGGAGAAAAAGAAAGTATCTAGAATTCAAGTTAGGAGGCAAATACAGGAACTAATGAACATATAATCAAGGCCGCAGTATGAGTGATGGGTGGAGGCTGAGGGTAGAACAAGATTCAGAATTGTTGGCAAGTGGAATTGACATAAATAGATGATTGATTGGATATCATGTGAGGGAAAGAAGGAGGTGACAAAAATACAGGTGCGCCCACTATACCTCTTTGCCTTTATGAAAGGCCTACATTAGTACCTGTTTCACTAAATGAAAGAAATTCTAAAAGGATTTTGCTTTTACGAAAAAAACGGTGAAAAACAAAACCAGCACTCAGCATTTGCTTTGCAGCAAGCCCTTATGGAAGTAGCACACCCCGCCCCAGGTCTTCCCCAGGAACTCCTACTACACTCAGCATCTCAGCAGGAAGCCGCCAGGGCTTTGAACTGTGTCTGCGAACAGCTGGGCTTGATCTCAATTTATTTTGTGCATCATTAGCAAGGTGTGTTCTAAGGTATCAGAAAAGCCTAAGGGAGCTCGTAAGGATGTTATACTTAGCCTAAAACTGGATGTAATTAAGTGCATTTGTTATGATTTGGTAGGTTATTTGGGGGGACTGAGAATACTAAAAAATGTTTCTATGTAAATTAATGGTATTGCTTCTTCACTTCTCGCCATTTCAGCTTACAAACGCTTTTATAAGAATGCTGTACTTTCAGATGTAGGAGAAACCTATATCAAAGTGTGTTTCCAGCTTGAAAACTTAAATTATGGTCAGACTATTAATTTTATTGGAGTGAGTTGCTGATTTGCGGGTGGAGAAGGGATGGTAGAACATGTTCATTTCAAAGAGCTTTTAGACTAGATCCTGGGATGTTTGGAAATATGCACCTGCAGCTTAAGAACAACTGATCAGAGACTGGAGATAAAAATTTGGAAGTCATAAGCATATGGACAGAAGTCATGGCCATTCAATTTAACAGGCTGCTAGTTAGTAACCCCTTCCTGTTTGCTAAGCATTGTGCCATAGTAGTACTTTGACTTATTCAGGGAAAGCAGCAGATGTACAGTTGAATAAAATTTAAAAACGGGCCCTGGCCAGTGTGGCACCGTTGGTTGGAGTGTCATCCTGTAACCTAAAGGTTGTGGATTTGATTTCCAGTCAGGGCACATACCTGGGTTTCAGGTTCGATCTCCAGTCCAGGAGCGTATCCCCAGTCTGGGCATGTACGATCTCTGATCCCCATATGGGAGGCAACCAGTCGATGCTTCTCTCTCATGCTCGTTTCATCTTAAAAACAAAAAAAGTTTTCTTCACTTTTTCCCTCAGCCTATTGTCCTACTGCCTTCCTTATCTCTACAAACAGTGAAAGTCGTCGGCAGCCGTCCGTCTCGAGAGACGATGGTGTAGCTTCTTAAGTGTCTATCTGCACCGCAGAGAATGGCTGTGCAGTCCGACTCGGGAGTGACACGGCATCTGTCTCCTCCCGTGTTGAATTGACATCTTGCGATGACGCTGGAGTGTCCTCTCCAGTGGAGCTGAAGCTACAGAGCCTGGGCAGGGTGATATGGAGGGTCTGCTGTTGCCCATGCAGCAGACCCCCCCTCTCTTCGCAGCTGAAGGGTCCAAGGGAAAGACGGAGTCGATACAGCTTGGCTTCAGGTGCGCCGCAGGAGTTGCCGGTGTTGACTACAACGTCAAACCGCCTTAGGGACTCCGGCTCCGGATTTTCTGTTGGGGTTTACTCCCTTAGCCTTTCCCCTGAAGAGGTATGCCGCAAGGCAGCGGAGGTTTTTTGGAGTCAGAGTTTTCCTTCTCTGAAACAGTGAAAGTACTCCGTTGCATTCACTGTCTCTATTTCTTGATTCTGACCCATTTTACAATCCATTGAAACCTGGTTTCCAGCCAGATATCTCCAACTAAACTGTACTTATTGGTTCACCAATAATCCCATAACCCAGTGTCAAAACCAATGACCTACTTGGCCTCTCTGCAGACATTTAACAACTTGCTCTCTCTTGAAACTCTTTCCTCTTAACTTCTCCAGCCTCTTGTTTCTCTTGCCATACTGATAATTCCTCCTCTTTTTTAGCGGGGAGAGGGTGGCAGTTTGGGGTAGAGAAGATATCTTAAAGATTGATTCTTCTGTCCACTGCCCCTTTAAATAATGGTGTTCCCAAGGTTTCATTTTTTATTTTACTCAACTTTACAATTCCTGCTTTTCCTGAGAAAATTGACTTCCCCTCTGTAGTGGAGCTTAGCATACTGCTAAAAGCCTTCAGAAATGGTGATCGCTCCACTACTAGGATTATACCCGAAGAATCTTGAAACACCAATTCAAAAGAACTTATGCACCCCTATGTTCATTGCAGCACTGTTTACAATAGCTAAGTGCTGGAAACAACCTAAGTGCCCATCTGTAGATGAGTGGATCAAAAAACTGTGGTACATTTACACAATGGAATACTATGTAGCAGAAAGAAAGAAGGAACTCCTGCCATTTGCAACAACATGGATGGAACTAGAGAGAATTATGCTTAGTGAAATAAGCCAGGCAAAGAAAGAAAAATACCATATGATATCACCTAATACAGGAAACTAAAGAACAACACAAACAAAGGAACTAAATAGAACAAAGAGCAGAATAGCAGTCAATAGGGGGGAGGGGAGAGGGAGAGAAGGGGGATAAGTAAGGGAAGGGTTTAGTCAAAGAACCTGCATAAAAGACTCATGGACATGGACAACGGGGAGGGATAAGATTGCGGGAGAGGGGGTGGGTTGGGTGGGGGAGAGAAATTAGGGGAAAAGGGGACAACTGTAACTGAAAAACCAAAAAAAAAAAAAAAAAAAAGAAATGGTGATCGGATAGCCTGAGTTGGGTTGGATTACAGCTCTAGCCCCCAGCAAGTGAAGGAGTGTTTTTATTTTTGCCATCTGGGTGGGACTGGATAGGAAAGAGGACTTTGAGATCTCCCTATCTTTACAGGAGATCGGTTGGTGCTGAACACTTGTGAAGCAAAGTGTGGGTGGTAAGCAGAAGGGTGCAGTGCGGACCCCTGTCCCATACACAAACGTCCTGTGCCTTTCCCACTCTTTTCTCCTTCTCCAACTTATTGATCATTCATCATAATTCAGTTCAACCCAGCTAATACTGTCTCCAGGCAGCCTCTCCAGATAGTCTCTGTCTCTTCTCTCCTAAGCTGGATCACATACCTCGGTACTTTCAGGTGCATATCTCTATTTTTGAAGTTTCTACATCATTTTATAATCACCTATTGTGTCCATGAAGTCCCTACTTTCAGGGCCTGTGAAACCTTCCTCTTACCTCTTTGGTTCTTCTGGCCTGGCTGAAAAATTCAAATGACATACAGCAGGCTAACAGGAAAAAATAAAATTTTAATACTTGTGCATGAGGAATTTACACAAGCATGCAAATTCCAAAGATGGGCAAAATGAGGTCTTATATGTCATTTTAGACTAAAGGAGTGGGAGGTAAGCAATTCACAGGGAGACAAGGCAGAGTAAACTTTTGGTAAACAAATTTTTATATGGCCACCCAGAAACAATGAGAAACAAAGGGGCATCTAGCCAACAGAGTTTTGCTCGGCTCCTCCCCGTCTGCTACACTGAATTCAAATGTGCTAAGATGAATATACTAAGGTGACTCTGTTAAGGTTCCTTTCGTGAAGCAGGTTTTTCTATCTGTATCTCTTAGGCAACAAAAGAGGAGGTAAACAAACAAACAAAAAACAACTTTTTGAGTTAGTTTGGCTTTAATTGTTTTCAACTTAAAATAATCTGCCTGTCAGGGTGGCATATTCTGGGGAGACTCCCTCCTGACCTCCCCAAAACATCTGTATGTTTCTCAAAAATAGGCCCTTGTGCTGTAAAAGTTCCTCCTGTACCCCAGACTTGGACCAGTCATGACCAAATAGGAACTCAATAAATAGTGGCTGAATGAATTAGTTGATTTACTTAGTGATTTTCAACCTTGCTGTGAAATGAAATCACATAGAGAGCTGAGAAGATAACCCATGCCTTAGGTCATGCTATCAGAGGTGATTATTTCATAGGTGTGAGATGGGACTCAGGCATTGGTAATTTTTAAAACTTCTAGATGAAACTAATATGCTGCCAGCTTTGAGAACCATCAGATTAAATGAATAAAGTAATATACCAGTGCCTGCTATATGTCAGATGTTTTAAAAAAATTTTCACAATAACTCAATGGAAAAACATGAGGTTTGTTTTTGTTAACACATGGAAAAAGCAGAGGCTCAGAATGATATAATAACTTTGCATGAACCACAAAGTTGGTAATACGTAGGGATAGACTCTGACTCTGTCACCTGTCATTGCCCTTCCAGCTTCTCTCCAGTGGGGGGAATCCGTTCAGCCTCATCCATTCTCTCAGAGGTATTACATTAGCCAACTGGCTCAATTGCATAACATTGGGAGAAATGTTGCAATTGTTCCATTCTACTCCCAAGAATGAAGTTTCATGGGAATGAGCCCTGCAAGGCATGTCTATGTCACAACTACCCTGTCTTTTATTTTTGTAGGACAATTATGCTTTTTTTTTTTTCTGGGCTGGTAACCCAACCTTGCCTCCAGGTCCCCTTTCTCTGGAGTACAGTCATTCCAGTAGCTTCTTGGCCAACTCTTTCCACTCTCCCTCCCCTCTGGTCTCTAAAATGACCCTGTAAATATAATTTTCCTTTCCAAGTCACCTGTAATTTCTTTAAGATTCTGATGCTAATCTTTGATGGTTGTAACACTGTCCTCCTTCTGTAAGTCCTAAATGATGTATACTTACTACAAGTAGTTTTTGAAGAATTATAATATCTCAGATTCACTAGAAGATATACTGGGATCTTACAAGTTAAGCTAAATAGAAGTTATAAGTTAGTTTAAAAGTTAGTAACTGATGGCCAAAACCAAGTCAAGTTGTTCTAACCATTTAAGTTGCAAACTTTAATAAATTGAACAAACGTTCCCTAAATACTGTAGATAGTCTTATTAAACTTACTAGGGATAAATACTGTCACATTTGTTTTTTGTTTTTTAAGTATATTTTATTGAATCACATTTGTTTTGTGGGATAAAAATTGAAGTAACACTTTTCTTTTATAATATCAATTATTAGTTGGAAAATCATAATAATA
The DNA here is from genome assembly GCF_987537825.1 of Furipterus horrens. Lineage (NCBI taxonomy): Eukaryota > Metazoa > Chordata > Mammalia > Chiroptera > Furipteridae > Furipterus > Furipterus horrens. Next base: position 35,340,225 of record NW_028327171.1, on the reverse strand, counting down.
AACAGTTATGTAGTATTTAATATGTGCCAGGCACTGTTCAAAGTGTTTTCCACATGTTCACTCATTTAATCTTCTGAAGAACTCAATGAGTTAGGGTACTCAAATTCCCATTTTACAGATGAGAAAATTAAGGCCTAAGAGCATTAACTAAGATACACAACCAGTAAGTAGTAGACATGAGATTCAAACCCAGTTTTTTTCACATTGATAGTGGAAGATTGATATGGTGCTGTAATTCCTGAGCATCACTTAGGCTGGGCTAACACTTTTAGCACTTGAACTGAGCAACCAGCAGGTTAGAGTGGGAAGTATAGGAAAATGTTGACATAGCTGCTAAATCTCTTAAGAGAGCAATAGTCAAAGTGCAGTGCTGGGCTCTCTGGCACATAGTAAAGGCAATAATGAGGAGAATGTTGAATAATAGGATTACACCTGCATGATGCACCTCAAATTTCTTTTGACTACTAATCATGACATGCTACTTATGCTCATGGTCATTTTTTAAATCCTAAGCTTCCTTAAATTGCCAAACTGTTAGCTTTTTTAAAAATTATTTCTAATTTGTCTTCTATACCATGATTCACTCATAGTTTTATTTTTGCCACTCTCCAGAACTCTCTTTCTAGATTCTTCTTTTCAACCTGTCAAAGAATGTTTTCTCCAAGGTCTGTTTCCTTGATCCCATATTTTGTCTCTTTGCTACCTCTTCTGTATTTCCCTGTTATCTGAGTTAACAGTTCCCTCTGAGCTCTTCCACCAGGCCAGATCCTCTTGAGTCTCTGTCCCTGTATTTGTGATCTGTCTTTGGACCTATCTACCTAGAGGTTCCATTGGCTTTGTGTGGACTAATTCTAAAATGAAACTTATCTTACTTTCCTGACTGTTCCACCTATGTTCTCTGTTTTTCATACGCCAGGTGAAAACCCTGGATCTCTTTGAATCCTTTCTCTGTGTCCCCTCACCTGCCTACCTGATTCCAGTCCTTCCCCTCTGTGAGTGGTTGCCAAGGCCCAACAACTTAAAAAAAAAAAAAAATCTGAATCAATGCTTTACAATCTAAAGAATTCCTTCATAGGTTAAAGTCTCAGAGAAAGTACAGAAGAGATGGAAATTTAGGGAAAGGGAGGGAATCAAACAAGACTTAAATCCTTAAGTTCTCAGTCCATCTTTTACCCACCTTTGTAGTAGTCTTTACATATTGTAGGTAACTAATTAATTTCTATTGAATTAAAGTTATATGACCTTTGGTCATTTCTTGCCACAAACATTAAGGTTTTTCTGTTTCACAAAAGTTCTGCTTTAGTGAATCTCCGGTGATCTAAACAGTGGCCTTAAGTGGATGTCATATATTACACTGGGGAACACAATTTTCATTGAGTTAGATCTGACACTCGTTTTTGACTAACTTTTGGCAACTGAATCCAAAAATAACCCACTTTTTCTCTATCATGTCAACTTTTTAAGGTACAGCATACCCTCACTTTGTCTCAAAAAATAATACAAAATGTACATACAAAGGAAAATAAAGAAAAAATTCCCTGACTATACTGTTTATTTAACGTTATTTTATTCATATAAAGGCTATATATTGTTACTGTAAGTCAAATTGTGTACAAGTAGTAAAGTTCTGCCACAAAACATACATATTAAGGTATTTTATATTTTCAAACGACAGGCTAGGAAATGCCAAAATGAGATACTTGAAACAATATCCTTCAGTTTTAACAAATTGCTTCATGAGACCCAGTTTTATGTACAGAGGTGGGAATATAATGTTCTTTCTGTCAACAACTGGCTCATGTAGAATGTTTGGATCACCAGGTTTGAGTTCAGATCTTGGAGGCCAATTTGACTCCACCCAATACGTCTCTTGAGTTCTGCTGTCCCACATACACAGAAAACAGGGATACATGGTGTATCCGCGTTGCTGACCAAGAAGGAAGCAAACCATTTTAAGGTCAACACAGATGATCTAATTGTGCTTGTGATATTGCAACAGATCAATGACTCTCTTTATGTCTTCATATTCTTCACAAAAACAAACTGAATGGCCAATTGGGACTGCACCAAATAAACTGCCATTGTGGAGGAGGACACACTTCAAGCTCCACTTTGAGCTATCGATGAACAGTCACCATTCAGTTGAGTTCTAGATTGGAATTCCCAATTCCTCCATTAAACCATGTAGGTTATGGCAATACACAAAGCCACCGTCACTTCGAAAGTACTGCAGAAATGCACTTTTTCTTGACTGAAAGTAGGATGCCTTCGCTCCTTTTTCAAGCAAGTTTTTCTCGTGTAGCCTTGATGCTAAGAATTCTGAAGCCTCTTTGGATAGTCCTAAATCTCATGCCAAATCATTCAACTCATGTGGATCAAATCCCTTATGAATGGAGTCATCTTCAATTTCAAAATCTTCATCGTTGCTGTCACTTAGTTCTTCACCATACTCCTGTTTTTTGAAAGAAGATAGTTCAATGATAACTGGCACAGGGATTTCAGCTGAATGAGGCACTGGGCGTATAGCTGATGGTAGACTAGGATACTCTATTTCACATCTATTTTTCTTGTTATATCCTGACATTTTCACTATACAAAAGTAACAGTCACTTGAATGATCTCTGGGCTCTCGCCAAACCATAGATATACCAAATGGCAATTTATCATGTGTTCCCTTCGTCTACATCCGTAAACCCTCAACACACTGCTTGCACACCTTGTGAGGGGCCCAAGACTTATCTTGATCACCAAGTTTTACTTTAAAATATGAAAAATACGCTTGCCTGACAAATGCACTGATGTTTGTCCTTTGACTGGGAATGGTGAAACTGCCACAGATATAGCAAAATGAATCAGGGTTGTTTAGGCACTTACGATGAGAAATAGCAGAGGCAGACATGTTCTGAAGGAAAGGAAATAAGTATGGATGTAAAAAAAAATAAATTCTGCTAACTCCTTGTATACAGACAAGAACTTGGACTACACTTCGGAATACAATTCACTATATAGAGCGGCACACAACCTCTCACCACACTGTCTCCTGTGTAACTGAATAGCCTAGACAAGTATGAACCTGCCACTGGTCCACCCCTCCCCACTCAAGGGAGGTTTGCTCTCAGCCAACAGGAGAGCACTAGTGCTTCCCTTGATCCAGGCTTGATTCAGCCTAGAGTGGTCACATTAAGATAAGCTATACAGGAAAAACTTGACGTGCTAGAAGAAAAATTAACTGCAGTTTTGAAATCAGCATGCCTATTTAAGTCTAAACAGCTGAAAAATCAAACTCAACAGGAATTATGTTAAAAATCGTTCCCCTGTGATAATTTGCATGCCAATAAATGAATTTAAATCTGCATTTAAAAGTGCACTCAAACTTTACAATATTTTTAAAATAAGACCATAAATTTTCATGCAGATAAATGATCCATGAAAATATGTTTTTCTATAATAAGCAGGAATAAGGCAGATTTACAGAGTAGAATTTAAAAAGAACTGTTTGACAGGATGAATTGACCATCACTGGAAAAGGTGGAAAACCACTGACTTAGAATACAAACCTTTAAATATAGGAAATGAAGTAGGTAGTGAATTACAATAGATGCTTTAAGTATTTAATGTTGTTTGCTCATGTTGAAAGTTGAACACGTGCTAAGTTATTTATGTGTATAGGTATCGGTGTACTATGGCTTTTCCCCAGCCTCCCCATCCCCTTTGAGGTAAGCACACAAATGGACTTTTTGGAGGTAATTATTTTACATCTGTTTAACCTGAAATAATTTCATAACTTTGTAATCATCGTGGTTTTAATAACAAATGTACACAGTGTCAGCTTCTCTGGAAATATTGGACTATCTGTCCCTGGACTGACATTTCTAGAGGCAGAGGTATAATAATAACATTAACCAACTCATAAAAGGCCTAGCATGTACCAGACACTGTTCTAGGTGTTTTTGCCTTTTGTTTGTTTTTCATGAACGCCGGCTAATGGTTTTATAATGCAATGCTCCCCAACTCTTTTCATGGCATAGCATATGTATACAGTACTAATATTTGTATGGGACACTGGGATAAATGTCTCAGGAGCCTGGCTGCCCAGGAGCTGAGGGCTTCTGCATAGCAGGACATCTGTATTCTCTTCAAGGCACACCAGTGTGCCCCATGCACACAGCACTGGGAAGCTGTATTATGGTGCATTGCAGACTTTATATAGTCCTGAGTTCTGCTGGTAGCATTGTTTCCTTGATCTTATGATGGCATTAAATATTCACTGATCATCAGTGTTCTGTTTCATATCCTACAGAAAGACGCTGTTACTCCCACTATTCCCCTTCCTGAGGTTTGAGAGCCCCTAGGAGGAAGTGCACATGCCAGCACAGTCTCCAATCACTCTGCCACTTCTGAGCCTCTCTAGGTTGACCCATCACTGAGCTCCAGTCTGCTTCCAAATCTCTGTCTCTGAAACACGGCCATTCAATCTTGCAGGGAGGTCAGTTTTATGTGTACTCAACAGGAAGAGCTTGTATAAGAGGTGAAGAAAAGAGAATATACCCCACAAGGTCTTTGCTGAGTCTCTTCTATCTGTGCTCCTTCTCCAACCAAATAACTGTGAACACTGAATGCAGAGCACAATGCCCTCCAGGCTAATGGGGAAGAGATGGCAGCTGTCCGTTCTTTGCACACTTCTGAAATTCCTGTTTATGTCTGCGTTGGTCTGCTTCTAAATGCCAAGGTCGCAGTTGACTCTGCTTGTTCCCTCTCACACGTTTATTTTTTTCTCCTACTCTGAAAACAGCCAGACACACTTAAATATATAAGCTTAAAAATACTTTAAAAATGTTTCAAGCAAGTATAACTTTTCTCTCTTTTAATTGCATTTAAAGCACTCTTTCTCCACTCCTACTATGCTTTTGGAACTGTGATGTGCTGATCTAAGGGAAAAAAAAAACAAAACAAAAGGTACTGAATCCTGGAAATCACAAGTTCTTGGTTTTAGTCCCACAATTGCCACGTATCCAGCTAAATGGGCAAGTTTATTTAATTTCTAAGTTTTCGTAGTAAGATGGGACCGATGATACCTGTTCCATTTCCTTCTCAGAGCTGATCTTGGAAATCAAAGGGAATCTAATGCCTAAAAATATTCTGTAGGCTCTAAAAGCAAAAGGTAAATACAGTTTGTTATTGTATTAAAAGTGGCCAGCCCTGGCTGGTGTGGCTCAGTGGACTGAGCACCAGCCTGCAAACCAAAGAGTCATTGGTTCGATTCCTAGTAAGGGCACATGCCTGGGTTGCAGGCCAGGTCCCTAGTTGGGAGCGTGTGAGAGGCAACCCTACATTGGTGTGTCTCTCCCTCTCTTTCCTCCTCCTTTCCCATCTCTCTAAAATAAAATAAATAAATGAAATATATATTTTTCAAAAGTAGCCAGGGAATTCTCAAGTGCAGTAGCAGTTGCTTGTAAGAATTTAAATTCTAAGAGTTGGTGAGTGTGGCTCTGGGGATGACAAAGTTGACCCATGCTCTCCCTCTCCATTCCTTTCCTGACCCTGCAGAGTAACCTGATCCACTACCTGGGCCTGAGCCATCATCTGCTCGCACTGAATTTTATCATCGTTTCTTTCGGCAAGAAAAGCGCATGGTCATCTCCTCAGGTGAAGGTGACCGACACTGACTTTGATGGCGTGGAAGTCAGAGTGTTTGAAGGCTCCCCAAAGCCAGAAGAGCCTCTGAAACGCAGTGTTGTTTATATCCACGGAGGAGGCTGGGCCTTGGCTAGCGCAAGTACGTCCTGGTCACCTTCAGCTTGTTTGGGGTTGCAGTTGACCTGGGGAGAGAGTTGTATATAATTAAGTTTGACTTCCTTATTGGGTACAGAGAGAGGGACCATTTGACTTGGCTCCTCTGGGCAGTCCCAGGTGCCCTTATTGTCCCAGCAAAAGTGTTAGTGGTGTACCCTTTTCATGCTTGAGAATGTCCTGATTTGAATGATTAATTATGTTTATAGCCCACATAAAGGTTTTTGCCTATTTGTTAGTTTGTTTGTTAATGAAGGTAGTCTGTTTTGAAAATATTTTTTGTGACCTAAGTCATAGACTAACTTATTATGAATAGCTTACAGTAGCTTTATATACCAAAACAAGGTGGGGTGTTGTTGGGCCAGAAGACGAGGGAATTATCTATAACTGTTTTGCCAACTTGTGTTTTGAAGACATCTTTCTGTGAAATAGAACAAGTATTTCTGAATACTCATTAACTCATCAACATTTCATCTGCTTAGGAAACCAAGGATGAACATATAAAAGTGTGCCACCATTCAAAAGAAGTGATCTGACAAAGTTCAAGAATGTTCTCTTTAGTGTTGGCTTAGTTTCATGAGCAGAGCAGGTTCACAATGGCAAGCTGCCCAGTGGAGCAGGCCAGCGGGAAGCATACCAAGGAGGAAGTGAGGGCCTTGTCTTTGCTGGTGACTTCCCTGGAGCTGCTTCCTCATCTTCAGCCCAGAGCTTTGGCATCCCCTTAATTCAAAGACAATGCCAACCAGTTCTAATTCATTTTTTAATAAGATTTTTTATGAGGCAAAGGTCAAAAGTATAACTTTTTCTATCAACTCCATTTCATTTAACTCCATATTCATCATTTATACTTTTAGTTGTTGATTTGTTCACATTTTCAACAGATGTTTACTGAGTACATAGGCTAGCCCAGGACTGAGAAGCTTCCTGGGGTACAGGACTTCCAGTACAAAAACTCAATTGTGTGCACACCTGGGCTTTTGATCGCCCTGATGTGTGCTAGGTGATGGGGATAGAAAAATGCATAAGGCAGAATCTTTTTCCTAGAAAAGAATGAATCTGTACCATTGGACAATTGCCAGGTGAGACATTATATTGGAGGCCAGGAAGGGTAAGTATAGGGATTGGTATAGGTTATGAGTCAACATGACCTTTTGTACATAATTCTGACTGATCACTTTTGCCAGAGGAAGAGTTCAGACTGAGGGAGATGTGTAGATGGCTATGTAGTTACTAAACTTCTGATTCTAAGACTGCCTTGGAAAGCCTATGGATAAGGTGATATTTGGCTCTCTGTTGGCACAATCCACTCTTAATATTTTGGAAGAAGAGCTAAGGGATTGATTTTTTACATTATAAAATGGCTTCTATCACTGCAAACCTTTGGATCTTCTTTCCAAGAATTGCTAAGGATTCTTAAAAATCTAGTTTGTTATGCATTGGTTTAAACAAAATATCATATTCAAATTGGTGACTTTCCTAGATTGCAGCAAATGAAGATGTTAAAAGAGAAAATGTTCATGGTTCTAAGAAGAAAACTGCTTATTTGCTGTGATTTTTGGAAAAGCACACCTTTGAAGAGCTACAAAGTCAGAATTAATTTGGTGCATTTCTTGGAGTCCATTATGAAATAAATGTTTAGTTAGTTAAAAATACATTCAAAGGCATTCTAATATGGATTTCCTGTTACTTAATAGCAATTGCATTTTATCAGACACTCAATTTAAATTCTGCATTTGTACATATAACTGTATTAAAGAGATACATGTTCACATTTGTTTTTGATTATTAATAATTTAAGTCTAAATGTAAAAGCAACCCACAGTTAGCAGAATTTAAGAAAAGACAGTATTAAATAATTTGTTTAATAGTGATTGCTCCTTTGTTTCTTTTAGAAATCAGCTATTATGATGAACTGTGTACAGCAATGGCTGAGGAATTGAATGCTGTCATTGTCTCCATTGAGTAAGTAATTAATACTAGTCATAGAAAAAAAATTTTAAGAATGAACTGGTTACTTTATTTTACAAGCAATAACACAAAGTATAAAATAAAGGTCCAGAGAGGTGAGGTGATTTTCCCAAGATTACACAAAACGATTTTTGATAGAACTTAGAATTTCTTGCACTCACTTATAATGCTTCGAATTATATTTTTATTTTAGTTTTGGAAACTAGAAGAAGAATTAACTGAAGTTGAGAGAAATATACTATCAGTTACCTACAGCATATAAATGTGATTACTGCCTTTTTTTCCCTCTTATTAATACAATAGTTATTTGTCTTCCTCTGTCAAACCCTGAACCAACCACTTTCCCCAGGCTGTGGGGAGATATAGGAAAAGGAACATCCAGGGCAGAAAAAAACATGGGAGAAAGAACTATGAGAGGTAGAGAAGGCTCCTTCACTTGGCAAAGAGGATGAGAAAGGTCACCATCAGGCGAAAGAGTCCCATGGCCTCTGAGAGGACAAAGCCCAGAATGCTGTAGGAGAAGAGCTGTTGCGTCAGAGAAGGGTTCCTGGCATCACCAACGACGAGGCTCCCAAACACAGTCCTAATTCCAAGCCCAGAGCGAGCCACCCGCACTGTGGTAGCCCCAGGGGCCCTGGCTGCTGGGTCGATGGCCTTTGAAATGGTGCTGGTATGGAAGCTGCTTCTAGAAACAAGTGAGGTCTGAGGACGCAGGCCCCCACGCTGCCTGCCGAGGCTGTCACCTGTCAGCGCCTCTGGTCGTTTTAGCCCCACTGCAGACAGTGACCCGCTCAGCAGCTGAGAGGTGCCCCGACCAAGGCCGGGGTGGAGACGGACTCGGCACAGGTGCACATTTTCAGGGGGTGAGGGGCTGTGGCAGGAGAGCTGCTCCCAGGGCAGAGAAGTCAGAGAGCTGATTACTACTGCTTTTTCAAAAACTAAAAACCAATCAACATTTTAAGAGAATCTCTTTTTACAACCAAGGGTTGTAAAAATTATTCTCCTGGAGTCAGGTTCTGCAACTCAAATGCTGTAAGCAGTAATGAGTTTAACAAATTTTATTATTATCATTGTCATCAGTATAGATATTTTGAGTTGTTTCTACCAATTATTTATTATAGTTCTACCAATCATTTATTAAAGTTGGTTTCTACCAATTATTTATTAAAATGAGTTCAACTAATTTTATTATTATCACTGGTATTAGTATTGATACTTTGATTATTTCTACAAATTATTTATTAGCCATCTTTCTGGGAAACTAAGAAGAGTGTGAATACTTATGAGAATCATGGTGACAGTAATAATACAACCATCATAGTACCTATTCTGTGGCAGACAGTGAGCAGGTGCTCTGGCCTTCCTTGACACCCTTATTAAAAAGTGCAGCCCACTTTTCCTCTGCTTTGTTTTTCTCCAGAACTGTCATCAACATCTGATAGACCATATGTTTAACTTATTATGTACTTATTGTACTAAAGGGAAGCACACAACATAAGTTTCATGAAGCCAGAGATCTTAGGGATTCTATCCCTTTTGCTTTGATTGTTGTGCCTGGAAACATTTTTGGCAGATAGTGGGCATTCAATAAATATTTGTGGGATGAATGAATAAGGAGTCCTGCTTAATTCTCATATAAATCATCCAAGATCAGTATTTTTATAGTTTCCTCATCGATGGGGAAACTGAGGCCTGAGAGTGAAGTACCCTTCATGAGGTCACCTAGCTAGCTGGTCACAGTGATGGAATGGAGAACTGAGCCAGGTCAAGTCCTTCCCCAGGCGCAGTATCAAGCCACTATCGAAGGAAATGGATAATGCCGAGTGACAGTGAAAGTGTTATGGCAACATCACTCGCTTTCCCTGCCTTGAGCTGATCCAGTCTCCTGTTCCTCTGCCTCTTTCTGCCAGCTGCCCTCCCATTCACAGCTCATCTTCTGCTTGCCCCCAGTCCAGATCTGAGACCTAAGAGAATCCTTCGCTCTGTAGTCCCTGGCAAGGACTGGTCTCCTGCGTCATTTGGGCGGCTCTGACCCTGTGAACAGGGTCACACAGAGGGATGTGTGGTTGCTTCCTCAGCAGATTTTCCTCTCAGGGAGGCCTCGCAGATCACTGAAGGGCCTTCAGGGACATTTTGTAATGCAGGAACCTTCAAGTAAATGATTATGTCATCTGGCCTGGGCAACGGGCCAGAGGAAAGCAGGAGCCATTTAAGCAGCTGAGCCCCATTATGGAGCAAGGTCCCACAGCTCAGTGCCTGGGAACCACTCAGAGCCCCTTCAGTGCTTTTCTGTGTGGCTCCAGCTCCTCTGAGGCCTCTGGAAAGGAAGATGGCCTTGCTTCACTTGGCACCATGAGGATGCCCCACCCAGGCTTCACCCTCCGGGGCTTCCACAGAAACAATTGGCAACATACCTAAGCTCTTCCATATGCCTTTCTCCACCTGCCAGCATCTGTTTCAAATGCAGTAGGTGTTCTTAGGCTTATCATAAAACACACAAGGATGCATGAGATGTTTTTAAGATTTTCTAAAAAGAGCTAAAACATAGGACTACTTTCATCTTTAGCTTTCCATTGGGCCTAATCTATACAGTGTAGCAACCAGAAGTTTATCACCTGGGAGGCAGCACTGCAGAGGCAAGTACCATTACTCATCACTGTGTGGCCTCAGGCAAGTCATTTAGCCTCCATTACTCATCACTGTGTGGCCTCAGGCAAGTCATTTAGCCTCATGTGCAAATGCGGTTAGGAATCCTTTCTGTGTGTCTAAAATGTGAGCTTCTGGGAACAAAAATCATGTCTTCTTTCCTTGAGGTCCCTATCACCCAGGACAAGGCTTAGCACATGTACTCTAGGCAAATAGACTTTGAGTTGGGTCAATGACTTCAGAGAGTTGTCCAGAGAATCAGTTTGGGCAATTGAGATAAAAGGGCTTCAGAGACCCAAAGGTGCTAGACAAGTCTGGAGGGTTAGTGCTGTAGCCCACAGAATGGAAAGGTCCAACCTACAAACTCATTTTTCAACATATGTTTGAAACTCACAGCACTTTTCTTTGCAGAAATAATGAGCTAAGATGCTAAGAATCCTGGCCAGCCAGCCCGCAAAGAGCTGTGTAACCTATGCTTTAGTGAAGGCATAGCCAACGTCATATGGTCATGTTTCTCTTGGAAAGTATCTTCAGATGTCTCACTTGAGAGCATATTTCTTCTCACTGCTCATGTCTTTCCTCTCTCTTTTATTCCATAAGTATCTATTGAGTTCCTATTATGTGCCAGTTACTATGTTAAATTCTGGTTACATACAATGCGAGTAAGACAGACATCATGCCTGCCTTCATGGGGTTTATAAGCCAGGTGAGAAAATAAACCTTGAAGAAGTCATGTTTAGCGTGATAAGTGATGTGAATTAGAAGAAGAGTAGTAACAGAGGCATCTAATAGGATTTCTGGAGACATCTAATAAGTAAGATCTTACCTAGTTTGAAGGATCAGAAACGGTGACTAGAAGTAAGTCATATTTGAATTGAGGTCCTCAGGATAAGTATTACCTAGTTAGACAAAGTGCGTTGGTCATGGAGGTCCAAAGTGGTGTAAGGAGAGGGCTCGGGGGGGAGGCAGGAGGCAGAGAGCACTAAGGGACTAAAACATGAGATGGCGAGGCTTACGCTTCTGGCGCTGACAAAGCAAAAGAAGAAATAAGGGTGGATGATCTTGAGAGTCAGGAGGACGGTGGACCCTTGGTTTTCCGGGAATTTAACCTTCTCCTAGCAGGGAGGCTGTCTGCATACAGCTGTTCCTCATGTTCGAGGCCCACAGGAGTGGGTAGTGGTGTCCAGGCGTTGCTTCATGTGGGATGAGGCCTCGGGGAAGGTTATAATCCGAGGAAACTGGTAGGTAGGGGTTGGGGACAACCCTGGTCCTGGAGTCACCTCACGTGAAATGCGCACCAGGAGTTGGAATGTTACTGGTCCTGGCTCAAGGTTTTGGGGACTGACCCAGTGACTGAGGTGTAGATAAGGCCTCAGGGTATAAAAAACAGGCAGTGCCTTCTCAGCTGCTTCTACAACACTATGCTATTTTACATAATAATTGCATGATAAGTACTTGTTAAATAAATGAAAAAGTTCATCTTATAATAGCAAAGATGCCTGGATGTATCCTCATTTATATAATCTAGGAAGGTCTTATTTTATAGCCATAAACTTATTTTCATAAAGTTCACTGTAGCTATAACATGGTATCTTTTTATCTATAGTTTATAAACTAAGACACAATACTAGAACCATAAAAAATAAGGGAAAATAAGATTTAATTTCTTTTTTAGAAGATAAAATGTAAGCTAACATATTGGCATGTTGAATATTATTAAATTCTATTTAATAAATTTTATTTTATCCATAAATTCTATTAAGTTCTGGAAAGCATTTATGTTGCTTTTTTGGATGTGAAAAACAGTTTCAACTTGTGTTTTGCTTTTCATTAAATCTTTACTACACTCATAAACTCTCCATTTGATGTGGATGGAGACTTAGTCCCATTCCATTACATGTCAGTGGAGGTATACACAGAGAACTTAAAACTTTACAGAGCGTAAGGAAGAACATGGCTAATGTAGATAGAAAAGACGCTGGAGTTGACAGCTAACAGAATTACCAAAATTGGGACACTTATGCCTCTTTTTTTTTTAATCCATAAAATTATATGAGTACAAGCTGACCAAATCACAGTGCTTCTAAGAGGCACAATACAACACCCGCTGTGACAAAGAGTTATAAAACCACACACTGAAAAACACAGAGCGGCAATGACCTAGCTGTGACTTTCCCTCGGCTCTTTACCTACCTGAGTCCTGAGCGGAGAAACCCTCATGTGTCAGTCCCATGTAGGCAGCCCTGGAAGGCAGGCAGACCAAATTCCTAAGGGTTCCCCTCCAAGAAAGGGAAGATTCGCTCCACTCAGTCCAGGCCAACCTGAGCAAACCCGAAGGCCAACATCCCAAATAATCCAATGCCTCAGAAAGATAATATTGTGGCTTCTTTGAAGAAGTAGTTTCTTTTATTCTTGCCACTATCATTAACTTAATGCATCTCCTTTTTAGACATATTTAACTCATGTCTTCTCGGTTCTCATTTTCTACTAATAAAAATCCCCAGGATTCTCTCTTGTGGTTTTGGTCTTTTAGAGTTTCAGGGCGGGTGGGGGTGGGGACTGGAGCTTCCCAAAAGGCCTGTGCTGCAGCTACGGAGCACCTGTGCCTGCTAAGCCCAGGGAGGCTGTGAAGCCTGTGTCACCCACACCTGAACCCCACAGAGCTATCTTTAGCCTCTGAAATGACGCAGAGAAAGGAGGCCAGAAGGACCTGGCACCAAGCCTGCTTGGGCTTCTGGGGCCACCTGGGGAACACTCTGGCTCTCTGTTTACCCTTGAGGTGAAAGGCGAGGTTGGCATCTGAATGGGAGGAGGCAGTTAGATAACCCCGGGGAGTCTGGGGAGCTCCCTTCTGGGCTTGGAGATAGGACTCGAGAAGTCTTCAGCAGTAACCAAAGCAACAGGGAATCACAGCCTTTGAATGGATCACAATCCTAGGCTTAATCACTCTCGGGATTTTGGTGAAGTATTCTGACACATCAGTTCTCTTGGGTGTTATTCTGACCCAATCAGCCAAGCCTTTGCTAATCTGAGCTCTCCCTTGCTCAAGGACTGGTGGTCAAAGCTGTATCAAGGGGCCTGTTTTGAGAGCAGAATCAGAAAGGAGGACCCTTCCTCAACCTTTATGCACAAACCACATTTAAGAACAAAAAGAGAACCCGTTCACAATCCTTGCACTTTTGCAATTTCATTATATGTTCTTTTAATGGAAAGGAAGTATCTACCAGTTAGAGGAATAAATAGATTCTTTCTCTGCAGCTGTCTCTCACAGCAAGCACAACATGGATGCAATTATTGATTTGTTTCAGATAACCTCCACTGAAGATGTGGTTCTCTACGACTGAGGAGAATATTAACCTTTCTGTATTTTCAAGATGAATCTATTGAGCTCCTCTTGGGAGATGATGAAAAGGGAAAAAAAGGGGGGGAGGCCAAAAAAAAAAAAAGAAAAGAAAAATGAGATTTTATCTCACTCCTGCTGAATCTCATAGGAGTATAATTTCATTCTGGAATATCACATATACCTTTCACCTAACTGGCACTGCATGAAGAGAACTTAACGCCCTTGTCCTCAGTACAAGAGTGTACACAGTGTTTCAGGTTAGGTTATTTTGAGGGTGAATGTCCATTTCAAGGTCACCAGAACACTAGCGACATTCATGGCTTCAGCTTCCACAGGCTTGAAACAACTTGCACTACCCCTTGATTTAGGAACAATTTGCCAGCCTTCCTGATCATTGCTCCACCTCCCTGTCACTGTTAATAAAGTGGGTGCTGATTATTTCAGGTAGGTGTACATCAAACTCTTTAGTACCTAATGCTCACTTTCTGTCACAGGTGGGCACAGATAACCATGTTCTTGGTGATCATGGACAAAGAACTGAACCGAACACACAGAGAGTTTATAGCAGAAAGAGAAAGAGAGCAAATGTATTAAGTGATAGTGCACTCCACAGATCATGGGAGCACGCCAGCTTGGAGCAGAGATTGAACTCTGGCTGGAGGGATTCTATTCTTATAAGGCAGAGATCTCCTAGCTAGCTCAGCGGGGTTTTATTATGCATGTACAAGTAGTTATATTACTTTTAGGCTACTGCTCATGGGTTCTACCATGATTTTCCTTGACTGGCCACCAGGGAAGGGGTCTCACAATGCTAATTTATTATAATGAAGCAGGGGTCATGTAACATCTCTGCAGGTGCAGTCATGATTCACCATGATTCAGCACTTTTCCAGAAAGCAGGGAAAACTGGTCCTAGAACAGGGTCTCTGTCCCATATCACTGTCCCTTGTCTTAGCCCCGGGGCACCTCCAGAGTTTCCTTCCTCCTGACTATCTCCTGCCTCATATCCATCTACTGCAAGAGAATGTTGACGTGTCTGTGTTATGATCTTTTGTCAGAGAGATTTTGAGGGCTTCAGGAGGGAGAGAGTTACTTTTGGCTGGGCTCTCAGATGGTTTCACGGTTTCATGGGAGAAGTGGCATTTGAAATGAGACTTAAAGGACAGAAACATTGAAGAGGAGTTGCTGGGGGAAGGGCCTAGGGGATGGAGACAGGGACCAATGCATTGGGAATGGGAACAGGGAGATGTGTTCAGAGAAAAGGAACAAAGTGGCTGGATACAGTGACATTTCTGAACCTTGGCTGCACGTTAGAATTACTACTGGGCTCCACTCCAGATCAAATGAATTGGAATGTTCTGCAGAGGGGCTCAAACCTCAGTGCTTTTATAAATCCCTCAGGATTATCTTGTGTGTGTACAGAGCTGAGAAACTGAACTATGCATAGAATATAGGAAGTGGCGTCGTTGGAGCTGTGCCAGACAAGTAGGTGGGTTAAGAACAATTTATGTCTTTAAAGCCATATGGCTTACTGCTTTCCTCACCACAGATAGTGTTATATGACATATTTTATATGCAAAAGGTATAAAATAAATCTTTAAAATTTTGTTTGGAGGAAAGAAAAGAAACATAAGAAATATCCAAACCTGCAGAGAATTTTTGGAAGAGTTTATTTGAGCAAAACTGATGATGATTGCTGGGAGGCAAGATCTCAAATACCCCAGAGAATGGTAGTTTGTGGTTTCTCTTATGCATTTGGAATTAAGGAGGAAATATAAGATGACATGAGGGTGAGAGAAAGCAAGGCAGGGGTTAGATCATAGGATGGTTAACAAGATTTTCTGTGCTCCCTTGGGGGTGGTTACCCCTTTGAGGGGTATTACTTCTGGCATTTCAAAGGTGTATTAACCTAGATGCACAAGAACAATAGACAGGTCTGTCTTCAAACCCTTCCACTAAAGAAGTTATAGGCCTGGGGCCTGACGACCCACCATAACCTGCCCTGTTAGGAGTTTATGATTTATTGTAACACCTTTTCTCATCCACAACATGTACTGTGTGCCCAGGCACTCTGCTTGGTGGTTTGTTTTGAGAATATTGCAAAACCGTTGAAATCATGAGAGACATATGAGGATGTCTGAAATCTACAGTTTTGAGAATTCACTGCTTTGGTAGGGCTCTGAGAAAAGTACACGCAAACTATTAAAAGGCAGTGAGTTGAAGAAAGAGGATTTTACAAGGTGGGTCCTCATGCGTTTCGAAGTCAGCTGTGAATTCACATCACAGATTTGCCACTTACTAGCTGTTGTAGACAAGATACAAATCCTCCTTGGGTCTCATGTTTTCATCCTTAAACCCACAGGTTTGCTCCGAGATTTGAGTAAAACACGTCTGTGGAGCACTTGGTGAGGAGCCTCACCTCGCAGGAATAACATTTTTTATAGAATGTACACATTTATTAAATTGCTCAAACATCATTCCTGAGTTCACACTAAATTTTGTTCTTCTAGTAGGAGGCATGCACGGTAATAGGTAGTTAAAGCTGGTTTGGGGGAGTCTTCTATCACTGCTACATGATGGGCAATTGGGACTATAGTTGCTGGAACTCATCAGTTGCTTTTACTTCAGATCTACAAATTTAAAATAAAATAAAAAATGCAGAATCCTCTTTCAGTACTTTGCAGGGACACAGCTCTGAACAAAAATAGCACATACATATATTTTTGCATGCTTTCTTTGGCTCGACCACTCATGAATTTCCTCCTGATTGTCAGTTTCCATGGCTATAAAGATTTTACGGAACTTTTGTTATACTCCTGTGGTCTATTTCCAGCTCCTTTGAAGGCTCAGCTTACACTAGGTGACCTCAGAAATATCTAGTTTCACTGCATTGTCCAGTCTGTGAAAACAGTGTCCCTTCTTATGGAATAAAACTAGGGGATGTTTCTGGCTTGAACCAAGGGAAGGAAAGGGTTGGGGAGGTCTTTGAAGGTGCCTGGAAGACTCTTGCACTATAAACTATTTTTAAATATGTTTGTTCTGTTATCTGAACCAGTTATTAACTGGCTGATAAGGTTTGAGGCAATAGAACTTTTTTAGATTAACCGTTTCTCCTTATTCAAAGTCACGAAGACCTTTTCAGAAGCAATATCCAAAAATTTAATTCATGTATGTGTGCTAATAGAATATGTTCTGACCTTTTCTGGGCCACCAAGAAAATAGTTTATCATGATATATGGAATCCTGATGAAACAAAATAGCCTTTATTTTCACAACTTAAGTTACTAAATGCATTAGTTTTTATTTCATTAAAAGAATTAAGACTTCAGCTTAGTAATAATGAAGTTAAGAAATTGAACCCTTGTCCCAGATTTGGGGGTAAATGGAAGCATGTGAGATGTCTCCACCTAGTGGACAAAATGGTGTAATCCTACTCCTTTCACCAATTATTACCAATGAAATGCCATAATAGCAGCAGCTTTAAGACATGGTGAAAATCGACTGGAGAAAAACACATTTTGGATGATTAATTGATCATCATAGCTGAAAAAAAAGATGTAAATTATAAAACTTATTTTATCTGTAACAAGGCAACAACTACGGGAATTTCTAATTGCATTTACAGTTTTTAATTATAGTAATTCCTCAGTGACCATACTACATTATTATTTATCATAGTATTTCACAAATATTTGTCCATTTGACTGTACAGTAGTCCCTCCCTATATCGCGGGTCACTTATCGCGGCCTCACTGTATGTTGGGGTTTTTTAAAATATTATATTTAATTATTTATTGAGGATTTTTTGCTTTATCGTGGGATATTGCGGTACTGTATACGTATGTTGTTAAAGCTACATAGGTTTAAGAGTGTAGAATAAATGTAAGGTTCCTACTTCGCAGGGGGGTCTAGAACGTAATACCCGCGATAAGTGAGAGACTACTGTATCTACACTGCATGTGAAGCTAGTTAGTTAAATAGCTGGATTTTAGATGGAGAAAATAAATGGCCTTGTAAGAGTAGCTTAGAAAAAAAAAGTTTCTGAGAATAGCAATGCTAATTATAAAATGGAAATTAAAAGACCTGAGTTCTTAACTATTATTAGATTTTAATAAAGAAGGTTCTATCCTACCTTGTTTTGATCTGTGTTAGACTTATTTATTGGGTTGGACAAAAAGTTCATTCAGTTTTTTCCATATAATGACTCTAGTGTGCTTAGTTGTCTTTAACTTCATGTGAACCAATTTTGTTAGATTGTATTGTGACAGCTGTCATATCTGTGTGCATTTAAAATATATGTATCAAAACTGGCGAACTTTTGTGCAGCCATTTTAATATTGAAGATGGAAGAAAATATGCAACATTTTTGGTGTATTATGATTTATTTTTTCAAGAAAGGTAAAAAAAACTTAACTGAATTGCAAAAAAAAAATGTGCAGTGTATGGAGAAGGTTCTGTGACAGATTGAACGTGTCAAAAGTGGTTTGCAAAGTTTCTTGGCACTACTGACATTTTGGTCAAATAATTCTTTGCTGTGGGGCTGTCTTATGCATTAGAAGATGTTTAGCAGCACCCTGGCCTCTACTCACAAGAAGCAAATAGCAGGAAATAGCCAACATACTCAAAATACCCAAATCAATAAAGTTATTGGTGAAAATTAAAAATGTGTCTTTTATTTTACAGAAAGACTAAACAAACTTTTTGGCCAACCCAATACAAATCAAATACTATAACTTCTCTGTGCCTCAGTTTTTCCATTTGCAAAATAAAGGTATTAATACTCACAAAAGGTTTACTGCTTGAATGATTATGTGCCTAGCACATTGATAGATACTGGACACACAATGATGAATGAAACACAGTCCCTGATATTAGAGAACACACCCTTTAGGGGAATACATAAAAAAATCCTTTCAAGATGAGACAGTAAGAATAGTAATATATCCCAGCACATAGAAGCATCAAGGAATAGTAGCTAGCTCAGCCTCAGAAGGAAGTGTAGTTATAGTCAAGGAAGGCTGCCTAGAGGAGGCCAAACCCTGGAGTAAGGATTAAAGGATGGATGAGAATTAGTAAGGAAGGAAGGAGGGTGGACACTGAGAGAACTCTCCAAGATAAGACCACCAAATATGCATTTGTAATAATTCATGAGCATTTGACAAAACCAGGGTATTTGGGGCTTTTTGTTTTATTTTATTTTATTTTATTTTTTGACTCTTAAAAGAATATGAATCCTTCTAAGTGCTCAGATTATGATCCCAAAAGGGAATCTGATCTTGCAAAGAGGGGCAGAAGGAGAAGCCCCAGAAGTGTCCTAAAGGGCCTGTCCTGGGCCGTCTGGCAGATTTGGCTTCCTTTTTGCTGGTTGACAGCTGGCATTTTAGGTGCAGCCTTCCAGACAGTGAATGTATTGCTTGGGTCTAATGTCAGACTGGCATGACTTCTTTAGTGGAGTACAGTTTTACTACATTTACCAAGTCAATCATGAAAAATGCCATATGGTTAATGCTGCCACGTCACACTCTAACCCAGAGGTGTTATCAATAGAACACTGACTTCTAGAAAAAGATTCCAAATTTGTTGTGGTTCTATCCATATCTTAATAGTCAACATCTGTCTTTTACTTTGAAGTTTTGTTTTTGCATTGGTAGTGGTAAGTGTTTGTTTTTGTTTGGTTTGGTTTGGTGGGTAACAGTAAAAAAAAAAAAGAAGAAGAAGAAGAAAGGAGAAGAAGGAGGAAGAGGAGAAGGAGAAGAGGAGGAAGAAGAGAAGGAGGAGAAGGAGAATTATTGATAATACAAAAATCATTACATTTTAAAACTAAGTATTTGGTCTGCAAGAAAATAAATGATTTATTTTTATATTTATTTCAACTCCTTACCTGTTTATTTCTGGCATCCAAAAGAACCAGTGTCTTCATAAACTTTAAGTGGCCTGTAAAGACTTAGTGAACCCTTAAATTAATTACAACTTTTGTCTTCGCAGATACAGGCTGGTTCCAAAGGTTCATTTTCCTGAGCAAATTCACGATGTTGTGCGTGCCACGAAGTATTTTCTGCAGCCGGAAGTCTTACAGAAGTATTCAGTTGACCCAGGCAGAATTGGCATTTCTGGTGACAGTGCCGGTGGGAATCTGGCCGCCGCCCTGGGCCAACAGGTAACAGACTGCTGTGAGGTAGCAGGAGGGTGCGGGATGATGTCCGGAAGAGCAAACGCACTGTCCACTACGCGTGGCAGAGGCTGAGCCAGGCTGGTCACTATCGGCCAAGTGATTTGGAGGGCTGAGCTTGGAGAGCTCTCAGAGGTCTTTCCAAAGCAGGAGACTGGTCACTGGAAGCCATGTCATCTCTGAGTCCTTGTAAAAGCTCCGAGGACAATCAATATGAGAAGAGGCCTAGCATTTTAGAGACCCCCTTGCTCCTCAGGGAAGGCATGGGAATTAAGTATTTCCTACTCCTCTTCTATGCTGGACTTCCAAAACGGGATATTTTTGCTTTAATCCAGTTGTTGTGATTGTTTCCTTAGAACTTTTGGCCAAATTAAAAAATTAAAAAGTGTTTCCCAATTTTTTTTTAATATGAAAATAAAATTAAATCGTTCTCTCACTTGAAATGTAATAATAAATCTGAGCTTTACCTGGTTAAATTCCTTGAAAACAAAATTTGAGGCAGATGTACACGCTCAAAGATACATACATTTTCTTCCTGTTATGGATTTGGCCAGAGAAACATTCTGAGCTGCCCTAAATTAAATGACAGCAGGCTGGAGGGTGGGAGGAAGAGGTAAGAGGTAATCAGTTAAAGAGCCTCGGGCTCCATCCAGAAGAAGACTGCTCACATTCCTGAATGGATGTTAAAACTCTGAATCAACTTCCAGGTGGCTATTTAAAAATAAAAGGCTGATCACCAGATACCGCCACATCCTGCTTATGCAGGAACTTTCCAGACTGTGGCCCACAGCCGATCCCAGAGTAGGAAGTATTTCTTCCTCAGGGACCATGCACCTAGCCCTGAACCTTCCCTGCTTCGCTGTTGCCACCCCTCCTTATCTACAGCCAGTGTCAGTTCTTTCAAACTGCTTACCGTACACCCCTCTTCCTCGAACCCATTGTATCAAGAGCCCTTTCAGCTCCAGGATGGTGGACAAGTTTGTCTTCTGCTTCCAGCCCTGCGACTGATGTTCAGACTGCAGGTCCCGGGACCTGGTCCTTTTTCTGGCCAGCACAAGACTCCATAACCCTTTCCTTCCAGAAAAGCTTTTGGCTGCATAGTTTTTCATTTAACGTGTCAAATAACTGAAGAATAGCATCTCTGTCTTACCCCTGGCTGGTTTGGCTCAGTGGATTGAGCGTTGGCCTGCGAGCTAAGTGTCGCTGGTTCGATCTTCCAGTCAGGGCACATCAGAGAAGGAAAACTCTGACTCCAAAAAACCTCCGCTGCCTTGCGGCATACCTCTTCAGGGGAAAGGCTAAGGGAGTAAACCCCGACAGAAAATCCGGAGCCGAAGTCCCTAAGGCGGTTTGACGTTGTAGTCAACACCGGCAACTCCTGCGGCGCACCTGAAGCCAAGCTGTATTGACTCCGTCTTTCCCTTGGACCCTTCAGCTGCGAAGAGAGGGGGGGGGGTGTGCTGCATGGGCAACAGCAGACCCTCCATATCACCCTGCCCAGGATCTGTAGCTTCAGCTTCACTGGAGAGGACACTCCAGCGTCATCACAAGATGTCGATTCAACACGGGAGGAGACAGATACCGTGTCACTCCCGAGTCGGACTGCACAGCCATTCTCGGCGGTGCAGATAGACTCTTAAGAAGCTACACCATCGTCTCTTGAGACGGAGTAGCACCTGCCTTTTTATTTGTGGTGTACTTTGGTTTCTTCCCCTCTTGCTATAATTAAGAACTTCATTCTCCACTCGGCATTGGCAAGTTTGCTTCCCATGTGTCCAGATGCAGTAAGAAGTCAGTCCTGGCTCACTGGGGAGGCTTTACAACCACACAGAAGAACTGGGAAGGAATCTAGGCCCCCTGGGCAGCTGCAGGGCTATGGGCAAATCCCTTAATTAACTTCTCTGAGCTTCAGGAAAATGAGGATAATGTCATCTGGTTGCAGGGCTGTTGCCAGGACTTACTTAGTGAGATGATGTATACACAATGCTTGGCACATATCAGTAGTACTATTTACTGAACATTTCCTCACTTTTACAGAGCAAGTACATCTTCCCTGGGGACGGGGCTCATTGTGAAACAAAATTGTAAGGCTACAGTTACCTTGAAGGTTATTTGTTGCATACAGTGAGCTAGTTAGCTGTCTTATAAAGTTACATAAAATTAAATCAACCATTTGAGACACTAGAATTACGAAAGGAGGCAATGCATTCATATTTGTGGGAGGCATGTGGGAACTGAGATCTGCTGAGATCGGGGTTCCTTCCCATTCCTGTTTTGACTTCAATCTAGGGCACGTGCTCATTAGGCAGAGCGGTGGGTACATCGCCGGTACTATGTATGTACAATCTCACTCTCTCACCAAGCACGGAGACTGAGCACCCATCAGAGGAGGTGCCCGGAGGCCCTACTAAACGCTTCGGAGTCTTGTCATCTGTTCATTTTCCTACCTTTCTCCTTCAGAAGAGTCAGACTAGCTTTTTCTCCCCAGGAAGCCATTGCCTTTTGGGGCTTTGCAGGGAATACAAAACTAAATAAGGTTCACATATTATCCATCCACAATACCCAGTAAGGTGCGCTAAGTGCCGAAGGATAGACACAAATAACGTTAGTGAGGGTTTAAAGATCTGACAGATCATGTACCTTTGAAGTGTTCACTCAAAATTATGAGTTGCAGACATCATACCTTCCTTAGTAAATATCCAGCAGCTTGATAGGGTGGTGGTGGTGGTGGCGGCGGTTGGTGATGAGGAATTACTTATTTTTTTAAACTACATTAATCCCATGCCTGCTAGAAATTTAACAACTGTATCCTATTGACTGATTCAAAGTAACACATTAACCTATTTTTTGAGGTGTGGTTTCTGTAAAAGGAGCTGTGTAAAATAAAATAATATGTTTGCTTCTTCTTCTCCAGTTTAATCAAGACGTCAAGCTGAAAAACAAGCTCAAAGTGCAAGCTTTAATTTATCCAGTCCTTCAAGCTTTAGATTTTAACACACCCTCTTATCAACAGAACATGAACACCCCAATCCTGCCCCGTTATGTCATGGTGAAGTACTGGGTGGACTACTTCAAAGGCAACTATGACTTTGTCCAGGCAATGATAGTTAACAATCACACGTCACTGGATGTGGAAGAGGCCGCTGCCCTCAGGGCCCGTCTAAACTGGACATCCCTCCTGCCTGCCTCCATCACAAAGACCTACAAGCCTGTGGTACAGACCACAGGCAATGCCAGGATCGTCCGGGAGATCCCTCAGCTGCTGGATGCCCGTTCTGCCCCACTCCTCGCAGACCAGGAAGTCTTGCAGCACCTCCCGAAGACCTACATCCTGACCTGTGAGCATGACGTCCTAAGAGATGATGGGATCATGTATGCAAAGCGTTTGGAGAGTGCAGGCGTGGAGGTGACCCTGGATCACTTTGAGGATGGCTTCCACGGGTGCATGATTTTCACCAGCTGGCCCACCAACTTCTCAGTGGGAATCCGGACTAGGAATAGTTACATCAAGTGGTTGGATCAAAACCTGTGAAGAAGTAAAATTTGTAGAATGCTTGTGCCCCTCTTGACCTGCGCCTGCTTTGGAAAAACACGCACTTTTTAGTTAATTAATTGCCCTCCTTGTTATTTGTGAGTTATGGAATCTCTGTTCCCTTCTCTATGTTAATTTAATTTTTAAAAATTAGTTTGACTAACATAAGTACAAAAACATCCACATCTGGTTCTCCAAGTGGGGAAATCTCTCTCTTCTTGCTTTAGCCAAACAGCTACAAATAGCCACTGCAGCAGAGAGCAGGACTAGGAGCTGGAAATAGCTGTGGGCCTTGCCTTCCCCAAGTTCTTTTTAGAAGAAATACTTCCAGCTCTTGGTGATACAGTAATCTTTAATGAGTTAAAGGTTACTGGAGCACCCAGAGGGCTCTTTAATAAGTTAAAGGGCCCTTTGGTGGGCTCTTCTTCAACTTGCTAGAGTTTACTTTGAGTTCAGAGCACTGTTAAATGTGTGCACTTTAAGGTCAGTGCTGGGTACCAAGTGGCCCCTGTACTTTGTGGATGGGTGGTGGTGTTTCCTATGGGAATTTTGGCAAAGATGTTCTAGCAAGGACACGTTTCTCAAATGACTTTCTCCCTTCAGAGTGTTGATTTTATGAGATAACTATCTGTAAGTCCAGTTGGATTATGATGATACTTGAAAGTTACCTTCCACCACTGTTACTAGAAAATGCAAGGTTGCATGCACTGGATAGTACATTGTTAGGTTTCTTGGTTATGCTGTCTCCTTGGAGGAAAATTTTTGGGACCAAACTTACTTAAATTTAGAATAAATTTTCCATTAAAGAACAAGTGAAAACAGACAAACCAACCAACCCGTTGTTTTTCTAGTAAATACTTCTGACATAAATTACTAATATATTTGGCATTGTCAGAAAAAAAAGTTTAATATTAGTTTAAAAGTAGAAAAATACTTGTAGAAGGTCTAGTTTCTTCTTGAAAACTCAACTTTTTCACTTATATGGCTTTAAAATGGGGCTATTTTGGTATATATATAGCATTGTTTATTTTTTAAGTTATTTCATGTTAAAATATGTAGCTTGACTCAAGATTTTTTTAGAATAAAGTCTATAATGAATATTAAAAATAATAATATTTTTAAAAACTACCCTAGAATTATATCTACATGTAATTTTATGGAAAAGGTATAATAGCTGTTAACACTACTATACATTAGGCCTAAGTATTGTGATGTTCACATGCATATACAAATTAAGATCATTAGAAACTATGACTTCACTTAGCAAAGTCATCTGAGTTTATAGTTTATAGCTTAGGCAAGACACACACTGCTCACCTCTGCTCTTTATGTTCAGAGGAGCACTAGCTCACAATCTTCTGGGCGGAGGGCATACACTGGCACCTGGTGCCTGCACCCTCATTGTGTCCTTCCATCAAGTCCAGAAGCTCCAATAGCCCAAGTGTAAACTGATGTAAAGCCTTCACTGCCAGTGGGAACATCTGTGGCATAACAAGAAACCAATTCCAACGTGAGCTGAGTACCTCTGCTTTCCTTCCTGCCACTCCTATGTCTCCCTCAATCTGCTTCTTCCAGGGGCTGTAGAAAGCAGCCATCCAGCCATGTCATGACACAATTTAATACATTTATCAGTGGAGAGAAAGTAGAACCTTTTGCTCATCTGAAAGATGGGTATTTCCCACTTCTGGCAATGACATAACAGATGAAAATTCGCAGTTATTTTTTTATTTATTACGTAAGCCAGTTGCATTTATTGTGCAAAACAGAAGTAAATGCAACAGTGTGTGTGTATGGGTGTGCCTATATGTGTCTAAAAATAATTGTACAGGTTAGCGTACTAATATACTCAGGCAAGTCACTCAACCTCTCTGGGTCTCTTTCCCTTTTCTCTAAAATCAGAGAATTGATTACTTGATTTAAGAGGTTTCTTCCAACTATAAGTTCCAACCATTTTTGTCAGACTGACAAGTTATATTGACCTCTTCTGCTACATTGTTTTTTTGTAGGTCGTTTATTTCATGTACACAGATACATGCATCATCAAAGATATTTTTTCTTAAAAATTAGGATTTTAGTTATTACTTTCTTGTAGTTAACCTTCTCGTTTAATATTATCCTTTTTGACACCCTTTGAAGGAACCAATGTTTGCACCTTATTTTGAGGTTATCTACCTCTGATTAAGCAAAGAAAACATAATGCATGCACAGACTTCCTTAAAATGACATCCCTTGCCCCTAGAATTATAAGCCAAATCCTTTAGCAATTATAGACAATTAATGATTCCAGATCTCTGAAGGGATCTCTCAGATGAAAAGGGGAGTGGGTGAAAAAAAGGGGGTCAAGCACTGTTTCTGATGAAGTACTTGAGTTTCATTAAAGCTTTTATACATGTGAATGATTTATTTAATGACTTGCACTGTGTCCCACCTCAGACCTTGAAACTGTCCTTGTAATAATCACAGTTGTGAATCATGATACACAAAACCACTAGATGCAAGACAGGCTCTCTAGCAACCCCAAATGGGAGTGCTAAGAACTCCTTTGGAAAGCCTACAGAGTTTATGTTGAAGATATTTTGAATTGGGGTGAGTTCATTTTCTTTTTGTTTGTCTGTTTTTTAAGTTTATGCTCTGCAGATTGATATGTATATATTTTAGTGTTATGGCTTTGTTTTGTTTTCCTATTTTATGAAAAAGTTGATAGCCTTTTTGTAATATCATTGTTGTTTGTGAAATATGAACATAAATATATGAAGAAAAAATCTTGAAGTGCAGCAAAACATAGCAAAGTGTCAATTAGTCTTAATGTTTTTTTCCATTGATTTGTGAAGAAGTTAAGACTATTATATAATTATCTTGGTGGATAGAATATTTTATGCATGACCTTTTAACCTGTGACTTCTTGCTTATTTCCCACTGCAAAGGGAAAGGCAGATTTTATGAAGGATTTTAGCAGCAGATCTGTTTTATAAGATGAAAATCCAGTATGGAGGTAGGAAAGTATATGTCTGCTTTGACTCATGTTTGGAAATAAAGTGGCTCCATCTGGCACTGTGTTCCTCGTCTGTTTTTCTGGTTTCAATGTCTCTCCTTCTTTCTGTATCTCAGATTCCTAGCCACAATTCTACTCCAGTCTTCTGCCCACTGGTGTCCCCCAGCTGCCTTTCAGGAGAGGTAGCTCAGTGGCCTCCACCGTGACATTCATTTCATGTCTGGATACAGTAATGTGCTGCTTATCTTGGGGAAACCTGTCAAATATATAATCTTTTAAGAAGTTACTTAGAGCCCTGGCTGGTGTGGCTCAGTGGATTGAGCACCAGCCTGTGAGTCCAAAGATCACCGGTTCAATTCCCACTCAGGGCACATGCCTGGGTTGTGGGCTAAGTCCCCATTGGGGGCATGTGAGAGGCAACAGATCATGTGTCTCTCACGTGTTTTCTCTCTCCAAAAATAAATAAGTAAAATCTTTTTTAAAAAAAGAAAAAGTTATTTAGAGACCAGACATTCCCCCAGGCTGAGGCAAGGAGGGGAGTGCTCCACCCAAGAATGGTGGCATCTGCTGTGTGGGAAAGGGACTCTCATGTCCCTTCAGCTCTCTCCCTAGAGCCGCAAACCCCAGTGTCTCTTCACATGAGTCTAGTCTGCTCCACCCTCCCTCTGCCGGAACCAAGGGATGTCCTGGAAATCTGGACAGCAGACACCTAACTCAGGCTGGAGGCATTAGAGCAGGCAACATCTCAACCCAGCACGGGGTAAAGATATTTCCTTCATGGCTTCAGGGCTCATTCAAAGCCCAAGACTTATGATGGAAAAATTGCTTATCCTCCAGGGATCAAGGAAATCTCAGATAAAATATCCAAAGAGAAGATGGTGTGATGGTTAAAGATGGTTGTGAAAACTTTCATGGATATGGACCAGGATTCTGAAGAAAAAAAGGGAGCTTTATTTTATTTAAAGATAGCTTTACATCTTGCTTCAGACTTTTTCCTCAAGCATCCCGATAAAGATGTTTGCCTACTGCCAGCCTGCTGCCTTGCGGATTTTTTTCAGGATTTACGCTCCTGAAGCTCCTTACACATCGCCTGATAAACTGAAGGGTAGATTTATGTTTATAACAAGGCAGTTGAAGGGGTTAGAGGATACAAAGAGCCCACAATTTAATAAATGTTTTTATTTACTTGACAACATTGCCTGGGTTAAGTCATATAATATATGCTTTAACTTGGAAGGTAGCATTGAACTTTTTTATACAATTCTACAGAATGTTATTTTCAGTTATAAACAATAGCCGCAATTGGAACGTTCATATGCACATAGACCTCATGAGTTCTACTATTTGTGAAGGCAATACAGTATCTCAGGAGCTTTTGGATACAGTTTTGGTAAATCTGGAACCTGCCCAGAAGAATTTAAACAAGCAAGCATATGATTTGGCAAAGGTTTTACTCAAAAGGACAGCTCAAGCTATTGAACCATGTACACTATTACCAATTTTAAAAATCAGGTTCTGGAGAGCTAAGTAGGAGAAACAAGATGGCGGAGGAGTAAGTGGAAGCTACACTAACTTCCTCCTAGAACTAGTCTGGATTTACAATGTAATTTTGGAGAAATCATCTGGAATAACCTACCGAACACTAGCTGGAGAGAAGTATTATAACCACGGAGAGACAGAAAAGGCTGCTACATCACAACGTGACCGGTAGGGAGTGCGGAGACGCGGAAGGGCTGGCTGGGCTCACACGGGTGGCTGCTGAAGGGACTGAGAAACAGCTCAACAGCCGGGGATTCCCCCTGAGAAGGGCAGGGTCTAAACCCCCAGCTGGGCTTCCCAGCCTACAGCGACAGAGTGGAAAGTAAAATAGTATCAGCTGTGAAAAGCGAAAAGCCACAGGCTTTCTTGCTAGCCGGAGAGAAACAGCAGGAGAAAAAGAGCTCTTAAGTGGATCACATACGAAAATATTTTGGCCACCACTTACCCTGGGCTCAAGCAGAGGGAAGGCAGAGAGGACTGGAGACACTTGGGGAGAATTTGGCACGGTGGCTTTGAGGGGAGAACTGGAGGAGCAGCTGACTGGGTCCCAGTGCTGACTCATCCCCAGTACTGCGGGTAGACCATTCCCCTCCAAGTGGCGTCAGCCTGAGGGGAAGCAAAAGCCCTGCCTGCAGGAATTAAGCTGCCACACCCACAGTCCTTAAGCCTGACAGCTAATCACAGATTGAATAGATTAACAATCAAAGAAGACAGACAACAGCAGTAGATCCCTGGAAGTCTCCAACAGGCTGCCTAGGCCCAGACTGGTACATGATCTGACGCCACCAGAGGCAGATCCAGGAAGTGCAGATCATTCCAAGAAGCACCAACAAACAATAGGAGTCAAAAAAATGGGGAGACAGAGAAACAACCTCCCATCAAAAGGAAAGGTAGAATCCCCAGAAAGAGTGCTAAATGAAATAGAGGGGAGCGAACTATCAGATATGGAATTCAAAACATGGATTATGGAGAAGCTGAATGAGCTCAGCGGAAACTTCAAAGAACTCCAGAAAAACTACAAGGAACTCACAGAAAATTACGTGAGCATGAAAAAGGACATAGAAGCTATCAATAAGAGCCAGGAGGAAATGAAAAATACGATCTCTGAATTGAAGAACACAGTAGAAGGAATTAAAAGCAGGCTAGAGGAAGCAGAAGATCGGATCAGCGAGCTGGAGGACAACCTACACAAAAACTCCCAGACAATGCAACAAAATGAAAAAAGACTGAACAAGACTGAAGAGGTTCTAAGACAGCTGCAGGACAACATGAAACGTAATAATATCCGTATCATAGGAATTCCAGAAGGAGAAGAAGAAGAGCAAGGGATAGAAAACCTCTTTGAAAAACTAATGACAGAAAACTTTCCTAACATGACGAGAGAAAGAGTCACGCAAGTCCAGGAAGCACAGAGGGTCCCAATGAAGATGAACCCCAACAGGCCCACTTCAAGACACATCATAATTAAAATGCCAACATTCAAAGACAAAGAGAGAATCCTAAAAGCAGCAAGAGAGAAACAACTAATAACATACAAGGGAGCTCCAATAAGGCTATCATCAGATTTCTCAGCAGAAACACTACAAGCCAGAAGGGAATGGCAAAAAATATTCCAAGCAATGAAAAACAAAGGCCTACAACCAAGAATACTCTACCCAGCAAGGCTTTCATTCAAAATGGAAGGTGAAATAAGGAGTTTCCAAGACAAAAGAAGGCTAAAAGAATACATCTCCACCAAACCAGCATTGCAAGAGATGCTAAAGGGTCTGCTTTAAGAAGATGAAGAAACAGAGAGACAGAGAGGAACACGAGTACAAAGGGGGAAAATGACAATGAATAAGTACTGAAAGAAAGAAGGAACTTCTACCATTTGCAACAACATGATTGGAACTAGAGAGAATTATGCTTAGCGAAATAAGCCAGGCAACAAAAGAAAATTACCTTATGCTGTCACCTGTTACAGGAAACTAATGAACAACACAAACAAATGAGCAAAATTGAACCAGAGGTATGTAAACAAGGAATAAACAGTAACAAAGGGGGAGATGGGAGGGAGAGAAGGGGTAAGAAGGGGAAGGGTCTAGTCAAAGAACATGTATGAATGACCCATGGACATGGACAACTGGGTGGGGACTGACTGTGGGGGGGGGGCAGGGTGCAGGGAAGCAAGAGGGGGAAAAAAGTGAGACAACTGTAGTGGAAAAACAAACAAACAGAAAATTTTTTAGTGGGGGGGGAATAAAAATATAAAGAATAGAAATGCAAGTTCAGTGAATATTAGAAGGACAAGGATTTTCCTTCCGATAAGACAGTCCTACAGATTTAGAGACTTGTATGTGGGTTATGTTACATAAATTAACATGTGTTTTCTGTTTTCAAAGGGCATAAGCCTACAATCTCATTACCTGAGTGATTATCTGTATGCATAGGCCTCACTTAATCCTGTCTGCATTGCTGCCTCCTGAGACTCAATGGTTTGGCTGAACTAAGTGGCTGGGTTGGTGAAGAACGGGGTGGTCTGTGGGCTTCACTTTAAAACTGGTTTCTCTTTTCTATCCTAATGGCTTGGACAGAAAAAGCCCAGAGGCCTGAGATGGGGGAAACCTAAAATATTTCCCTCAGTCCAAAATAAGTATAATGGGCAAAAGGGTTTTGGACAGGTGAGATGTACCTGGCACACCTTCCTCCAAAGAAGCCCTTCTTTTCCCTAATGTGGGACATTGAAAAATTAATACCTGTCTTTTGTCATCTAGTGGTTACGGATTAAATGATGTCCTTTAACCCTGTTGCCCCCAGAATACAACAAGGATGCCAGCCTGTCAAACCAAGCATGCCGTTGTCCAGAGACAGCCAACCAACCTGGAGTCTGCACGATCCTTCCCCTTGTGGGAAGGCCACCCTCCCCTCCACATCCCCACTCTTATTAGGGATTTCTTGACCCACGGGTAGGTAGGACGACGACCATGTCCAGCTTGAAGCAGCTAGAGGAGTTCGAGACCTTCATCCATTGTCCTTTATAAGATTGTAAAGGGTCTTAAGTCTGAGAGGGAGGAATTGTTATTTTTTATTGTTAAAATATTTAACTAATTAATTAATTTTAAAAAAGAAGAAGAAGAATATATGAAAGGGTGAGGCGGGAGAGCTTGTATGTACGACCCATGGGCATGGACTTGGAGAGGGGATTGTTGGGGAAGGGGGGTGCTGGGCGGAGGGGAGCAAAGGGGAAAAAAAATTGGAACTATTGTAACAATATAATCAATAAAATATACTTAAAAAAAAAAAAATCAGGTTCTGATGCTTGGGAAAATATCTATCATCAATTTGTCAGTATGTCTTTGACATAATTTGAAGCTCTCTAATACTGATAGTAATTTGCTGATTTCAGTTTTATCCCAGCTTGAGTTTAAACTAAAGAACAATGATAATGAGGAACACCTGCAAATTGTTAAACTACTGACAAAAATGTTTGGGGCAAATAATTCAGAATTGGCTTCTAAAACAAACCACTTTGGCAGTGTTACCTGGGCAGGTTTAATGACATTCATGTACCAATATGCCTGGAATGTGTGAAATTTGCTAGTCACTGTCTTATGAACCATCTTGATTTAGCAAAGGACTTAACATAGTTTCTTAAAATGAGGTCCCATGACCCTAAGGAAGCTATTAGACATGATGTTATTGTGTCTATAATTATAACTGCTATAAAGGATATTCTTCTGGTCAATGATCACTTAATTTTTGTGAATCAGAGAGCTTTAGAGAAATGGTAGAGAGTGCACAGATAAGAAATAGGTTTTACAATCAGCAGCTGGAAAAGATGCTGCAGAACAGATTTCAGGGATCAAAAACAAATCGCTACATATATTATCAAAATAGTGTTGATGGGCAATTGCTTTTTGAACAGATCTTTGCTCAATACATGGTTCCCCATAATTTGGAAACTACAGAATGGATGAAGTACTTACGTTACTTGTATGTCACACTGGATTTAAAAACTGTGAAGTATGTTTCAAATGTCAGCCTGTTCTTTCCATTTTTTGTAGTATACTGGATTTTATGGGGAAAAAATAATAACTGTATTTTTAAATGTTAACAATTTATATAATGTAAACATTGGTTAAATGGTTGCACAATAAAATACATAGCTATTTTTTCAGAAAGTTAAAAAAAGAAGTTAGTTAAGTATTTCCAAGCAAAATTAAATAATTCAAAGAATTTCAGCCAAATTTCAAAGCAAAAAATGTTTTTGAGAAGATGGATAAAGTGAAGATTTTCTTTTCATCCTTCCACAATTCAAGTCCTTTTTTCATTTCTCTTAACAGACAGTGAGGTTTTTGCTTTGCTAAAAGACTGGTCTACGTAACACATTCCACAAATATTCCACAGAAATCAAATCAAGAATCTGAGAAATTTTAACCAGTCAAACAGTTCTACCACTTTTAGGATATTGTCTTTTTCTTCTTTCTGTTTTCATTATTTTTTAGTAAGAAATCAAATTCTATTTCCTTTATGCTGCTTAAATTCCTGAAATAAAGAAATAATACTTATTTGCTTGCCCACGATTAAAGTTATTTTAAGTCTTTAACTTTAAGATGAATGGTTCACTGAGTGGAAGAAATGGTTCATTTCTTCCACTCCCGTAGAATGAAGTTACTGCCTTCTACACAAAGCCAGTACCTCAGTTTGTGTCCTTAATCCAGTTCATTAATGTCTCATTCAAGGACTTGCTGAGGTACCCCCCTCTCTCCAGTATCTTTACCTCTCACCCTACTCATTCTCTTTTAGCTCTATAAATATAGTCAAAGCTGTCCTGTCAAGAAGGAACTTCCTTTTGGCCCTGTTATCTTTATTATATCCTCCTTCTGATCCAAACACAGCAACTGTCTTGGCTATCTATTGCTAAGTAACATATTATTCTGCCACTTGTAAGTTAAAATAATAGCCATTTGTTACTGCCTGGTTCTGGGTTGGTGGATTATTTGCTGAGCTTAGCGTGGTGGATTATTTGCTAAATATACTGTTGACCTGGGGCCCAGCCAAAGAGTGTTCCATGAGGCTGGACCATCCGTGTGACTCACTGTGTGGCTGGCACTTGTGGCTGGCTGTTCGCTAAGTGACTTGGTTCTCTTCCATGTGGCCTTTTCTCCTGAAATGGAATTCTAAAGGCATGGCATCTGAATTCCAAGACAGAACATGCTAAGTATGCAAAAGCAGGAGGCTTTGTATCTTCTAAGATGAAAAGTTTCAAAATTACCCCACATCACTTCACCATATTCTATTGGTCAAAGCAAATCACAGGACCAGCCCAGATTTAAGAAAATTGAAACAGACACCCCAAATTACTGGAAGGAATAACAATTCCTGCCAGAAGAGAACTTCCTCTGCTTACATTTTAAAAATATATCTGATGATTTGGAGAATCTTCCACAGATTACTTCTGGACCCATTTATTTCTAACGTTGCTTTTGTTCCACCTTCCCTCAAACTTCTGGTTCTAGGTACAATATAGTTAACTCATGTTTCAATACATCTGGCCCTGCATTAGCAGACAGAGTGTGGGATAGAAGTTTTCCCGGGTCATTCCTCCGCTGGGTGAATCAACAATAACTGAAGTAGCTGAAAAGTCACATGAATATATTTATTTTACTAAACGCAAGCTAAATGCCCTCTCAGTTTAATTTTCCCCTGACTGAATCCTAAAAATGCCTGTAGCCCCTCCAAGCCATCTAACACTTAGGGAATCATGATGGAAGAGACAGTGGAGTGGAAAGCGTCAGGGACAGTAGCCAACAGCAGTTAAAAGTGTTCACCTATGAATGGGGTCCATGCACAAGATTCAGGTTCACTTACAGACCCTCCTAGGCACCTGTCCTGGGTCCTCCCACAGCCCCAGCAGTGCAGCGAGCCCCAAACTAAATGCATGACCTTCTCCCCCTGCATGTGCATGGGACTCCATAGTCCCTGCTTCACTGACTTGACCACCTCCTCTCCAGCTACCCACGCTAAAACTAGGACCTTTTCTCTAGCTCCTAATCCAGACTTGCAACTCATAATCAATAACCAAGTCTAATCTATTCTACTTCCTAAATATTTCTCAAAATCCATTCCTCACCCCCCCCCCTTTTTTAAAAATATCTTTTCCCTTCTTTCCATCTCTGGATACACTGTTCTGGTTGAGTTTCTCATCACTTCTTGCTTAAACAATTACAATAACTTCCTAACTGTCTGTCTTCTCTCAAGTCTTGTGCCCTCAAATCTATGCACTACACAGCTGCAAAAAGGATGATTAAAGACTCAAACTTGACTATGTATTACCAAGTTCAAAGTCTTTCAGTCTCTTGGTAAGATTCCATGTGTACCTAGTGTTACATGCACAGGTCTCTATCAGGGACTTGCCCGTGTTCTCCACATATGGTTCTCCACATGCAGTCTGGGCACCCCTGGGTCCTACAAAATCAAAACTATTTTTGTAATAATACTACGATGTCTTTTGCCTTTGTTCCTATTTTGTTTAATGAGTGTACAACAGTTTCCCAGCTGCTTCTCCACATGTGGTGTTGCAGCACATGAGATGCAGAGGCAGATCCGAGAACCCAGCTGGCTCCTGTTAAGCCCGACATGAGAAGTTTTGCAAACACATACCACCATTCTTACTCATCTGTGTTTGGAAAATTGAGGATTTAAAAAGAAAAAAAAATATATAGCTCAAGGCAACAAGTCAACATATCAATAATTATGTTCAAAATTTGTTTTAATTTCTAATGTGGTAATCATCAAGAAACAAAGTCTATATGAACTAAAGCTCATTGGGGGTCCTCAATGACTTTTGAGAAGGTGAAGTCCTGAGGCCAAAACACCCGATAACCGCTTTTACAGGGCATTGCCTCTAGGCAAGCCCTGAGTATAGCATGGGGCCAGCCACTGCTGAGCCCGTTACCAGGTTCTGCACCCTTTCTGCATATGCACCGCATTTTCTTTCCGAATGCTCTTCACTCTACTTAGAACGCCTTTCTTTGCCCCGCCTTGTCTTCCTTTGCTAGCCTCCACCAGGAAGCCTTTCCTAACTCCTCCCTGCCCAGGATAACTTAGGAGTCCCTCCAGTCTACCACTGCACGCGACACATGGCAGAGTAACTGTCTGTTAGTGGGTCTCACTCCCCACAAGCCTCTGAGATCCTGATGTGGGGTCATATCAGCATGACCTTTGTGACCCCAATGCCTGACACAGGGCCTCTCACAGAATAAGCGCTCAGTTAATTCTTGCTGAACAACGGTTCTTAAGTTGTCACAATTAACAGTGTTCTGTTCATGATATGTAAAATTGTTCCTGATGCTATTATTTTGTTTGCTTATTTGTATGTTTAAGGTAAAATTTCTGGGGTTTCCCCCTTCATATATATATATACCTTTTTTAATCCTCACACAAGGTTATTTTTTAAATTGATTTTTGAGAGAGAGGGAGATAGAGAGAGAGTGTGTGTGTGTGTGAGTGTGTGTGTATGTGAGAGAGAGAGAGAGAGAGAGAGAGATGTGAAAAACATCAATCGGTTGTTTCCCAAACGTGGCCCAACCAGAGATCGGACCCGCATTCTTTTGGTGCAGGGATGATGATCCAACCAACCGAGCCACCCGGTCAGGAAATATATATGCATTTTTAAACCAATGTATTAAAAACCTCATTTGGTCAACAAATGAAGTCGTGAAGCTTAAAATAGAACATTACTAAAATTCAAGGCAATCACCAGCAGAGGGCACTCTTGAAACTAAATGGCATTAGGCATCCTACACACTTGCTGCATGTGGATAAAAGGATATCCCACTAGTTTCCTGTTATAATGCTTTCTATCAAATGTAAATAAAAAGACTTTTCATCACAGAATAAAATCTGAAATAGTCCTTTTTAAGGCAGGTCTCTCTTCTCTGCCCACCAAAGTGCTTTGGTGTTTTGCTTTGTTTTCTTTCACATGTTTTAATTGATGATAGATACTTTTCAATGCATTTGGGAAAAGGCTGAGAGAGAAAAAAATGATGTTGTGCATTTTTAAAGGACTGTTTAGTGTGCAGCAAGAACTAAAGGACCTTCATCTTTTGTTGTGTTTGCTGGCAAATGCCAAACTCCCCACACTGCGTGGATCCTAAGGCAGAGCTACATGGCCTTCAAAAGCTGAAGCACATTTTCAATTCAAACAACATTCACCAGTGACATTTGCAGGATTGTCATACTTTTAAAAACAAATATAATATGTCCCATGGTTAAGGGGACAAAGCCTGACACTCAGTTTATGTGGAACAGAAGAAACAGCATTAACCAGGATTTAGGAAACCACAATTTCAGTTCTAGTGCTGCCATCAAATATCTCAGTAAATTTATGTAAGTTTTCATTGGTGCCTTGGTTTCCTTGATTTAGAAGTTATATTTTTCTATACTCCATCTTTACTCCACAAAATACTTGAAGCAGTTTTTAATTAGACAGACAAACAAAAATACAGTGAAACATAGAAATAGAAGCTCATAGCCAAGGAAAAGAACCAAACATGCCGACTAGAGAAATCGGTTGTGGCTGACTTCTGGTTTGGCTCTGAGCATTGTCTACAACAGGACGTCCAACCAATAGAAAAGTTTTATAAGAGTTTATTTGAGCAAAAAATTTTAAGACATGCCCAGAACCAAACTTCAATGTACTGAGAAAATGCTCTGAAGTATGGCATTTTTGCAGCGTATCTTATACATTAGAATTAAAGGAGGAAACGTAAGGAGGGCTACATGAAATCCACTGGTAGCAGGTTAAGAGGGTGGGAAAAAGCAAAGCAGGGCCATCTGTGGTATTAGATAAAAAGCAAAATCAAGAAACACATATTTCTTTTACATTGGTAGGCACGGAATAGTTAATAACAGTTACAGTACTTAGAGATGGTATGCGGGGAATAAGATAACAATAAGGAGTTCTGTGATCTCATGGTCCAGTGGTTTTGTGTTCTGGTACCTGTGGTTGTGCTTTTGAGGAGGTCTAGAAAAGAAAATTATTCTGGCATTGCAAAGATATGTTATCCCACACGCAAAAGAATGATGGACAGGGCTCACATTTGGTAAACAATGACCTTTACTAAGGAAACTAGCCTGGGGTCTAACTACCCGCAGCAACCTGCTCAAGTTAGGAATTTGTGACCAGACCATCCTGTGTGGTTACTTGAAGTCACCATGTGACACTCTGATAGCTTGTCTGGTTTATTACAAAACCTCTTTCTCATTTATAGCACCCTGGCTGTTAAGGAAAAAGTTAAAAATGTGAACAGTGATTCCACCTTGATGAAGTATTTGAGTTTCTCAGGGGCAATGGTTTATCTCTAGCACTGAATTCTAAAAGAATATCCCTACATGAGACTTAAAGGATAATGTTCTCAATTATTTTGAAGCAAATACTGTACAGCAGGAACTCTCACCTAACTACTTATTTAGGGAACCTCAATGAAAACTGAGGACATGATTTTAAACCTCAGTGCATCCATATGTCAAATCAATGGAAGTGGTTATGCTTGCCCTACTGTCTGTCTCCAATGACTATTTTAGAAATACAGCCACAGAAGGACATTTTTAAAAGTTATGAGTTAAACAAATGTTAGATATTACATGTATCCCTCTAGATATATTGATAATTTTAATAATATGATCAACTTTCTCTTCTTTTGTTGCTGCCAAAGGATGGGGAGGAAGCAGGGCATTGCAGGTGCACAGAAAAGCTATAAATTATTTATACAAGACACTGTTAACTGGTCACCACTGGGAAATGGGAATAAGGCCCTAGGGAAAGAAAGTTGTTTCTACTTTGGTTCCCTCTGAAAAATTAATTTTTTAAATAATGACTATGTATCATTTAATATATATTAAAAAAAGAAAAGGCAATTTGCTTGTAAATAATACGAATACAGGGTCTGCAAAATCACACCAAATATCCATTTCAATTTTTTTTTAGTCATAATTTAGTTCGCTCACTCAAACTAGCTAATATAAAGAGGGAGGCTTGTCGTATGATACAACCAGAAATCTGGACATCCAAGATCAAAACATGAAGGAGAGCCTCTGCTTTTAGGGAGCTTGGCACAGAAAATTCAAGAACCCAGACTACTATCTCTGTCTCTGTGTATCTGATTTCTGCTTCTTTCTTCTTATCTTCCAAATACACAACTTTCTCAGCAGATAGGCTTCCTTAGCTTGCTTTCATTACCAAAACGAACACCAAGTCTGGGTAGAGTTAAAGCCCCCAGTTGTGACTTTCTATGATGTCACTTGTCTCTTAAGCCAGTGTTTCTTAAATGTTAAATGCATGTGAATCATCTGGGGACTTTGTTAGGACACAGATTCTAATTCAGTAGGTTTCAGTGGGTGACGAGAACTCTAGGTGCTGTTGGTTGGGAAACACACTTGGAGTAGGAAAGCCTTAGAGCATTTTTTTTTTTTTTTTTTTTTTTGCTACTGCATTTCCAATTTACTTGGCCTTACCACTAAGAGTTTTTTTTTAATATACTTCTTTTTTTGGGGGGCGGTGGTGGTGATGGTGGTGGTAGTGGTGGTGGCAGTTTTTCTTTTTTTAATTCAAGTGTGGTTGATATAAAATTATCTATTTCAGGTATACAACATAATGATTCTACATTTATATATTTTACAACATGGTGATTTTACATTTATATAGTGCTTTTGTAGGTTGGGGTTTAATAACATAGTTAATAAGGGGAAGGATATGTGTTTCATGTCCACACAAGAAAATGGTAGCTCTTTATGCTCTCTGAAGTAATTAAACTCAAAAAAAATAATACAAGTAACGTTTAATTTAGGATGGCACTTAGCAGTAATAATGGGTGTGGCTCTATTACAACAACTACTCCTAGTGGTTATCCTGACTCAAAACTTATAAGCACAATAATTAACTAAAAACACACTACTAGCCTTTATTTTTGAGTATGAATTTTAGGATCAAATTATTTTTTTTCCTGCCTACTTTGGAGCACTAACTTTGGCTTGTGGTTGGCAATAAATAAATAAATAAATAAATAAATAAATAAATAAATAAAAATTAAATTACAAATAAAAAATCTTACAAACTATTATGCTAACGTTATAGGGATGAAGACCTCAGATAAACTGTCAGTTTATTGGCCAATTATAAAAGAGAATTGTGCTTTTCTTCTATGGCCAATGAGGACTGTCCAGGCAGAGACGGGGCACAAGAATGATACAAGAATTTAGCAAATTATTGGATCTCAAAATATCCACTTCTCCACTTACCCCATGGTCTGTCATCCATCCATCCATCCACCCACCTGCCATCTATTTAATACATGTTGTTGCATTCCTCTTAAATGCTTGGCACAGTGCCAGTTCCTGGGGCTCAGTCATAAACAAGGCACCTCCAGGCC
Organism: Furipterus horrens; assembly: GCF_987537825.1. NCBI lineage: Eukaryota > Metazoa > Chordata > Mammalia > Chiroptera > Furipteridae > Furipterus > Furipterus horrens. Next base: position 35,300,835 of record NW_028327171.1, on the reverse strand, counting down.
CTTGAGGCTTACAGTCCTATAAGGGAAATAGAAAAGTTAATGGTATTGCTCTAACTATGAAACAACTAGAAGTATTTATAATAATCCATGGTTCACCATCGATGTTACCTTATCGAATCCTTACGCAACTTGGGAAGCAATTTTTATTTTCCTGATTTTACAGAGAGAACACAGAAAAGGAAGAAAGTGCATAATGGAAGTTGGTCTGACAAAGAGGAAGACAGTATAAAAGGTGAAGATGAAGGTCACAAACAGGCCACATGCACTGTTTCATAACTTCACTTAGGCCTGGCTCTGCTGCGGACACAGGCTCCGTGACTACTACCCCCAAGATGCTTTTCTGGGGTTGAGTTTGTAGCCATGTCCATTATAATTAAGCCTGGATCGTTTGTTCCAGTGGGATGCTATGATAATGTGATAAACAACGTTCAATCAGCCCTCCGGTCAGCATTTGTTCTTGTCACTGGGGCCTTAATGAATCTGTGCCCCCAACAAGCACATGGAGTTCTGTGTAGCCAAATTAAAATGCCCTGGAGGTAGTCCCAACTCCATGTTTTTTTCAGTCTCTAAATTGGCATGACCTGATAGGGAACACTTTGTAAACAAGAAGGAACACTTTGTTGTCCATCAGTGACGATGAGCCCTGTTTCCTTCTTGTCTTGCCTTACCCTGTTTGCTACTCCAGACACCCAGTGCAGACTCAGGATGTCTCAAAATTAAAGCACATAACAGAGGAAAATGGAGCATATAAAGTATTAGTATCACGGTCTGGTTTGATTTTCAAGACTTAATTTAAAACTGTGGATACACTTTTGTGATTTTAAAAGAACACTGTATGTACCTTAAAAAACACTACATCCAAGCAATAGTGCTTCATCTTTTATCGGCAAACATTATTTTTTTATGTTAACTAATGTACTAAATGCAAAATAATTATTTTGGGAAACAATGTTGTGTAAATCCTGAGGGAATTACTAATGATAATAGATATGATATATTGAATGCTTATGTAAGTGACAAGCATATCACAAATGGCTTTCCCTGACAATCTGTGGCTAATTGTGCTTTGTGGGTAAGGAAATTGAGAAGATAATTAGCTTATCCAAGTCTGCATAGCTAGAAAGTGATTGAGATGGGGCATTTTAATCCACATCATTTTAGGTCCAAAATCTGTGCTCCTTTATCACATCACTGTTGCCCAAAGAAAGTGAGGTTTTTGATCGAGTCTTCAACTTTAAAAGTGGCATTCATTATTTTGCAAAGTGGAGGAGATCCTGTTAAAACAGCTAGTGATGGTTAATTTTATGTGTCAACTTGACTGGGCCATGGGTTGGAGGGGTGCCATGTAATTGGTCACACATTATTCTGAGGGTGTCTGTGAGGGTGTTTTGTTTTGTTTTTAATTTTATTTTTCAATTACAGTTTACATTCAATATTATTTTTGTATTAGTTCCAGGTGTACAGCATAGTGGTTAGACAACCATATACTTTACAGTACCCACCTGGCACCATCCACAATTATTACAATATTATTCACTATATTCCCTATGCTATACTTTACATACCTGTGACTATTTTGTAACTACCAATTTGTACTTCTTAATCTCTTCACCTTTCTCCCTCAACCCCCACTCCTCTCCGGCATCCACCAGTCTGCTCTCTGATCTATGAGTCTGTTTCAGTTTTGTTTGTTCATTTATTTTGTTCATTAGATTCCACATATAAGTGAAATCATACGGTATTTGTCTTTCTCTGACCAACTTATTTCACTTAGCATAATGTCCTATGATGGTGTTCTTGGATGAGATTCACATTTGAATTGGTAGGCTGGGTAAAGTAGAGTGCCTTCCCCAAGTGTGAGTGGGCCTCATCCAATCAATTGAAACATGAATAGAAGGTAAAAGCTAATCCTTCTGTGAATAAGAAGGAACTCCATTTCACATGTCTTCTAGCTGGAGTATTGGTCTTCTCTGCCTTTAAACTTGGACTTGGACTTAGACTAGAACTTACTCCACCAACTCTCCTGGTTCTCAGGCATTTGAGCTTGGCCTGGAGCTGTACTACTGGCTCTCCTGGGATTCCAGCTTGCTGACTGAAGATCATGGGAATCTCAGCCTCCATAAACACATGAGCTAATTCCTTATAAAAATATCATATATATATGCTATTGGATTTGTTTCTCTGGAAAACTCAGACAATAAACAACTCTTACTCACCAGGTACTCTGAGATCAGGTAATCAGCCAGTGATTACATAAGTTTTATCTGGTCTATGTCCAAGCTTCTGACACACTTATCTGTGGTAATATTCTGGAAATTCCCACTATACATCCTTGTTGGCAAAATTTTAATTCAGTTACACTTGGTGTTACTGAGAATTTCAGAAGATTAAAAGCAACCCATCATCCAAAAAAGGCTGAAACCTTCTATTTTAAACATTTTAAACAAATTTGCTTTTTAAAAGTGCAGGTTCTTTAGTTCAAAAAACTAATTTGTTTTTATATTTTTAGTTTGCAGATTCAGTTCAATAGTTCTGAATAGATAAAATATACTGCATGAAGTATTTCAAGTATATCTCAAGCCATATGAAACTCATGATCAGGAAGGAGGACATTAAAGATTGAAATGCATAAAAATTGCAATGCATAATTCACTCAGTTTGTAGGACCACATTTTGTATTAGATAATATAATCAACGTGTCATACATAAAAGGGTTTTCCACCAGCCTCTTTAATGGCATTGAGGAGTTTGTGAAACAAACCAGTTGAATGTGGTGTTGCCCTGGACAGGAGCATCCTGACCCACCTGGGGCAAGGATGGCTGCATATCCTTTACCAGTGAGTTCTGGCCCTGATCTATTTGACATTCAGGACATTTTCTATGAGTGCCCTATCTCTGTGACCTGTAGGAGTTAATGTGCCTGCAAAGAAGAGCAAATTCATTTCCAGTATAATAATGAGATCAGACCAAAGGACAAGTGAGCAAGAATCTTATTTTTAATACCTCAAAAATATCTTTTCATGAATGAAATGCAAGTAGAATCTGCAAGTCACTCACTACATTAAAATATCCTCACAGTATGTTTCTGAATATTATGACATGTGCCCTTAAATTTAATTCATAAATATATATTTTAAAATGTGTACTTATCTGTCTGCTACATCATTAATTCATTCATACATTCAGTACATATCCATTAAGTATCTTTTATTTTTGAGCCATTATGCTGGGTACTATAGGAGGTTTTAAGATAAATAATAGAAGTGTGTATAACAGGAAGAAAAATACTCAAGTACGTGAAATGCAAAACAGAGTATTGTTAGTGCTCAGTAAGAGGAAAAACAAAGTATTAATCATGATTCACAGGAGGCTAAAATTAAAGAGTATTGCATGAAGTAACTTAGGAAATATATTATAAAGGATGAAGAACATGATTTTAGCTTTGAAGGATAATGGGCACTTCTGGCAAAGGGCCAATATGAGCTCATGTGTGCAAGTAGGAAAATTCACTGCTCACAGTGTGGTTGATGGGAAGAGTGTGGGAGATTGAAGTGGGATGATGGACTTAGCTCAGATTAAAAGGGAAACCAGAAAAGCGTATAGAAATTAAAGGTTAAACTCACCTGGAAAGAAATTGCCCTTTGCCAACTGTGGTGGGTGTGATGCTGTGGAGCAAGCACTGCCTGGTCAGAAGACCTCTGCTCTCCTCTAGGTTCTTCCATTTCTTCTGGGGGCTCATTTCACCTCCTTGAGCCTCAGTGTCAATGTGTGTGAAATAGGAGCACTACTCTGCCTACATTATGAGAATTAGACAATGTAAATAATCACTGATTTCCTCTGTAGATTGGTAGATCAGTGGGTTAGAGCTATGCTATTTAATTTTTGAGAGCTCAGAATACTAAATAATTTTTAATGTGAAATAGCTTTCAAAATTCTCCTTAAATATAATAATATTACTAAACCCACAGACACACAGAACCAAAACAATTTAATCAGATATTGGGACACTAACACTAACAAAAATTACTTATATTTTTTACAACCTTTTCGCTATGAAGATGACTCTCACCCCTAATTCATTTCCAACACCCCAGCAGATCCACATGTCGCCATCCAGTCAATCCTGTCCCCCGCCCAGAATTACTATTGTTCTCACCTCTATCACTGTTCATTAATTGTCTGTTTCTGAACTTTGTATAAGGCATACACTAGATATTTTTATTTTGTTTTTTAACCACATAGCTATATATCTCTGTCATTTATTCATTTTCATTTCTATGTCATATTTCATTGTATGAATATGATTTACGCATCTATTCTACTGTGCCGAGTTGTTTATAGTTGGACACTATAAAAAAGCTATGAACATGTTGCACCTGTTTTTTTGGTGGACATGGCACTTCTTTCTATTGGGAACATACTCAGGAGTAGAGCCGCTGGGTTATAGAGTATACATATGTCAAGCTTTAGTAATATTCCAAAGTGGCTCTACAACATATACTGTTATCAGCAATTTATGAGAGTTCCAGTTGCTCCATACCTTCACCAACACATGTATTGCCAATCTCTTTAATTTTAGCAGTATCTCATAGAGGCTTTAATTTGCATTTTGTTGAATAATGATGATGATCACCTTTATGTATTTGTACTGTTCATTTGGACATCCTTTATTAAAATGTCTGTTAAAGTCTTGCTCCTGCTTAAAAATTAGAAGAGAAATCCATTGACGAACTTACCATCTAAGTAACATCTCCACTGAACACCTGTCCCTCATCTTGTGACATTTTCCAGGAGAACAACGTTGACAACTCCCTCTTGAGAGGGGTGCCCACAAGACCAGCAAGAAGGAAGTTTTGAGGTAACGACTCTTCTCACCTTGGAGTCTGAAGAGGTTCTGGCTTCTGAATTGTATATTAGTGAGAAAATCAGCAAAAAGACCCCTTGAGGTTTCTGTTCCATTTAGTGCACACTACTCAGGTAAGCTAACAGATCGTGTGACAATTAATCTGTCATTTTCTTTTCTTTTTTAACTTTGAATATTTTCATTTATTTGTACTTTTCCCATTACCATTTTCCCCCTTATACCTTCTTCCACCTCCACTCCTTCTCCCCTAGGCAATCAAAACACTTTTGTCCATGTTCAAGGGTCCTTTCTCTGTTTTGCTTGATCCCCCCACACCTCAATCCCACTCCCCAAGCTGTCAGCCTGCTCTCCATCTATGAGTTTGTCTCTGTTTTGCTTGTTAGTTTAATTACTTCATTAGATTCTGCATATGAGTGAAATCATGTGGTATTTGTCTTTCTCTGACTGACTTATTTCACTTAGCATAATGTTCTCCAGGTCCATCAATGCTGTCACAAAGGGTAAAATATTTTTCTTTTTTTATGGCTGGGTAGTATTTCACTATGTAAATGTTTCATAGTTATTTTATCCACTCATCTACTGGTGTGCACTTGGGCCGCTTCCAAATCTTAGCTATTGTAAATAACACTGCAATGAACATAGAGGTGCTTATATTCTTTGATTTAGTGTTTCGGGATTCTTCAGATAAGTCCCCAGAAATGGAATCACTGCTTCATAAGGCAGTTCCATTTTTAATTTTTTGAGGTAACTCTATACTGCTTTCCACAGTGGCTGTGCCAATCTGCATTTCCACCAGCAGTGCAAAGGGTTCCCCTTTCTCCACATCCTCAACAGCCCTTGTTTTTTGTTGATTTATTGATGATGGCCATTCTGACAGGTGTGAGATAATATCTGATTATGGTTTTAATTTGCATCTCTCTGATGATTAGTGACATTGAACATCTTTTCATATGTGTATTGGCCATTTGTATGTCCTCTTTGGAGAAGTGTCTGTACAGGTCTTTTGCCCATTTTTTAATTGGATTGTTTGTTTGTTTTCTGGTGTTGAGTTTTATAAGTTCTTATAAATTTTGGATATTAACCTCTTATCAGAGGTATCAGAGAATATGTTTTCCTAGTTTAGTGGGTTGTCTCTTCATTTTGTTGATGGATTCCTTTGCTGTGCAAAAACTTCTTAGTTTTACGTAGACCCATTTGTTTATTTTTTTCTTTTTTTCCCCTTGTTGCAAGCAATGTCCAAGATTTTAGTGCCTATGTTTTCTTCTAGGAATTTTATGGTTTCAAATCTAACATTTAAGTCTTTACTCCATTTTGAATTTATTATGTGTGGTGTCAGAAGGTGGTCTAGTTTCACTTTTCCACACACTCATGTTCGATTTTTCCAACACATTTATTGAATATGCTATCTTTAGCTCATTGCATGTACGTGCTTCCTCTGCCAAATATTAATTGACTATAAAGGTGTTGGTATATTTCTGGGCTCTCTACTCTCTTTCATTGGTCTATGTGTCTGTTTTTATGCCAGTATTATGCTGTTTTGATATCTATGGCCTCATAGTATAGTTTCATATTAGGTAGCATGATTTCTCCAACTTTGTTCTTCTTTCTCAAGATTGCTCTTGCTATTTAGGGCCTTTGTAGTTCCATATACAGTTTTGAAATATTTTTTCTAGTTCTGTGAAATACAACATTAGAATCTTGATAAAAATTGCATTGAATCTATAGGTTGCTCTGGGTAGTATAGACATTTTAATGATGCTAATTCTTCTTATTTATGAAATGGTATGTGTTTCCACTTAGTTGCACCTTCTTCGTTTTCTTTTTTCAGTGACTTATAATTTTCTGAGTACAGATTTTTTACACACTTGATTACATTTATTCCTAGGTATTTTATTCTTTTTGAAGCAGTTATGAATGGGATAGTTTTCTTAATTTCCCATTTTATTTTATTTTATTTATTTGACTTTAGATAGAGGGGAAGAGAGGGAGAAAGAGAGGGAAAGAAACATCAATAAGTGGTTGCCTCTCATGTGCCCTCAACTGGGGATCTGGCCCACAACCCATGCATGTGTCCTGACTGGAATTCAAACTGGCAACCCTTTGGTTCACAGGCCAGCACTCAATCCACTGAGCCACATCAGCCAGGGCTTAATTTCTTATTCTGATAGTTCTTTATTGGCATATAAAAATGCAACTGATTTACGGGTAATATTTTGTATTCTCCTACTTAACTGAATTTATTTATCAGTTCTAGTAGTTTCTTGGTGGAATCTTTATGGTTGTCTTTGTACAGTATTATGCCATCTGTAAAGAAAGGCAGTTTAACTCTTCCTTTCTAATTTGGATGCTTTTTATTTCTTCTTCTTGTCTGGTTGCTGTGGCCAGGACTTATAGCACTATGTTGACTAAGAGAGGTGGAAGTGGACATCCCTGTCTTGTTCCTGATCTTAAGGGACATGCTTGTAGTTTTTACCCATTGAGTATGATGCTGGCAGTAGGTTTGTCATATATGGTCTTTATTATGTTTAGGTATGTCCTCTCTATTCCCACTTTGCTGAGAAATTATTCAAATGCTTGTTCTGCATCTATTAATATGATCGTGTGTTTTTATCCTTTATTTTGTTTATGTGGTGTATCACATTTATTGGTTTGCAAATGTTGTACCAACTTGCATCCTCAAAATAAATTCTACTTGATCATGGTATATGATCTTTTTGACATATTGCTGCATTCAGTTTGCTAATATTTCATTGAGGATTTTAGTATCTATGTTTATCAGGGACACTGATCTATAATTTTCTTTCTTTGTAGTGTCTTTATCTGGTTTTGGAATTAGGATAGTGCTGGCCTCATAAAATGAGCTTGGGAGTATTCCCTCTTCTTGAATTTTTTGGAATAATGTGAAAAGGAGAGTTGCTAGTATTCTCTGAATATTTGGTAAAATTCACAGGCAAAGCCTTCAGGTCCAGAGCTTTTGTTGTTGGGCATTTTTTGATTATTGCTTCAATTTCACTTGGTATAATCTGTCTATTCAAATTCTCTGATTCTTTCTGATTTTGTTTTGGAAGGTTGTATGTTTCTAGCAATTTATCCATTTAGTCCAGGTTGTTCAGTTTGTTGGCATAAAGTTGTTTGTAATAATTACTTATACTCCTTTGTATTTCTTCGGTGTCAGTTGTTATTCCTCTTCTTTCATTTTTTATTTTACTTTTTGGGTCTTGTCTCTTTTTTTCTTGTTGAGTCTGGTTAAAGATTTGTTAATCTTGTTTATCTTTTCAAAGAACCAGCTCTTGGATTCATAATATTTTGTATTGCTTTTTTTACTCTATTTTATTTATTTCTGCTCTGATATTTATTATTTCCTTCCTTTTACTCAATTTGGGCTTTTTTTGTGGTTCTTTTTCAAGTTTCTTTAAGTGTAAACTTAGATTGCTTATTTGGGCTTTTTCCTGTTTTTGGAGGTAGGCCTGGAATGCTATGAATTTCTCTCTTAGCCCTGCCTTCCTTGTATCTTACAGATTTTAGGTTGTTCTATCCTCATTTTCATTACTTTCAACGTATCTTGATTTTTTCTTTGATCTCATTTTTCACTCATACATTGTTTACTAACATGTTAGTTAACTTCCATGTGCTGTGTATTATTCAGTTTTCTTCTGGTGATTGATTTCTAGTTTCACAGCATTATAGTTGTAGAAGAGGCTTGATATAATTTCAATCTTATTATATTTATTTATATTATATTTATTGAAACTTGTTTTGTACCCTAGCATGTGCTCTATCTTAGAAAATGTTCCATGTGCACTTGGAAAGAATGTATATTCTTCTGCTTCTGCTTTGGAGTGAATGCTGTGAATTTGTCAATTAAATCAATGTGATCCAGTGTGTCATTTAAGGCTGGTGACTCCTTGTTGATTTTTTGTCTGGAAGGGGGAGAAATGGGGAAATGATGCAAGAATTAAGAAGCATAATTGTTTGGTACAAAATAGACAGGGGAAACTTAAGAATAATATAGGAAAGGATGAATCCAAAGAACTTATATGCATGATCCATGGACATGAACTAAGAGGGGTGGGATTGCTGGAGGGAAAGGGGATACTGGGCAGAGGGGAGCTAAGGAGAAAAAAAATTGGGACCACTGTAACAACATAATCAATAAAATATACTTAAAAAACAAAACAAAACCTCCTGGCACACAAAAACCCTGAACCAGATGACTTCATGGGTAAATTTTACAAAACATTTAGGGAAGAACTAATGGCTACCCTTCTCAAACTATTCCAAAATATCCAAGAAAAGGGAAGACTCCCAAACTCTTTCTATGAAGCCAGTATTACCCTAATTCCAAAACCAGGTCAAGACACAACAAGGAAAGATATCTACAGGTCAATATCGCTGATGAACATAGATGCTAAAATCCTCAACAAAATGTTGGGAAACCAGATCAAGCAACACATTAGAAAGATCATACACCACGATCAAGTGGGATTCATCCCAGGGATGCAAGGGTGGTTTAATATTCACAAATCAATAAATGTAATACACCACATAAGCAAAATGAAAGACAAAAATCACATGATCATATCAACAGATGCTGAAAAAGCATTTAATAAAGTACAACACCCATTTATGATGAAAACACTCAGCAAAATGAAAATAGAGGGACCATACCTCAGCATAATAAAAGCTATATATGAGAAACCTGAAGCCAACATCATACTCAATGGACAAACACTGAAAACATTCCCTCTGAGGTCAGGAACAAGACAAGGATGTCCATTCTCTCCACTCCTATTCAACATAGTATTGGAAGTTCTAGCCACAACAATCAGACAAGAAAAAGAAATAAAAGGCATCTAAATTGGAAAAGAGGAAGTAAAACTGTCATTTGCAGATGACATGATAGTGTACATAGAAAATCCTATAGACTCCATTAAAAAGCTACTCAACATAATAAGTAAATTTGGCAAAATAGAAGGGTACAAAGTCAATATTCAGAAACCAAAGGCATTTCTGTATACCAACAATAAAATATCAGAGATAGAAACTGGAAAGAAATCCCATTTACTATAGCAACAAGAAAATAAAGTACCTAGGAATAAACTTAACCAAGGAGGTAAGAGACCTGTACTCAGAAAACTACAGAGCACTGAAGAAAGAAATTAAGGAAGATACAAATAAATGGAAGCATATACCATGTGCATGGATGGGAAGAATCAACATCATAAAAATATCCATACTACCCAAAGCAATTTACAGATTCAATGCAATCCCTATTAAAATACCAATGACATATTTCACAGACCTAGAACAAATACTTTAAAAATTTACATGGAACCAAAAATGACCCTGAATAGCCACAGCAATCTTGAGACAGAAGAACACAGCAGGAGGAATCATGATACCAGACATCAAACAATACTACAAAGCCACTGTAATCAAAACAGCCTGGTACTGACATAAGAACAGATGTATAGATCAATGGAACAGAATAGAGATCCCAGAAATAAACCTCAGTCTATACGGTCAACTAATATTTGACAAAGGGGGAAGGCGCATAAAATGGAATGAGAAGAGCCTCTTCAACAAATGGTGCTTGGAGAACTGGACAGAGACATGCAAAAAAATGAAACTAGACCACCAACTTACACCACATACCAGAATAAACTCAAGATGGATCAAAGTAAGTCCTAGAGGAAAACATAGGAAAATTCAAGATATCCCATGTAGTAATATTTTCACCAATACATCTTCTAAGGCAAGGGAAATAAAGGAAAAAATAAACAAATGGGACTACATCAAACTAAAGAGTTTCTGCTTGGGAAAAAAAAATCAGCAAGATGAAAAGGGAACCAACCATATGGGAAAACATATTTGCTAATGACACCTCAGACAAGGGATTGATCTCCAAAATATATAAAAAATTTACACATCTCAATACCAAGAAGACAAACAGCCCAATTAAAAAATGGGCAAAGGACCTGAACAAACACTTCTCCAAGGAGGATACACAGAGGGTCCATAGGCATATGACAGAATGCTCAACATCACTAGGTATCAGAGAGATGCAAATAAAAACCACAATGGGATACCATTTTACACCAGTCAGAATGGCCATCATCAACAAATCAACGAACAACAAGTGCTGGCGAGGATGTAGAGAAACAGGAATCTTAGTTCACTGTTGGCAGGAATGCAGACTGGTGCAGCCACTATGGAAAACAGCATGGAACTTCCTCAAAAAACTAAAAATGGAACTGCCTTTTGAACCAGCGATTTCACTACTAGAATTATACCTGAAGAATCCTGAAACTCCAATTCAAAAGAACCTATGCACCCCTATGTTCATAGCAGCACAATTTACAATAGCCAAGTGTTAGAAACAGCATAAGTGCCTGTCTGTCGATGAGTGGATTAAAAAACTGTGGTACATTTACACAATGGAGTACTATGTAGCAGAAAGAAAGAAGGAACTCTTGCCATTTGCGACAACATGGATGGAACTAGAGAGAATTATGCTTAGTGAAATAAGCCAGGCAACAAAAGAAAAATACCACACGATATCCCCTGATACAGAAGACTAATGAACAACACAAACAAATGAACAAAATTGAACAAGGAACAGAGTAACAGTTATCAGGAGGTAGGGGGGAGAGAGAGAAGGGAGGTAAGTAGGGGAAGGGTTTAGTAAAGGAACTAGTATAAATAACCCATGGACATGGACACCGGGCTGGGCAATGACTGTGGGAGAGGGGGTGAGCTGGGTTGAGGGGGAGCAATGGGGGAGAAATGGGACAACTGTAATAGAAAAACAATAAAATTAAATTTAAAATAAATAAATAAAATAAAACTCCACAATATGGTTAACATGACAAAGTATTATTATTATTATTCCTTTCCTTTTATTATTATGCTTATTAGAATTTTCTCTCCATTCAAGGAAAGGGCTTTTTCTTTAAAGATGAATTAAGCTTTGTCACAGTTTCTGCATTGAATATAAACTGTACTCTCATATTATCTTCGATTCAGTTCAAAACACCTAAAAAACTTCACCCAGTCTGTGGGAAATTCCAGATTAATATCTCATCAGATCTAGATTAATAATTAGTCACTTGGTTAACCACTTAAAAGATCAGTTTTTAGTTGACTAAACCTGCTCAACTAAATTCAAATGCTTCCTTATCCATATTTAAAGATACAGATATTCAAACTAGTAATATATTCATTTTACTTATGTGAGTATATATATTATGCATAACATATGTATGTATATATATAAAATTATCTTGGTAACTAATTGTTAAATAATAGTCCTTACCTCTGGAAAACACAAAGTGTGATTTTAGCTATTACTTTCCTGTCTGCATTGTCTTTGGAAAAGAGAGACACATTGAAATTGAGTTTTACCTAAAGGTCACTGATGAATGTAGCGGAACTTGAACAGAAACACCTGCCTCTCTTAGACTTTGATATTTGTAGGAAAACATACAAAGGTCATATATATAGTCCTTGACGGCCTTAAGTCAGAGTAAATTTGCTTGTGTTGAGTTCTGGAGTTACCTGAATCTTAATGAGAAAATTATAAATTCTTCTTGGCCTTTGCTGTATTTAGAATAACATCCCCAGGAATATGCAGAGAAAAGCTGTCTCAGAACTTGGAATCTTATTCCTACCAAAGACACATCACTATAGACACATTGTGGCTCAGAATCAAGCCTTCAAGAGGCCCAACATTGCTGGACAGGAAAGGAAACAGAGCAACCTATTAGGCCTCTGGGCCTTTGCCCATCTTCCTACTCTGCACATAAACTAAGGAAACTTCACCAAAGGAGGCCCCAGTGTTTAAGAAAATCCACTAGTATATTTAATGGACAGGCCTGCCATTTACTTTCTGCTCATATTTCAGTGTTAGATCCTCAGAACTTTTGTTCAGGACAGAAAACCCTTGGTGATTGTAGCTGCTCAGCTTAAAACTAATCTAATTTTTTCTTATAACAAGAAGTCCATGATTGCCAGAGAGCTCTGCTCTCTTCCTTAATCAGGGTGATGAAAGATTGGCAACTGGACCCTGGACAAGTATTGACTAAGTCTTTACTCATCCTAGACTAGCAGGAAAAAAAGCCAGACTGTCTTCTTTTAATTTAATGCTTTGCATGTCTTGTCAAGATTTAGCTTATCCTGCTTTGTGGGGGTAGAAACAGTCGCAATAATTTGGCTCTGTATGAAAGCTAATGCTCTTAACCTTCAAGAGTCTATTTGAAAAGTTGTTGTTATTTCAAAGAAAAAAGTACATTGGATAAAATAAACATATACATATTTAATTTGTGAAGAAAAATGTATAAAAATATTTTCCTGTTCTTGTCTTAAGAAAAGGACTCTATTATGTTTTTATAATATTTTTTACCATATAATGAACAGATTAAAGGGATATTTTTCTTATTCTCAGACCTAAATCCTTTCCCTATGCTTTTCACTTTTTATTTTTTATTTCTCTGCTTTCCTATTTGCATCTCTGCTTTCTTTGATTTTCTTCTGTTTCTGAAAATAGAATCAGGAGAAGAAAGAAAAAATACTAGGTGTATACTGACCTCACTTGTAAGACTTCCAGAACATATTTATACAGGAGAAAAAAATACAGAAAGCTATAAGCCTAAGCATAACTAAATTTGCTGGCCAACTTGCCTTAAATATCATCAGTTTATTCTGAGAAGGATCAGTGAACTAAAATAAAGGTCAAGATCCCATAAAGAAAAGAATTGTTCATAACATTATTTCATGCTGAACTCACTCATGCCTTCTCTGGATTTAAATAAAACAAGGTGCATGGATGAAATCTTTTTTAATTGAGTGTGACTGGATATCTGAGCAAAAGAATGACCTGGTGTGTGAGTTTGCAAGTACACATTTACTCTTCTTTTCCCTGCCCGATTTGTAAGAATTAGCCACGTTTACAGAAACTGTTAGGTTTCGTTTTCACTTTCACTTTACCCTAGTTCAAATGTCATCTTAGAACATTGGAGCCAAAGGATTCTACCCCACTCATTTTACATATATAGAAAACTAGGACCAGTGGGCTAGTTCCAGCTCTCCTGAGTTCCACACAGCATTCTTCTTTATGACTTTTATTCTGGGTTTATCTTTAGGCAAAAAAAAAAAAAAAAAAACACTCTTCACTCTTCCATTATTTGATTAAAGTTTAGATATATAACTATACTGTACTTGAAGCCATTTAGGATGTGATTATATTAAGCAAGATGATTGTCCATGAATAAAAATATATTCAAAGCACAATTTAGACCAGTGTCTCCCTCCCAATTAGACATGATGTTCAAAATCTTTAATAAATGGCAGAGTCCCAGTACTGACTCCCTGATGCAGACATGAACTGTAAACACCTGGTCTAGACTGAGGTAAGAGTTGGGGAGAACTCCCTTTCTGAGTATGTACTACATTAGTCTCTTTCCAGTTGGTGTGGATTCTGAGGCCTGGTGGTTGTAGGCTTTTAATTTCTTGGGTAATAGGCTTGGGGTTTCACTGGCAACATATCTCCTTTAAAGTCTGTTAGCCTTTGTTGATCTATATTTGTTCAACTCCACAGTTCTTGACTTGTTATGGTTTTTGAATCAAGAGCTAAATCTGAGGAATTCTGTCATATAACACCAGGTTCTAGTGCTTCACCCATTTGTAGTAAACCTTCAGCGTTCAAGTTGGCCTTAGGCCTCTTGGCAGTGAAAAACTATATCCTGGGTTAGAGAAGACAGTTCTCTTTCCCCTTGCTCCATGTTACATTTCATGGAGTGGCTGTTACAGTGAGGGTAATTGTCATCTTTGTCAATAAAAAGAGCCCAAAAAGATGTGTTAGGGGTTGGAGAATCAGACTTCTCTAGATCAAAATCTTACAATCAACCACATTTTATCTCCTTCGCTTTCTCTAACTTTGGCTTCGTGCAGAGGACCCTGCTTGGCAAAGCTCAAGCACATCTGCAATCCAACCATACTAAATTTATGGGCATAGGCAAAATGCATCTTAGAAAAACTATGTTTTCCTCCCTCCTTGCCTTTCAGGAAGGCTGTGTTTGACAGAAGCTTGACAGTTACATGGTTTTACTGAAGTTTTCACCCTAATAGCCCATTTTCCACCAGTCCACTGAAATCAAGGCTTGGTACCAGGTTGTACTCTGATTTTATTTTAAAAACAGGTTGGGGAGAAGATATTTGCATAAGTCATATGCATAAGGCATATCTGATAAAGGATTGCTATCTGAGATTTACAAAGAATTCTTAAAACTCAACATAAGAAAACAATCTCTTTAAAAAATGGATAAAAGACCTCACCAAAGAAGATACACAGTAGCAAGTAAACAATGAAAAAAATATTGAACATTACATGCCATAAGGGAAATGCAGATTAAAATAACAACGAGCTACCACTACACACTTATTAGAATGACTTAAATCCAAAACATTGAAAACAGCAAATATTGGGGAGGCTATGGACTTTGGGTGATAGGGAGCAACAGGAACTCTCATTCATTACCGGTAGGAATGCAAAATAGTTCAGCATCTCTGGTAGTCAGCTTGGCAGTTTCTGACAAAGCTGAACACTCTTATACCATATGATCCAGCAGTCATGCTCCTTGGTATTTACCCAAGTGAATTAAAAATTATATCCACCTAAAACCCTGCACATGGATGTTTCTAGTAGCTTTATTTATAATTGCCAAAATCTAGAAGCAATCAAGATGTCCTTCAGTAGGTAAAAAGCTAAATAAACCATGGCACATTCATACAAGGGAATATTATTCAACTCTAAAAAAAAAAGACTATCCAGCCATAAAAGGACAGAGGTAACTTAAGTGCATATTACTAAGTGAAAGAAGCCAATCTGAAAAGGCCACTGACTGTGTGATTCCAACTACATGACGTTCAAGGCTAAACTATGGAGGCAATAAAGGGATCAGCGGCTGCCAGGAATTAGAGCAGAGGGGAAGATGAGTAGGCAGAGCAGATGATTTTTTAAGCCAGTGAAAATACTCTTTATGATACTGTTTGCCAAAACCCATAGAATGGACAAAACCAAGAGCGAACCCTAATGTAAACTACAGACTTTGGGTGATAAGGGTGTGTGAACGCAGTAACTGTTGTAACAAATGTGCCACTGTGGTGGGAGATATTGGTGGGGGGGGTGGTTATGCATATGGGGGAAAGGGGGTATATGGGAACTCTCTCTACATTCATGCTCAGTTTTGTTGTAAATCTAAAACTGCTTAAAATTTTTTTTAAAGGTGACAGTTTAGCCAGCTGCTGTGCAAGCACCATCTGTCAGGAGTCTGCACTCCTCAGCCGGGGTAGAAGGGTTTCACTGCCCCGTGATGAGTGCTGTCCTCACACCGGTCCGTAATTCAGGTCTTCTGTGTAAAACTGCATTTCCATAGACTAACTTCTAGGGTAGTTAAGATCTTCTGAGTCATTCAGAAACCCATCTTAAACCGGCTTACTAAAAAATGAGAATGTTCTAATAATGTAATTGAAAATGTAGAAATGAGACTAGATTCAGACATAACTAAATCCAAGTGCTTAAAAGATGCAGTCAGATCTCGCTATCTATCTCTGTCTCTAGACTCATATTATGCTGGTTAAGCCATACTTAGAAGAAAGGATGCTCCTCTCTCAGCAAAACTTAAAATGCTAGCTGACTGGAAGACCAGCCACTTGCCCATTAGTCCATTGTTTCTAAAAGTTTGTATTCATGTCACTGGTGTTCCTCATGATAATTTTAGGTAGTAAGCAAACATTTATTTTAATTTTAATGATTGTGTCAATTTTATGTATATTAAAAATAACTAAGGCATCAAAATTTCTTTTTTACTTTGAATGAGGCTGAAACAAAAAGGAAGGTAGTAATGCCCTTTACATGGCAAGGATGAGTTTCAGGTTATGATATTCAGGTATATTTCTAGACATTTCAAACCTTTGGTAGTCTGAATCATCCACTAAGATTTCATATTCTCCATGTAGGCAAAGCATTGCACAGGCAGAAAAAAGAAGTACCTGTCATATACTTATGGGAAAAGTTTGGGGTTATCTAAGTCCTTCAAAAGTTTTAGAAAAATCCATTTCATGTGATTGCTCATAAGTGAGCTTTCTAAATGAAGTCAGCATGCCACAAATGGTATTTTCAGTTTCACATTATATATTGCAGTTGATAAATGAATAATTCACTCTTGTAGAATGTTAAACCCCCTCATAGTATTAATCTTGTAGCACCTAGAGGAGTTTGAATTAATGAGATATGTAAGTCCTTGAGCACAACTTTGAAAACCTTTACCCCACTTCAGAGAAACAGTGTCACTTTAGTATAAAGTAAAATTAATTACATGAATGGCCCATCCACAGTTAAGTGTCTTTTAAAAAAAATAATTTATTTATTTGTTTGTTTGTTTATTTATTTGTAGAGAGAGGAGGAAGGAGAAGGAGAGGGAGAGAAACATCACTGTGTGGTTGCCTCTCACTCCCGCCCCCAACTGGGGACCTGATGTGCAACCTAGTCATTTGCCCTGACTGGGAATCGAACCAATGACACTTGGCTCACAGGCCAACACTCAATCCACTGAGCTACAGAGTTAAGTGTCTTTTTAACCAAAATTATGTAAGTGATTTTTGTTCCTTTTGATTTGTTTATTTATATTTTCTTAAATCCTAACCCAAGGACATATCCACTGATTTAAGAAGTAGAGAGAGAGAGATCATTCCACTGCCTCCTGTAAGTGCCCTAACTGGGGATCGAATCTGCAACTTAGGTGTGTACCTAGGAACTTGCAACCTTCTGCCGTATAGAAGGATGCTCACACCCAGCCAGGGACCTTCTGATTTATTTTTATACAGCTTGATTTACAAGAGGAAGCAAGCTTAGTTCCTAAGTTTATTTCAAGTTATATTCCAGGAAAAAACAGAAGCTGTTTCATTTTGCATTTTCTTTTAATGTTTCACTTTTGTTTCTCTGTGGTTTCTCTATGAAGAAGAAGGCTGCTCTAATGTGCTTGTATTTCTATTCTTAATAAGATATGGTACACTTATACAATTGAATACTACATTGGTGTAAAAAAGGAGGAACTCTTACGCTTTGTGACAGCATGGATGGACCTGGAGAACATTAGGCTAAGCAAACAAAGCCAGTCAGAGAAAGACAAATACCATAGGATCTCACTCATATGTGGAATCTAATGAACAAAATAAACTGATGAACAAAATAGGACCAGACTCATGTATACATGGAAGAGATTGACAGATCCCAGAGGGAAGAGTGTGAGAAGAACTGGAAGAGATTAGCCCAAGGACACAGACAACCGTGTGGTGAAGGCTGAGGGGTGAGAGCTGGGTGGAAGGGAGCAAGGGGTAGGGAGAGTATAGAGGACATCTGTAATAGTGTCAACAATAAAAAAAGTAAATCTGAAAAGAAATTATTTTTGAATAGTCATGGAGATATAAAGTTCAGCATAGGGATTATAGTCAATGATAATATAATAACTATGTATGGTCCCAGATGGGTACTTGAATTATCAAAAGGATCACTATGGATATTTTATAATTGACTAACCACTAGGCTATACACCTGAAACTAATACAAAGTAACATTGAATGTCAACTGTAATTAAAAAATAAAATTAAAAAAAATTTTTTGAAAAAAATCCTCCAGATAGAGTATATTATAATGTAATTTCATTTATTTGCAGTAATAAAAATTTATGAGGATTCATCCACCATGAAAATACAATATAAATTTCCATTGCTCTGTATAAATACCAGATCCTGTCTGTTCTTCCAAGGTAATTTTTTAAATTCATTTTGCTACATCTTTAGTTCATTGATTCTTCTTCTATTTACTGAAATATATGACATGAGAGACCTCATTGAATCTGTACCAATGATCAAGGCAAAGCAAAACAGGCTATGTCCAGACAATGGTTAAAATAGAAACAGGAAAGAAGTAAGAATTAAAAATGATCGGGACACGCTCTCAGTGGGACATCCGGGCACAGAACAATTACACATTGTGAACTGATTGATGAAAAAAAAAGACCACATGTAAATTATGTGGAAAATACATATTTACTGAATACTTCATTACACCTGCGACAGGATAGTAAGAAGCTAGGAAAATTCCCGGGCAAGTGGAATGGAAAATAGAGACCAAAAAAAAAAAAAAAAAAAAAAAATTAAACAAGGCCAAACAGTTTGAGCAACTGACCCAGCTAGTGAATCACAAGACCTTATCTCCCCAAACGAAGGACACTTGTGAGTTACTGGTTCATACCTCTCCTCCCTAACCAGAGAATACATTGCTTACATCTCCCTAGCCTGGGAAATAGAGAAAAGAGACCCAATCAATGTTATTTGTGCCAGCTAACCCAAGGACAGATGAAATCAGCAACAAATAATAAAAAACTCCATTAAAGCCAATTCAAGATAAAAATAAAACAGTATAGCAGACCAAAGAATATTCCTAATACCCCCATGTACTCACTTTGACACATCAGCATAATTAAAAATGCACCTGGAAAGCAGATGAATATTCTGCTAAAATCCTATCCTTAGATTCTCACCTGCATAAAAAAGATGAAGAGCCCTCAGGACAGACTCAGTGTGGGCTCCCTGTACAACATGCCCATGCGCCACCCCTCCTTACTGGGCATGAACACCTTATTTCCTCCTAAACTCTAAGGGTCCCAAAGAGACTTGCAGCCAGGGGGACAGTGGGCAGCAGCAGCTCAGCCTGGGCTTACTCCCAATCCTGTCTTCAGGGGCCCCTTTTTTTCTGACTTCCAGTGAGCTAACAGCAGCCCCCCCTTGGCTCACGCCTTCCCTCTGATTTTTCTAGGAAGCCAAAGCAGAGCACTGCCTACACTCTCTCTTGTTACTCCTTCTACCCTAAGCCCTTCCTTTGTTTTACTGTCCCAACCTTAATAAACATACTCTCAAAATCACCTGGACTTGTGTTGTGCAATCTTTCCTACATGAAGTCAAGAACCCACACACTACTGCTGGCCCTAGGTAGCCCCACTCAGGACTGGTTCCTGTCCAGTAACGCACATGTAATTATATAGGAATTATGCCAAAATTACATGTGGAATGTTATTAGATGTATGTAACTTAATTAAAGTTAAATATCTTTCATAGGTTCATCTAGCTTATAAGCAAGCGGTATTTCGTTTGAGCCCCTGGCTGGTTTGGCTCAGTGGATTGAGCGTCAGCCTGCGAGCTAAGTGTCGCTGGTTCGATCTTCCAGTCAGGGCACATCAGAGAAGGAAAACTCTGACTCCAAAAAACCTCCGCTGCCTTGCGGCATACCTCTTCAGGGGAAAGGCTAGGGGAGTAAACCCCGACAGAAAATCCGGAGCCGGAGTCCCTAAGGCGGTTTGACGTTGTAGTCAACACCGGCAACTCCTGCGGCGCACCTGAAGCCAAGCTGTATTGACTCCGTCTTTCCCTTGGACCCTTCAGCTGCGAAGAGAGGGGGGTTCTGCTGCATGGGCAACAGCAGACCCTCCATATCACCCTGCCCAGGCTCTGTAGCTTCAGCTTCGCTGGAGAGGACACTCCAGTGTCATCGTAAGATGTCGATTCAACACGGGAGGAGACAGATACCGTGTCACTCCCGAGTCGGACTGCACAGCCATTCTCGGCGGTGCAGATAGACTCTTAAGAAGCTACACCATCGTCTCTCGAGACGGACGGCTGCCGACGACGACGATTTCGTTTGACTCCAAAGGAGTCGCTTTACCATTCAGGCTCAGGAGAAACAATCTTGCAAGCAGAATTAATCTACCTTATTTAAAACTCTTTGGAATGTTGTTTGCATTCTAGTGTATTCTGCCACATTAGAAGGTGGTTTTTCTAGTAAAATAGACCAGAGGCCAGAAAAATCAATATTTGGTTGATCTGTTTAATGAGAACAGGAATAGTGAAAGGTCTTGCCCAACAGTAAAAGAGGCAGAATCCTGGGGACCCTAAAGAATAACTGAGAGGATAGTGGAAAGCAGCTCATAAACTGTAAAGGACCATACAAATATTATCGCCCATTTATAATTATTCTCACGCAGGCACCCTCTAAGCAATAAGTTGTGAGATCTAATGTGAACTAGGGGTAAAGGAGGGGACATTTTGATGCCTTTTGTTTTTAAGTGAAGAGTAAAGGGCAACTACCAGTTGAAAAGCTATAATAGAACTAGCCCTGCAATAATAGTAACAAGGTGCAACTGGTAGACCAGGAAACAAAGAGGCACTGTTTCAAATTTATGGGTGGCTTTATTGCCAGTTACAAGAGCCATACAGATCCACCATGCTTTGTTATTACAATAATAATTCAACACTGCAAGATTAGTATCAGAATTTTATAGTGAGGTCCAGTGAAGTTAAGAAATGCAAAGTAACTCAGCAAGAAATACAGCTGAACTGGGATCCTAGCCAGGTCCTAGACTATTACTCCCAAGTCCCTGCTCTTTACACAATTATACCAAGAAGAACGTATTGGGTTGGCCAAAAAGCACGTTTAGTTTTTTCTGTAAAATAAAAGACACATTTTTCATTTTCACCAAGAACTTTATTGATTTGGATATTTTGAGTAAGTCAGCTGTCTCCTGCTATTGGCTTCTAGTGGGTAGAGGCCAGGGTGCTGCTAAATATCTTCCAGTGCATAAGACAGCCCCACAGCAAGAATTATTTGGCGAAAATGTCAATAGTACCAAGAAACTTCGCAAACCACTTTTGATGCATCCAATCAGTCACACCACCTTCTCCATACACTGCACAAGTCTTTTGTTGTGTTTCATTGTGTTTTTTACCTTTCTTGAAATAATAAATCATAATATGCCAAAATTGTTACATATTTTCTTCCATCTTCAATATTAAAATGGCTGCACAAAAATTGGCCAGTTTTGATAAAAAATTTTAATGCACACAGACATGACAGCTGTCATAATCATATCGTATCGGCAGCCGTCCGTCTTGAGAGACGATGGTGTAGCTTCTTAAGAGTCTATCTGCACCGCCGAGAATGGTTGTGCAGTCCGACTCGGGAGTGACACGGTATCTGTCTCCTCCCGTGTTGAATCGACATCTTGCGATGACGCTGGAGTGTCCTCTCCAGTGAAGCTGAAGCTACAGAGCCTGGGCAGGGTGATATGGAGGGTCTGCTGTTGCCCATGCAGCAGACACCCCCTCTCTTCGCAGCTGAAGGGTCCAAGGGAAAGACGGAGTCAATACAGCTTGGCTTCAGGTGCGCCGCAGGAGTTGCCGGTGTTGACTACAACGTCAAACTGCCTTAGGGACTCCGGCTCCGGATTTTCTGTCGGGGTTTACTCCCTTAGCCTTTCCCCTGAAGAGGTATGCCGCAAGGCAGCGGAGGTTTTTTGGAGTCAGAGTTTTCCTTCTCTGAAGCTGTCATAATACAATCTAACAAAATTGTTTCAGATGAAGTTAAAGACAACATTACTAGAGCCATCATATGGAAAAAACTAAAACTTTTGGCTAACCCAATACATGTTGAATGTGTAGCCTTTAACTTAGCGTCTACTAGGGCACTCAATAAATTTTAGTTCCCTTCTTTTTTAAAAATATTTTTATTTATTTATTTATTTTTTAGAAAGAGGGGAAGGGAGGAAAAAAGGGAGGGAGAGAAACATCAATGCACAGTTGCCTCTCATGCACCCCCAACTGGGCACCCGACCCGCAACCCACACATGTGCCCTGACTGGGAATTGAACCAGCAACCCTTTGGTTTACAGGCCGGCACTCAATCCACTGAGCCACACCAGCCAGGGCTAGTTCCCTTCTTTCTGCCTGTAATTTTCTCATTAAAAATAACTTCTGACCTAGTTTTATTCTTGGTTTTTATTGTCATTCACCTGTATTAGTTTCCTATTGCTGCTAGAAAATTAATGGCTTAAAAAGACACATTTACTATAGTAAAACCTCACTGGCTAACATTAAGGTGGTGGAAAAGCTACTTTCTTTCTGAGACTGTAGGAGAGAATCTGTTGTCTTTTTCAGCGTCTAGAGGCTGCCCGCACGCCTCAGCTGTGGCCTCAACACCACATTTCCGTTTTCCTCTGCTTCTGTCTCATGTCACTGTGCCTCTCATGTTCCTCCCCTCTCTTGTAAAACTCTGTGACTGCCCTGCCCTTGATTTAATTTCATCTACTTAGTCCCTTTGCCATGTAAGGTAATTTATTCAAAGTTTCTGGAGATTGGGATTAGAAGATCTTTGAGGGGCCATTATTCAGTCTACCACATCATCTCTTTTTCTTTCACCCTTCACTAGGTGCTCAGGCCATGCCACCGGTAAAATACAACATGAGTGTGGCCAAGGCTAAAAGACAGAGGTAGAAACGATGCATGATTCAAGGTTACTAAGAATAGACAACATATCAGGCTCAAGTAGGACAGCATTTGCATGTAATAAGAGCAGGAAAAGTGCACAAGATCCAGGTCCTCACAATGTGTCAGTCTCCCAGGGCCATCTGATTCATTCTGCAGCCAATTCAGGTAGCAGAGCTGCACACACCCTGTTTCTTACTCCAACCCATCCCTGCGGGTCTGGCATACAAACAGCTGGGGTATGCCCAAGAACATTGACACATGCACTTATACATAACAAAGAAGTATATATTGAGTCTGAAACAGGGAAACCTATTCCCACACAGCAAAGAAGCCCAGCACAGGAGTGTGGGTTCCCTCTCTCATGGTCTAGGAAATGCTCCAGACCCGAGGCCCATTCTTATATGGCCAAGTAGGGGTTGAAATACTGCATGTCAAATAATGTCTTTCCCAATACTTTTTAAAAATTCCCTTTCATGTGGAGCTGGTTTGGGAGCTGCAACCAAGAAGTATAGGAATAACTTCGAGTCCCACCTCACTTTCATATCCAGCACCACTGTCAGATATGCCTTTTCTCTGTCTATCCCAAGTGTTCTGCTCCCTGTGCCTTCCTCTTGACTGCCAACATGACTCCTGAAGCTCTCATTCTCACTCCTCTTTCCTTCTCACTCTATATATCCTCCCAGATAGATATCTCCAGCCCAGGCCTTCCTCCTGAGTTTCAGACTGAGATCTCTAACTGCCAAGGAGTCATCTTGGCTGGACCTCCTGCAGGTGTCTCCATAGATCCTAAACTAAATTGATGATTTTCCCCTTTTAATCAGCCTCTTCTGTGTTTGCTTTTGATTGACTGTCCCCCGATGAGTACTTCATTCACTTATCCTGTCTCAAAAGTGTTCACAGACTTCCTGATGTATCTCTGACATCTCTATCTAAAGCTCTCCCTGTGTCACAGATTTCTGCACACAAGCTTCCCTGGTTACAAGAAAACCATATTCCAGAGCCAGCATATGTCCATGTTGTGTCCTACACAACCCTAGGGGGTGCCATTGATAGAGTAGACATTGTAGATTTACAGGAAGTTCTTTGAGAAAAAATTCATTTCTCTAATCTGCACAGGGAAGGTGGAAGGGAGCGGAGAAAGCTTACTCACAAAGAAAGATAGTTCTCATAAAGATTCCTTAACTGCTTGCTCAAGGGACTCAGCTTAAAGATGTTTGAAAGAACAATTATCACTTGAAAATACCAAACAGACTAGGAAGTGAAGTCACTTCCTTGTTCAGAAATTTTGAGTTGATAGGCCTCATTTTCACAAAATTTAAAAACGATTTGTTTTAGTGTTAGGAGACGTGGAGCAATTCCTGTGAAAATCTAGCAGAAATCATGGCAGGATGAGAAACAGTGTTAAGTAAAGTCTTGTTTGTGTTTTGTTGCTTCCTTTTTACCCTCCTGGGCTACTTTAGCTGGGCTCTAATTCTGCACTGTATTCAGTACAAAAAACTCTGTCACCTAAAGGAAAGAAGTAAAATTGGGCTTTTTGTTTGCCTATCCATCTGTCTAACCTGTGTTATGCTACCTCATGCATTTTCTGTAAGAGCTAAAGAGAATGGTGTCCAGCATGCATTCTGGGCTAACGCTACTTATCATGGACACACACGGTGCACAAATTCAAAAGGGAGCCCCACGTATGCTGGGCCATTATTGTCACCAGTCTGGGAAATATTTTAAAATTTAAAACAATTTTTGTTTGATAGATCTTGAAATATTAAGAAAGATCATGGAAATGCTTTTCTTACCTGGATGGATCTATGGTGTGTGTGTGTGTGTGGTGTGTAGTTGAGGGGTTGGGGGACACGAGCCTTACTACCAAATACCTAAGACCTCATCAAAAACCTTAGAAAAAAGGTCTCAGTGGGCACCTCCTCAACTACCTGTATAATTCCCTTAGAAAATGGTCCCCAAAACTGTCCTCTGGTCTCCACCCCACCCTACCTTTGACAGGAGCACAAATCTTCTGTTCAGTTAGGTTTTTCTCCTCTTCTTGCCCCCATATCTCCTAGAGCCTCCCTGCACTAAATCCTTAAAAGCTGTTCAGTTAACCATCCTCAGAGATGCCAGGATCCCATCCAGCAGGTTGTTTCATTATTAGAATGAGTCTTCAAGGCATTGTCTCTAAAATCCCAAAACCCTTAGGAAAATTCACTCTAGAAATAATGGACTCAATATCCCAGACATTTGCTCCTCATAGTTGAAAATTGGAAATAGTCAACATTAAATAGCTCTCTCCTCACAGGAAGCCTAGATTACAAAAGGCAGAGGACAGAGCAATTGCTTACATCAAAGAATCTGAATCTAGTAAGAAGAATCGATACTGATATTTGAATAAGTATAACTGGAAGCAACTTTGCCTTTACATGTGAAGTAATCCTTGTTTTACAGATTTAAAAAATATTTCCACAGAAATTTAGTAAACAAAGATTACTTCACATATAAAGGCAGAACCAGTTTACCCAGCTTGACTCATGCTTTTGAATCTTACACACAGTCTTCATTTAGTTACTGGTGATCGATCAAATGGTGGCTTACTTGAAACACAAACACAGAACTTTGGATACTCAATAGCTGACTTTTCCCCTATCATCTCTTAAGGGACTTTTTCTCTCCTCTGAAGAAAAACTAAAAGCTTCTAAAACCTGAAAATGGTCACCTGTAAGAATATTAATAACTTCAAATTGAAAAGGAACAAAAATAGTCATATACCAGAGAAGTGCTTCTATAACACATAAAACCAAGGAACTGTTAGTGACTTTAGACCAAAATAAGTTACCTAGACATCCATTGTGACTTACATTCTAAGGACAAAAAGAACTAAGAGAAAACCTTGAACTTCACACTATCATCCTATTGTTTCTTACTAATGATAATATTGTTTTAAAATTATATTCTTTTTATTCCTAGAAAAAACAAGTAATAATATTTATTTTGTTAAAAGATCAAGATTTAAAAACAGATTTTTTTTAACATAAGAGAAATGGAGTTACAATTATAGAAAATAATTTAAATGAGAACAAAATAGTTTTAGACTCAATTAAAAATAATAAACAAATGTTTTAAGGGAGAAATGTATCTTTTTTATAGGACTGTTCACTAAAATTGTTTACCAATAATGGCATCCCAGGGGGGATACACTTACTATGTGTGCTTAGTATACATATATGGTTTATAATATCATCTTTCCACAAAAACAAACCAAGACTCCTTGGAAAAATAGCTAATTTCATATCTGGGTCTAGAAAGATACAAGAGGAAGAAGATGAAAAACTTTCAAGATTCATCTGTATAGATGCTTTAAGACATCCTTTTCATTTTGACACAATTTCAGTCTAACAGAGAAATTGCAAGATTATTACAAATAATTCTTCAACACTCTTTATCTAGATGTCCCAATGTTAACATTTTAGTGCATTTGCTTTATTTTTCTCTTTCAGTACATATTCTAAAATATTTGAAAATAAGTCACAGGCATAATACCCTTTACTATTAAATACTTTAGTACATTCTTTTGTATAATCACAGAATAATAATTAAAATCAGGAGATTAACACTGATAGAATTCTATTATCTAAATATGCAGATCTTACAGATATGGCCAGTTTTTACAACCATGCCACTGGCAACAAATAAAAACCCTTAGATTGTGCATTGCATTCAATTATTATATCTTCTAAGTCTCTACTAATCTGGAACAGTTCCTTAGATTTTCTGTGTTTTATGGCATCAACATTTTGAAGAGTACAGACCAGTTATTTTTAAATTGAAACCATGGGTCCTTATGACTTTGATTAAATTTGGCTTTAAACCCTAGTTCTAGAAATCATCTCCACCCCTGCCCCCACCCACCCTGAGACACCAAGACACAGTAGCCTGGACCTCACTAATGGTTACAAGATCTAGATCTCTGACAAGTTAAAGATAACATCCCAAATTATCTTTCAGTTATTGAGTCCTAACGTCCCTAGCTACTTTCCATGAGACTGGATAGAGGGACTTTGGGAACAGTCCTCAGAGCTGTCCTCAAGACCTGAAAAAAAATGATTTATTACCCTTTCCTCAACTCTGTTCAATCAGCTCCCAGCACAACCCTAACCCCCCTGCCCACGCTGTCTTGTGCTTTTCCCCTATGTAATCTAACCCACATATCATTGGAGTGTTTAGGCTTTTGAACATGAGTTTCCTGTCTTCCTGGATGGCACCATTCATCAATAAAACAGCCAATATTTCTCCACTGCAATTCTTGGTGTCCAGTGTTTGATTTTGTTAGCCCTGGGTGGACGAACTCTTTCTATTCTGTAATAGAATGTCCCTCAAATTGGATTTGTCTGATGTTGTCTCACCATTAGATTCAGATTATTCATCTTTGGCAGGAAAATCACTAAAGTGTTGCTTTGTTCTTCTCCGTGCATCATAAGGCACAAGATACTGACTTGTCCCTTTACTGATGATGTTAACTTTAGCCAGTAGGCTAGAGTGGTACAGTAGAGGTTCGTTTCTGTATATTTCTTCTTTACATTTCAATTTGCTTTGTTGGGGTTTACAAAGGAGACAACTGATTGATATCTGTTAGAAACTAAAAATAGAAACAAACTAGAAAATATCCCATTAGAGATTATATATGAAAAAATATTATGTAAACTGGAAAAGTACCTTAATAAAAATAAAGGATTGCTATAAATTTTGGCAAAGATTCTACTTTTAACATTTCCCAGGGAAAAATCATTTAATATTTGAAAAGGTGAGCCTCTCAGTTTTTCACTGAATTTTGTCAGGTAAAACAATAACATAAAAGTAGCATCAATCCAAAGTCAAAGGCCCTAGAACTCCTGATGAATAACTTCTATTTTTCTTAAAGTCTTCAGATTTCAACTAATTCACCTACACCTTGGATAAATTACTTCGAGTTTCTGAATTTCAATTTTTTCTTCCATTAGAGAAAGAGAGGGGTGTGTGTATGGAGAGAGAGAGAGAGAGAGCTCAGATTCCAGAATAGTTGGGAAATACAGATATAAAATATAATTTGCTTACCATAATGCATAATGATTGACAAAGTCAATGTGAAAAATACAAATTATTGTGAGAGTACCTCCATCAGTATTCCCTATAGGTCCACATGAGGCAGATAGGATAAGTATTTTTGTCTCCATTTTAGATTTTGTAACTGTCTCCAAGACCATATAAATCTAGCTGGATGTGGGGTTGGTGACTGTTTTGGAGTTACCATTTTATTGTTCTGGCCATAACCTTGTGCTTTCTGCTTGAAGATCTCACTTTATAATTATATGCATATACAGTTTTGCTTCCATTTCTCATATATTTTACTCAGATAAAAAGTGATTGTGCAAAAGATAATAGTCTGTATTTAATAGCAATTAAGTAATCTTGTTTTCTCAACCCTTGTGTTGTAAATAAAGTTCCCAATAGCATGGAAGGTGACCTGAGTGTGACTGCAAAACAAAGTCATCATCAAAGTTGTAGGCACCAGCAATAGTCTGAATTCAGGGGGCATTCTCACCAACCATGGTGGTAGAATGCAAAGCAAAATTTCGTTTATACGCAGCAACCTCCCTTTGACCAGTGACCATAAAAACACATAGGATTTATTCTGCTGAAAAGGTGTTTCACTTTGGAAAACCCCTTGGAGGAGTTAGTAAGTCTGTTTCTGTGGCATTCAGTTTTCTAATCGCAAGTTCACTTTTCTCAGTTCCAAATATTTAACTTCTGAATACACCTGCCAAAACTTGAAGAAAAATGATAGTTTCTTTTAGTTGGCCATTTTCTTGGGTTTGGTGTGATATAACCCAGAAATCAAAGTGAGTCAGAACATTGCTAAATAGTTTTTAAAAACTTAAGTTGCCTAATGATTTGAAAAGGCACAATTAGTAGGAAAGAAGGCTCTCAGGGCAGGGTCTATTCTTAAGCCAGGGAGCAGGGTTGCAAATCTACTGAAGCATAACTACCTCCCTCCAGAATGTATATTCTATCTCTCTCTCTCTCTCTCTCTCTCTCTCTCTCTCTCTCTCTCTCTCTCTCTCTCTCTCTCTCTCTCTCTCTTTCTCTCCTCTTTCTCTCACCTTTCTTTTTCCTGGTTTTTCTTCTTTTGTGGAAAAATCTAACATTAATTTAATTTTAAAAATAAAGCTTGGATGCTGACAAATTTTTAAATAACTCTTGAGAGGAAACTTCTTCTTCTTTTTACATGTAAATGAAGAAAACGTGGTACTTACTAATTTTTTTCTTTAGCAACACAAGACTGCTATTAATAAGGTTCTAGATTAACTCATCCTGACTTGGTTTTCGACACCAAGGTTAGCCTGTGGTGAAATTTTAAAATAGGTATAGTTTTTTTTCACTTATCTTGTTCCCAGAAATATGTTTCCCATTTGACCCTAATGATTCTGGATTTCCTGGTTGTGTAGATTTTTATCAATGTTGAAAGTAATGACAAGATCACTGTAGATCCAGGAAACTAAGAAAGCTCCAAGTAAGATGAAAAAGATAAAACCAAAAGGACTCACACTAGGACACATTATAATTAAATTGTCACAAGTTAAATATAGGGAGAGAATCTTAAAAGCAGCAAGAAAAAAAAAAAAACCCAACTTGCTATGTACAAAGACTACCAGCAGAGTTTCCAGCAGAAAATTTGCAGGCCAGAAGGAAGTGGCACCATATATACAGAGTGCTGGGGAAAAAACAAACAAACCTGGAAACTAAGAATGCAATACTTAGCAAAATTCTTCTTCAAAACTGAAGAAGTGATACTTTCCCAGACAAACGAAAGTTAAGAATTTCATTCCCCCTAAATGTGCCTTACAAGACATGCTAAAGGGAGTTAGTTCTTCAAGTTGAAATAAAAGGATGTTAATGGGCAACATATCATAGGAAAGTATAACACTTGTTGATAAAGATAAGCATATAGACAAATGTAGAATACTGTATTATTATAATAGTGATGGTTAAATCACTTAATTCTAGTATAAAAGTCAGAAGATAAAAGCATTACAAATAACTATAACCAGTAAATGTTAATGAGTGCACACTACAAATAGATATAAATTGTGACATCAATAAAGAAAGAAAGAAAAGTGTTTGGGGTGGGGAGTAAAGACAGAGTATGCATCTGACATCCTATCAGCACTTAAAATAGACTGTTAAGACTATAATTGATAAACTTTTATCTACACTAAGATAAAGAAAGAGAAGACTGAAATAAGTAAAATCAGAAATGAAAGAGAACATATTATAGCTGGTCCCACAAAAATAAAAAGGATCATAAGAGATTACTATGAATAATTACATACCAACTAGATAACCTAGAAAAAAATAAATTCCTAGAAACGTACAATCTACCAACACCAAATCATGAAGGAATAGAAAGTTTGAACACATCTATAACTAGTAAGTAGATTAAGTTAGTAATAAAAAACACACACAAAAAAAGAAAAGCTCAGGATCAGATTCTTTACGGTTGAATTCTACCAAACATTTAAAAAAGAATTAATGCCAAATGTCTCAAACTCTTCCAAAAATTGAAGAAAGGGTACATTTCCAAATTTATTTTATGAGGTCAGCACTACCCTGATGTCAAAGCTAAACAATGACACCTTCAGAAAAGAAAACTACAGGCTAATATTCCTGATAAATATAGATCTAAAACACTAGCAAATGTAATTCAGCAGCACATTAAAAGAATCATACATAATGATGAAGTGAGATTTCTCTGGGGTACAAAAATGGTTCAACATTACACAAATCAGCTAATATGATACATCATAAAGAATGAAGGAAAGAGGATGAACGGGGGGGTGGGTGGAAAAATCACATGATTTTCTCAATAAATGTAAAAAAAGCACTTGTCAAAATTCAACACCTTTCCATAACAAAAACTCTCAACAATATAGAAAGAATGACTTTAATATAATAAAAGCCATATACAAAAACTCACAACTAATATACTCAGTGATGAAAGGCTGAAATCTTTCTCCAAAAATTAGAAGCAAGTCAAGAATGCCCACTCTCACTACCTGTATTCAACATAGTATCAAAAGTCCTAGCCAGAGCAATTCAGCCAGAAAAGGATATAAAAGATATCTGAGTGGGAAAGAAAAACATAAAATTATCTGTTTGCAGATAACATGATATTATATATAGAAAACCCTAAAGACTCCGCACCAACAAAATAAAAATAAAAACCTGTTAGAACTTATAAACAAGTTCAGTAAAATTGCAAGCTACAATATCAACATAAATAACCACCTGCATTTCTATATGCTAACATGCCAAGGAGGGAGGCATGAGAAGAAACTAAACCTGCTAACACCTTGATCTTGGAATTCTAGCCTTCAAACTGTGAGGAAATAAATTTGTGTCGTTTGAACCACCAATCTGTGGTACTTTGTTATGGCAACCCTAGGAAACTAATAACAGATTTTGGTACTGAGAGGTAGAAGGCTTCTGTAACACATACCTAAAAATGTGGAAGTGACTTTGAAACTGTGTAACAGGGAAAGGCTGGAAGAGTTTTGGGGTGCATGTTAGAAGAAACCTAGATTGCCTTAAAGATTGTTGCTAGAAATATGGACATTAAAGTGGTTTCTGGTGAGGGCTCAGAGAGAATTGAGGAGCATGTTAGAAACTAGCAAAGAACTTGGCTGAATTGAGTTCAAGTGTTTTGTGTTGGCTGAGTTAAGTGTTTTGTGGAAGGTAGAATTTGTAAGTGATGAACTTGAATATTTCACTAAGGAGATTTCTAAGCAGAATGGAAGAGTCTAAGCAGTCTGGTTTCTCCTTATTCCTCATAGCAAAATGTAAAAGAAGAGCGGTAAATTAAAGAAGGAATTGTTAAGCAAAAAGGAACCAAAATGTGTGGATTTAGAAAATTCTCAACCTATTCATATTGCAAAACAATAAGGTTTTGCTAGAGAAGACAACAAGGACATAACTGGACAATCATATGATAAAGAGAGTACGGGTATGACGCATGGATCCTATCAACCATATCAGCAGAAATGTTACCAGCTTGAAATGAAACGGACAGATAAGAGGTGAGATGAACATCTGGAATTCTACAGAGCAGGACGACAGAGCTACCGGGCTGTGAGCAGGCAGTCTCCTTCAGGGAGTGGGAAGAAGAATCCCAGAGGCAGGGCTGTCTCTTCTTCATCTCCAGAAAGCAGGGCCAACTCCTTAGTTTCCATGGGCCAAGCTGCTGCTCCCCAGGACCTCAGATGTATGGCTGCCACACAGGATCTTGGGGGCAATGTAACTGCCTCAGTGGATCCAGAACACAGGGCCGCCATCTGATGTGCCTGAAGGACAGAGCATCCAGCCAAAGGGAATTATTTTCATATCTTAAAATTGAGTAAATTTTTCCCTGGTAGGTTTTGAACTTGCTTGGGACCTGTGACCCTTCTTACTGATCTCTCATTTTCAGAATGGGAATGTCTGTCCTCTGCTTGCCCCACCATTGTATGTTGGAAGAAGATAACTTGTCTGGTTACACAGGTTCACAGCTGAATAGGAATTTTGCCTGAAAAATGTATCGTACCTTGAGTTTTAGCCACATTTGATTTAGATATATAGATGAGGTTTGGGACTTACTGATGTTTAGCATCAAGACTTTAGGTCTGTTGGGATTGAGATGAATGTATTTTTCATGTGAGAAGAACATGATGGATTATCAAGGGCCAGAATATTATAGGCTGGATTGTGTGCTCTGTTGAAATCATAACCCTCCATACCTTAGAATGTGTGGAGATAAGACTTTTGAAGAAGTGATGAAGTTAAAATAAGGTCATTAGCCTATGCCCTGATTCATCCTGACCAGTGTTATTATAAAAAGAGTAAATCTGGACACACAAAGAAACACCAGGACACTTTCACACAGAAGAAGGACCATGAAAGGACACAGCCAGAACGGGGCCATCTGCAAGCCAAGCAGAGAGGCCTCGTCGGCAGCCGATGGTGTAGCTTCTTAAGAGTCTATCTGCACCGCCGAGAATGGTTGTGCAGTCCGACTTGGGAGTGACACGGTATCTGTCTCCTCCCGTGTTGAATCGACATCTTGCGATGACGCTGGAGTGTCCTCTCCAGTGAAGCTGAAGCTACGAGCCTGGGCAGGGTGATATGGAGGGTCTGCTGTTGCCCATGCAGCAGACCCCCCCCCTCTCTTCGCAGCTGAAGGATCCAAGGGAAAGATGGAGTCAATACAGCTTGGCTTCAGGTGCGCCGCAGGAGTTGCCGGTGTTGACTACAATGTCAAACCGCCTTAGGGACTCCGGCTCCGGATTTTCTGTCGGGGTTTACTCCCTTAGCCTTTCCCCTGAAGAGGTATGCTGCAAGGCAGCGGAGGTTTTTTGGAATCAGAGTTTTCCTTCTCTGATGTGCCCTGACTGGAAGATCGAACCAGCGACACTTAGCTCGCAGGCCGACGCTCAATCCACTGAGCCAAACCAGCCAGGGTAAAGAGAGGCCTCAGAAGCCACCAAATGGGCCAACATCTAGATATTTGAGTTCTAGGCTCTGGAACTGTGAGAAAATAAATGTCTGCTGTTTCAGCCACCCAGGCTGTGGTATTTTGTCATGGAGCCCTAGTGAACTAATACAGGCATCCGCCACCCATCACCGGCTCACCGTGTGACCTTATCAGGACTCTTCTCTCTGGGCTCTGGTTTCCACATCTGAACATAACAGGTTGGACTAGTGATATATAAACCTCCTGTCTGTTTTTATAATCAACTGTCCCAGAATTAGTGTTGCTTTTTATGTCACAGCAGCTGTGCTCTTGCTTTTTAATCTAACTTCCCATTGTCTCTTATTTTTAAAAGCCAGGTGTTTTTTGGGGGGGAGGGGGGTGGGTAGCTATAATTAGGCATAGGAATCTAAAATCTCTCAGCATCTGTATTTGCATGATGGTGACCATAACAAAGAACCCCAAACTAGGTAGCCCATATAACAAACATTTGATGTCTCACACTTTCTGAGATGAAAGTGTCAGCAGAATTGGCACCTTCTCAGGGCTGGGAGGAAGAATCTGTTCCTTCAGCTTTCCTAATTGCTGGTGATTTATTCATAACCCTCCACATTTCTTGGTGTATAAAACATCACCCTGGTTTCTGCCTCAGTCCTCATGTAGCGTTCTTCTGTGTGCATGTCTGTGACCAAATGTCCCCAACGTTAGTCATAGTGGATGAAGGTCCATCCCAATGACCTCATCTTAATGTAATTATCCCTAGGAAGACATTCATTCCAAATAAGGTCACATTCTGAGGTACTAGGGGTTAGGAATCCACCATAAGATTTTTGGAGGGATACAATTCAACTCATAAATAGCACTATCCCTAACTTCACCTCTCACAAAAGAAAATGTTACTGAGAATCCTCCAGGTCATCTCCCTGCCACATGTTTATCCTGGGTTCCCCTGCCTGCTCCTTTGTGCTTTGCTTTTTCATTTTTTTCCCAATGTGCTGAATAATATATGTATTTATTTTATTTAAAATTCTGAAGTTGTTGCCTTGAAGGGATCTATGCATGTGATGTCCTTTTTTCTTTTTTTTTCCTTTCAATTTTTATTGAATCTATTAGGGTAACATTGGCTAATAGGGGATAAATGGTGACAGAAGGAGACTTGACTTTGGGTGAAGAACACACAGATCCTGCCTGCTGCTTTGTGTCTATTACTTGGTTTTCTCTCTCTGGCAGCTCCAGAGTCAACAACATTTGGAGGATGCGTTTGATAATCAACCTCACCTTCCATAGGAGGCTACAGCAACTCAGGTGCAGCCTCCCTTGGATCCATACTCTCCAACCCATGGTCATGCCCATTTTCAAACCCTTCAGAGCCAAGAATCGCCACCTGAGTCAAAACCCTCAACTTCCCCACACCAACCCCAACCACTTATCTGAGGGGAATGGAACATGAAAACTGATAGATCCTGAGGAAGTAGATTTAAAATGATCTTTATATACAGAAGTGGGAAAAAGATGTAGGCCGAAGAGTACAAGGGGTCCCCCCCAAAACTGGAATTGTCTTCTGGATGGTGGTCCTTGCAATACAGGCTTCCCCCACTAGGTGGGTGTTCTAGGAACCCATCTGTATCAGTGTACGAACTGGCATTGTTGTGAGAGGCTGCATTTGGCTTCAGTGATTTTTTTTAAGGCTCTTTTCATCATGTTTGCCCATTTCATGATGGGTGATTTGCATGTACATCTGCCCACACTGCGCTGAGTGTTCAGCAGTTTTTGACCAAAAATGGCATGACTACCCCCCGATATCCCACTCTCCCTGTTCACGTTATCGCTCGTTGAGTGACTTTTTCTTTTTATTTACCCAGATGAAAAAAGCCTTCAAAAGGAAATGTTTTGCCAATGTGGAAGAGGTGAAACAAAAAACAGCAGAAGCACTCAAGGGCATCAAACCCAACAAATTCAAATACTGTTTTGAGCAGTGGAAAAAATATCTCAATAGGTGGCATTGCATCAAATGGAGAGTACTTTGAAGCTGATTGAAGTTTAAATGTGTAAGAATAAATACACAATTTTTTATAAGTAAACTCCTTTTGGGGTCCCCCCCTCCTTGTATATCCCTAGTTTGTAAAATCATTGATTTTGCTATACCCATATCCTTCCTAGCGAGCTGCTGTCATGCTCATGGCAGACAGGATGGTGGAGAGCTCTGCAGGTCCACAGAGCCTCCTCATTTTCATAAATATTACCCAGGACCAGGCAAGAAGACCATGTCACATTCTCTCAACCTTTTGGAAGCTCTCTTTTAAGAATTCTCTTCTCTTGGAAAGCACAATTTTCATTTGTGATCTAAGGATGTTCGTACAGTAAGGCTAGGAATAAAATAACATACAAAAGATAATAACTTAAAAAAATTGATTCCTTTGTTCTCATTGACACTCAGTATAGCAAAGCATAATTAGAAATGGCATTTTCCAAACTAAGCACGGAGGTTGCCATGGTAAGAACAAATTTTTATCATCATCACCTAAAGAACGAATAAAGTATCAGAAATGTGCAGTTTGTTAGATTATAAACGCTAGCGTAGACATGTGTTTCTTTTTATAAAAAAGAGAATTTAATAGAAATTGAACCTTCTTTCTTAGAACATGACTCCCCACAAGGGTCCTTATTACAAAGAGAACTGTAAATGTATTTAAAGAGGTAGGGGTCGGGTGGGCCTGCATCTTGCAAAATGTTTGTGAGGGAGCAGTTGAGTTCCCTGAGTATGACCTGAGGAGCTAAAGATAACATCACTTCCCTTTTAGGGATGTTGCAAAAGTATACAATCAGCCTTCAGATAGCTCCCTTTCCTCTGGCCCCCGTGCCGGTTATGTGCTATCTCGGTTTCAAGCTTAGCAAAGCTAGACTCATAGTTCATGCCTCTCAACTTTTTGGAATTCACTTGCAAAAAATTACTGCAGACTTTCTCCTTCAGTTTCTTTTAGAAAGCAATGAAACTGAAAACTGAAACAACATTCTGGGGCAGTCCCAAAGTACTCTGTACTATTTGATAGCAATGGAAAAGTCTTTGAAACTTCCCAAATAGGTGAGGCTTAAGTCAAACAGCTCTTTCCCTGTCACTCAAGGCCTTGTGGGGTCCTGCAGGTGTGCAGCGGCCCAGCTGTGCCAAATCCTAGGTTCCCACATTAATCTCGCCCTAGCAGCCTGTCGCTGGGAACACACCACAGATCTGCCCACAGTCTGAGGCTGCTCTGGTCCAGAGATGCTAGCTGCATTTAAAAAGTCATCCTTTATCATCTATCCCCTCCCAGCAGCTCAGCAGCCAGTGAATACAGTATTCCCTCATTTATCGCGGGTGTTACATTCTAGACACCCCCCCCCCCCGCGATAGGTGAAAATCCGCGAAGTAGGAACCTTACATTTATTTTAGTATTTATATATTTTAAAGGCTTTATAAACCCTTCCCACACACTTATAAACCGTTCCCAGTCCCTTATTAACCTTCCCCATTCCCTTATTAACATTTTCACACTTTTATAAATACTACTTGTGTTCTTAAAAATATTTTACACTCTTAAACCTACGTAACTTTAACAACATACAGATATAGTACTGCAAAATCCCGCGATACAGCGAAAAATCTGTGATAAATAATTAAATATATTGGAACTATTGTAACAATATAATCAATAAAGAAAAGCTGGGAAGAAAAAAAAATAATTAAATATAATATTTTCAAAAATCCTGCGATACAGTGAGGCCGGGATAAGTGAACCGCGATATAGAGAGGGACTACTGTACACCCTTATATGTATTACAGCATTATTCACGGTGGCCAAGACAAGGAAACAACTGAAATGTCCTTCGATAGAAGATTGGATAAAACAGATGTAGAACATATATACCATGGAAATCTGCTCAGCCGTAAGAAAAGATGAAATACTGCCATTTGCAACAACATGAATGACCTTGAGAATATCATGCTAAGCAAAATAAGTCAGACACACAAAGTCAAAAACCATGCAATTTTACTCAGATGTGAGATATTAAAAACTGAAAGCAATAAATGAACAAAGAAGACAAACAAACAAACAAAAATTCATAGACACAACAACAGTATGGTGGTTACCAGAGGGAAGGAGGGGTACTAAGAGGTAAAGGGTCAAATATGTGCTGATGAGATTTGACTTGGGTGGTGGGCACACAATGCAGCATACAGATGATGTATCATAGAATTGTACACTTGAGACCTATATAATTTTATTAACCAATGTCACCCTAATAAATTGGAAGAGAGAGAGAGAGAAAGAAAGTAAGAAAGAAAGAGAAACGGGAAGGAAGGAAGGAAGGAAGGAAGGAAGGAAGGAAGGAAGGAAGGAAGGAAGGAAGGAAGGAAAGAAACGAGAACATTCTTTTCCTGTCTTCACAGTTCTTGCCTGTTAATTTACCTTCCATTTTTCGCTTTTCCTCCTCCTTCTAGATGAAGCTGAGGTTTCTCTTAGTGTCCTGTATCTCTGGGTATCAGGGCTCTTGAATGATAAGGCCTCAGGAGCATCTTCCTTGGTTTAGACCTCTTTTCTAATACACATATCTCAGTCCATGACTATTGGACACAGTTTACAGAAATTCTCAACCATGCCTTCCCCTTAGCTCCTCATTCTCAGCCTCCAACTTCTTCTCCTGTGTGGAGCCTTTAAGTTGGAGCTTCTTTCTTTCCCCAATCTCTAAATGATCTCATTTATTGTTCCTGGTCGCTCCCAGCGGGCTATTTACACACACTACTCCTCATTCTCATTTAATCAAGTCATTTAGCCCCTCTTACCTTTTGAGTTTCCAGAACTCATGAAAGAACTAAGTCCTTTGACATCTTACTACCTCATTCTTGATCTCCTGCATTGACCGCTTAGCTCAGACCCCATCGTGGTTCATCTTCCTGTCCCAAAAGGAAACACCTGGAAGGTCTAAAGCTCACATCCATAAGGCTCAGATTTAAGTCTCATCTGACTTCCACAAACTGCCTTTGGATATTGCAACATTATTTTTGGCCTTACAATGCTGAAAGACACTCCAGAACTTAACTATATTCACGACTTCTTTCTCCATCCTGATTAGATTAGACTTTAAGTCCCTTACAGAAGCACTATGGAAATTCTAAGATAAAAGAGGTGATATGAGAAAGCTCTAGCTTTTGTGGCTCTTCTCTCTATTGACAAAGTCAATACTGGTCCACCTGTTCAGCCAGAGTTTCCTTCCTCCCTCCTGCTCTGGGTGCTCCAGGTGCATCCTTCCCAGAGTTTTGAGCTCCACTGGTGAGGAATACCTTCTGACATAAATGAAGAAGTTGCTGCTGGTACAAGGTGGCATGGAGTGGGAACAAGTGAGAGACTGACTGGTACCCAGGGGATCCATAGATACACCCTCCTGGGGACAACAGCATAGAGATTCCTGCAGAAGTAAACCTAGGAACCCACAGAATGAAAGAATCCTAGAACCAGAGCTAGGAGTAGAGAGAATACAAGGGACCACAGAACAAAAGCTTTAAGACTCTACCTGCAGCAGGCAGGTTGCAGAAACACTAAGCACTCTTCTCCTAAGTCCCTCCTTCTCATTCCAACTGAAGTTACGTGGCACATCTATACCTTTGCCTCTGTACCAAAACACTTCTACTCAAATTTCAATGATAGGTATTTAGGTTTGTATCTCAATGCTTATACATGTCTCTATGGCTATTAGTGCCCAGTCCCATGCTATATACATAGCATGAATATAATCAATGATTGTTGCATTGCAGCTTTGACCCCCACATGCACTCAGAGTTGCTGCTGCACTCTGCTCAGTGCCTCCACCATACCCCAACCCAAATTTCCCAAGAAAATGCCCTTTCCAAGATGAAAAGAATCCCCAGTAGGATTCATCAGTGGTCTCTTTCTGGACATTTTCTATGACATATAACCCAGACAATATCCTACAAACACAGAAATGTGATCACTCTGGCCCTTAGGAAACTTTACAACCTCATATGTTTTTAGGTAATGAGGTGTAAAGAGAAGGTTGGATAACTATAAAATTAAATGGGATTCATGAACTACTTAAACAATGCAAAAGTTGTTTCTAAATGCATTTGCTTTATATTCTCCAATAGATCATGCCAATGCATTTTGGTATGCTATTTAGTGCTTTCTGTTTTTCTTATGTCTAGTAAACCTTTTATTGTATAGGGATTTTGTATCAGCTGAACCAGATCAAAGTATCTAGTGAGCCCAGCTGCCCACACCCTCTGTAATGGCCCCTTAGGTTCAGGATTCCAGAGTATTTCTCTGTTCAGCAGATTTCCCTGAAGATTGTCGTTAACTGACTCTACAAAGTTAGCTGAATTCTGTCAGAACTTATTACTTTTACCTGAAGTGAACCTTTTGTAAGAGATATGAGTTGGCATGGGATGAAACAGAATTTGAACTTCCTCAGCTAATAAGGCCAGGTGATATGACTATTGCTGGTAAGTGTTTACCAGAATTCTGTCTGACCCTTGACTACATTGTTATCTGGAATCGATTTTGTGGGCTGAGAGTTTCAGCCCTCAGTTCCTTATAAATATTAGCATTTACGAAAAAGAATCTGATTTCTATAAGTAGTCAAACATGCTTAAGTCAGTTGACAACAGGCATTAGAGTGTTGAACAGTTGGGAGTTTTTACCTTAGCTTAAGTCCCCTGGGCTCTGTGAATTACAGATACATCAACATGGCAATGGCACTATTTTCTCCTTTATAATTGTGTTGTAGAGAAGGCTGAAAGGATATGTAGGAGTTATAGAGATCTGTGACTCATTCCCAGGGTGTGTACTGAACAAGTTCTCAATAAGTTCATTTTCTCTGACCGCTCTCCCTTGCCTAAGTTACTACAGTCAGAGCAGCAAATACATACTCATCTGTGTACTCAGAGAAAGTCATGCTTTCATTTTAACTTTATTTGGAATTTTTGCCTCAAACACTACCTTTCACTTACCTATCTTGTACTCTCCATTCACTATGCCCATTTTTTAAAAATAGTATATTTTTGTAAACACATTTTAGGAACACCTGACTTACAATATTTTAGTAGATAATGGTAGTCACTGAAAAGGTTTGAGGTGGTTGATGGGTATCTACTCCGTGCAACCTTGTGAAGTAAATTATGAAAGCAATAATGAAATCACATTTTAGTTGATTCACAAATTCTAAATACCTTTAATTTTACCAGTGAAAACTCATTTCTCATTTGTCAGGCTAGTTAATCAGCCATTAATTTCTTCAATAAAAATCCGTGTATAATATTTATTGCACCAGTTGGAAAACTGTAGAGTCTTTTACTTTTCTTGAGGTACATATAATAAAAGCATTTGAAATTACTTCTGGAGTTTAGAATATCGGCTGACCGTCTAAACTATGCATTTTCTTTCAGGGCCAAAGACTGAGTCCATGCTGAAGTTATTTTAAAGTAAATTGCTGATATCTTGACACATTTCAGACCCAGTTGCAAGTATTTCTATTGTAAAAGGCTGTGTTAAATAAAAATCCTTTAATGCACTGTTAATTTCCAGAGGGTTGTTGGGGATTGTGGTGGATCCAATACGCAGCATTTCCTAAACTTAGCTGACCACAGAAGCCTTATGGGGCTAGTGTTCCTTAGAAACCATTTTGAAAAATGCCAGGCTGGCTGAATTATGTAAACAGATTCCAAGGGGAAAACCTGAAGGCAGGAAGACTGGGTGTGTTGCTGTAACAGACATGCAATAATAAAAACCCAGGGGGAGGAGAGTAAGAAATCACGGAATATCCATAAAAGAGAGAAATGAAGTAACTTTAGTAACTTGACTGTGGAGACAGGCAAAGCTTTCAGAGATAGGCATAATCCAATGTGATGTTATCTAAATATTTAGAGGTATTGTGATCTATCCAGACAGAAATAATATGAAAACAATCCTGTATAAAATCCAGATATTAATAGGTTATTGAAGTTAACTTCAATGAGCTAGTAAAGCAGTGTGTGTGTGTGTGTGTGTGTGTGTGTGTGTGTGTGTGTAAGATCAGATGTGTAGCAGATTCAGATCTGCCTCCTTCACAACAAAACTCCTCAACAGACTTGTCTATTCTTACTACCCCTGTGTATTCTCCTGTTCTCCTGTGTTGCATTGAAACCATGTCTGTCAAAGTCACCAACTGCCTCCAACTGCCAATTTGAGTGGGTGATTTCTTGGCTTTTTGGGTTAGTTTGGCATAAGCTATGTTTCCAGAAGTTTATCTCTGTCATTTAAATTTTCACCTTTACTGGCATAAAATACTTCAGTGTTCTCTTGTTATCTTTTAAACATCTACAGCAATTTCAAGTGAGCTGTTGCTCTCTAGCTATATCACTTTAAACACTTCTTTAGGAGCTTCTAAACCTCTTAAAATATGCTTTTTAATATTCACCATGGTACTTTTTCTTTAATGCTTTTCAGTATTTTCAACACTATTATTACACAACTTTAGTTAACCATTAAAAGTTTAAAGTACTTTACAAAATACCAAACAAATT
This sequence comes from Furipterus horrens, assembly GCF_987537825.1. Lineage (NCBI taxonomy): Eukaryota > Metazoa > Chordata > Mammalia > Chiroptera > Furipteridae > Furipterus > Furipterus horrens. The sequence goes on along the minus strand of NW_028327171.1, from coordinate 35,258,520 downwards.
GTAAAAAAAAAAAAAGAACAAGTTACAATGAGGTAAAACAACAGAGTTTGGGATAGCAGGCCAGAGTACTCACTGGCTAATAGTCTGTGTTTTTACCTAAAGCTCCCTGGCCAAGAGTGTAAACAACATCTCCTGAAAGTGTGCTATAGTACTTTTACCTCCTGAAAGTGTACTATGGCACTCAAAACATGGGAACACATAAATGTTAATATATAACACACAAATATTAATATAGAAATAAACATGATAATTATCATGGAGATACACACTTTTTAAAAAATTCTTTCTGAGATAATTAGCATTATGATAAATCAGTGTTGCCAAAGGCAGCCAATAATGGGGTGTGCTAGTATATATAAAAGGACAAGGACAAGTGTACTTGTAACACAAAAAACTGAGACCTCATTGGTATTCCTTGGATAGTATCCAGGCGTGGAGCAGGATCAGTACTTTACTTGAGTAGTTTTGCCCTTTGAAGTTTAATTCCATGCAATTCAATTAACAGTCCATACAAAGTGAAGGACCCCACTAGAGAGTCTAGTATTGACCCTCCTTCCCAGAGAAGTTTCCATGCCTTCCCACCATTGTACTTTTCATTGTAATAATCAAGAAAAAAAACCAAACTGCAAATATAGAAGGCAAAAATATTGAGATATTGAGAGCCAACACTTCCCTTTCATTTGCTATGTTTAGTTACTATAGTGCCCTATATATTTCAATTCACTTAGTATTCACAATAATCCAATAAGGGAGTTATTATTACTATGCCCACTTTATTGATAAAGAAAATGAGACACAGAGAGGTTGGGTAACTTGACAAAAATCACACAGCCTATGAAGGGCTATGCTAGTATTCAAGTCCAGGCAGCTTGGCTCTGCAGTTGGTGCTATTATCAGTCACTAAGTACAGGAATCAATAGTTAAAATGACACTCGCCTATGTTACAATATCTGTGCACATAAACTATTTAGTAAATCTGTATATTTTAAAACAGTATCACTTGTGTTTTTCTCAATTCCTCGTTTTATAAAACCCTAGGAAAGAACTCCCTTCGTTGTTATTGAAATAGAAATTCTGAGATTCTGAGTGGTTCCAGCAGTTGATCTGGAGGGCCCAGGCACAGAACTATCTTGTGTTAAACTTGCCAAATTCTGAAGTAACACATTTAATATTCTGAGATGTCACATGTATCGAAATGTCTGGACTTATTCACACTCGTAATAATTTTCCCTCTTTCAACACATTTTAACTCCCTCAAGTGGATTATGAAATCTAGCTCAAATCAGCAATTGGATCTGAACATGAATACCCAGGGAGATATAAATACTCTCGTCTCCAAATGAAATGGTCTTAGAAACCCATTGCTTTTTTTCTTTTTATCTTCTTATTTTTCTATTCCTCTGCTGTGAACTAGAGTAGGTCTACAGTGGCGCCAGCCTCTTCTTCAGCTTCAACGGCCCTGCCCCCTGAATGACTCTCCGGCTGGTTGTGGCCACGCAGCCTCTGTGGGCAGCTCTATGCCCTTCTCCTAAGCCCACGAGACTGTTACCTCTCAGGAAAGAAGGCTGTTCTTTCAAAAATACCTGTTAAAGGTATTTCAGCCACCTGGGAAGCTTGGGGAATGTTTTTTTTTCTGAAGGTGCATCTTCCCTCTCTCAATTAATTGTCTAAAACTAAAGCCAACCTTGATTTACAGGTGGACAATAATAAATTGTTTTATGCCCACTTGCAAATGCAAATGGACCCATGACAAGGGTTATGAAAAGCTGTGAGGGGAGGCAAAGGGTCTTCTTTGCAGAGCTAAATGGTGTAAACATATATTGCCTTCTCTTTTTTATTAATGAATCGTTGGTATTTAGTGTATTTTTATGATTGCAAAAAGAATAGCACCTTCTTTGCTCATATTTTCCAAATCCACATCCATTTTCCACTGTGCCCACATGATATTCTGGCCAAAATATTCTTAACCCTTGTTTACTTAATAAATGTGTATGTGTCAACTTTAAAAACTGCAATCTTCCTGCATCTCAGGCCTGGGTGACCCTACTTTCACAGCATTCCTGTGCCCTGGGGAGGAATCCCAGGGGTCACCAGGGGGCTAGAGAAGAAGGGATTTTGCTGTCAGAAGGAAGGGTTCGGCCCAGGACGCGGACTCAGTGGGAGCAGTAGCCAGAGCCAAAAGCAGCCAGGCCAAAGTTTGTGTGTTGTTCATAAGGAGATCGGGTTTCAGATAGAATATTTTTACAAAATAAAGGTAATAATACATCCAAAAGAGCAATCAGAATTGCTCAGAAAAGGAGATTCAAGAGGTACTGTATTAGTTTGCTAGGGCTACCATAACAAAACACCACAGAGAAAGTGGCTTAAACAACAGAAATGCATTTTCTCATAGTTCTGGAGGCTAGGAGTCCAACATCAAGGTTTGGCAGGCTTGGTTTCTCCTGAGGCCTTTCTCCTTGGCTCGTGTGTGGCCACCTTCCTCTCACTGTATCCTCATACAGCTTTTCTTCTGTGTACCCATCCCCGGTATCTTTTTCTTTGCTTATAAGGACACCAGTTCTGTTGGCTTAGAGCCTTATTGTTACAACCACATTGAACATTAATTACCTCCTGAAAGGTCCTATCTCCAAAAGTAGACCCATTCTAAGGGACTAAAGGTTTGGTTTCAACACATAATTTTGTAAGGAACAAAATTCAGTCCATAACAAGAATTAATAAATATATATCAAACATTTTTGACATAGGGCCATACATTTTATTTCCCGAAAAATAATTATTAGCCTTGAACTCAGACAGTGAAACAGTTGCATCTATGAATATTTGCTTTTGTAGTGTACCACATGATTTCTCTCTCTGCACCCCTAGAAAAATGCTATCTGCAATTGGAATAATCATTTTAAAATCATGCAGTCATTTAGGAGACTGGCTCTCCTCTCTCACAGAGCCTTCACCCAAAAGGCTATATGGGTCAGATTCATGCCTTTCTCTGTGGAGGAAGAGCCAACCTGAAGCCTGGAAATCAGAAGTCTAGTTATGGCTTTACCTCTATCTAGTTGGATAATCTTAGCAAAGTAGAAAACACATTACTAAAGAAAGTGTCCAGACTTACTATCTAAAAAAGATAAACAAGTTAATAGAGGCATGAAACTTTTCAAAAGAGGAAAGAAGCAAAGATTTCGTTTTTGTTTTTAATTGGCAGAGATGTTGTGGGTTTTCTCGCCCATTCCTAACAATATGTTTCTTTAAAAAAAAAAGTGTGTCTCTCTCAAGTTATTTTTCCTGGATGAGTCACCTCGCAGATTATCTGTTTTGATGGCCTTCACATAAGCACGGGATAGAGCTGTCATGTGGAAATTTATTAAATAAAGGACAATGCAATAATACAGTATAAGCTCTCCATTTTTTTACATGGAAAAAACAAAACAAAACAAAGCAAAAAGCCTCAGGTCCTGGAAATTAGCTAGCTAAATCCATGGGTCATTGCTATGTCCCACCAGCTAAATGTGTTGTTTCACACAGGACACAGTGATCCATGCCTCTTTGTTTTCTTAAAAAATTTTCATGCATCTTCTAGGCACATGCAATACTCTGGAAACACTCGGATGTCAACAATTCCATTACTCTAAACTGATGATAGAGGTTAAAAGCATTAAAATCCTTTTAAAAAAAGGACAGGTATAATTTAATAACTCCAGAGCCATATAAAATTATCTTAAAAGATTAAACAGTTTAATAGAATAATTGCTAAATCCAGTGGTATCACCAAGAAAAGCAATCATGTGATTGTTATAGAACAAAAAGAGTTCATCCATCCAGCGCCACCAGAGTCAAACACTAAATACCAAGGGTCGCAGTAGAGGAATATTGACTATTTTATTGATAAATGGTGCATCCAGCAGAAGAGGAAGCTAATGCTCAAAATTATACAGGGCAAAATTACAGGACATCATAAGTTAGGAGTTCAGGGTTGGGTTGGGAGCTGATTCATCAGAGGTGAGGAAAGGATAATGAATCATTTCTTCAAGTCTGGGGGATTCTGAGGTCCGGTCTGGTGTCTCTCTCTCTGGTTTCATGGGAAAGTAGCCAGAGGGTTGTTTTACCTTAGGGCTCACTATAACTTAGGTCAGGATGTTATCTTAAGCCTCCCAGAGGTCTGGATCCTGTGACTATTAGTCCAGTCAGGCTACTGTCTTCTTCTGCCTGGGGGTTGCTGATTATTGAGGGGAAAGGCTAGGTCTCTGAGGGATAGACAGAAAGAGACAGAGAGAGACAGAGATGATTTCTAGAGCTGGGATTTAAAACTAAATTTAATTAAAGTCACAAGGGCCCTCGGTTTCATGATTGTACAACATTCTGTAATACAGAATAGAACAAGTTTTTTAGAGCTAGAGAGAATTATTGAGATATCTAGAACTAACTCCTAATTTTGAAAATGAAAAAACAAAAACAAACAAAAAAGAAAAAGAAAAAGCAAGAGTAGCCAACACTCTCCGGTAGAAGGGGAGAGGGATTTTTATAAAACACAGCGTGGTATTGACTGGTTAACAGGCAAACAGGTCCATGGGCACAACTGGGAACTAGGAGAAAAGACCTATGCACACGCAGATATTTGACGTGTGACAGAGTTAGTATAGGAGATGGACAAGAAAAAGATGGACATATCAATAAAAAGTTCTGGAACTGTTGGTTATCCATACAGGATAAAAATAACATAGGACATTCTACCTTATTCCATACAAAATATATATATATATATATTTCAGGTAGACTGAAAGAAATGAAGGTTTATACTATATTCCTGACTTGGAGTTAGAAAGAATTTCCTTAATAAGACATAAAAAGCACAAACTATAGAAGTAGATTAATACATTAGACTATATTAAAATTAAGAATGTATGCTTATTAAAATACATTAAGAGAGTGCAAAGAAAACCCACAAGCATTAAATATATATAAACAACACATTAGAATACAGGAAGGTTTTCTATGAATCACTGAGAATAAAGCAAACCAATAGAAAAAGAATATTTACAAGCAACTTAAATGGAAATAAAGTTGAAATCATTGAAGATGCAAATAACCCTCAAAATCAACACAATGTGTTCTGAAACTTTTTGTGACTTAAATACCATGTATCTGTGATCAATGACCTATGTAGTTTTGAATCAAATGTAGACCATTAGTGCTACTACTTGAGCTAGACTCCTGCACAGTTAATAATTTTTTAAACATGTTATTTATTTATTTTTAGAGAGAGGAGAAGGGATGAAGAGAGGGAGAAAAACATCAAATGTCAACATGAGAGAGAAACATTGATCAGTTGCCTCTCACATGCCATCAACCCAGGACCTGGACTACAACCCAGGCATGTGCCCTGACCAAGGATAGACCAGCAACTTTTCTGTTCATAGGCTGGCACTCAATCCACTGAGCTACACCAGCAAGGGCTAATTCCTAATTTTTAAAGTGTGTAGTTAATATTATGCATGTAATTGTCCTTTCTTCCATTCTTACCAGTATGCCCATTTGCAAAACAAAAATGTTGGTAATCAGTAATAGAGCTATAAAAGATATTAGCTCTGTGTAGTCATTGACTAATCTTGCTCTAACTTTAAAATTTTGTGACTATTGACTGTGTTGCATTTATCCTAACCTCCCCCCACAAAAGTTATATAGATATTTCAAATATCAACATTACCTTGGTGTATGCATTATTGTTCTTTGTTGCTGCTTTATAACTTTATATTAGAAAAATATGAAATTCTTTGAACAACAAAATAAAATCCCTTTGATCTTAAAAACACACCCCCACACACCCCCACTCCTGTAGCAGGAATTATATAGAAACAGGTATACTTATATTATTTTGATGTTTTTATTAATGTTTCCTAACAATGTACTTCAGAATCAGAATCACTACTTATTCGTTTGCATATAATTCTCCTGATGCTCTTCATCACACATTAGTGATCAGAAATGAGATGTAATTCCCCAATCTCTGCCCACAAGACCTGAGTACGATCCTATTGTAGGTTGAACAGAGTTTTTCCCTAACTCAGAGATTGTGCAAGAATGAAATTCTGTTGTGTTTGACTGAATGTAGATGGGTTGTGGTGTGGTGTATTGAAGGTATTGAATACAACTTACAATGTTGAATTAAAATCTTTATTCTTTTAGTATTTAAAAATGTTTTAAAAATGAGAAGTTACTACACAGAAAATGGAACCCTAAATGAACAATAACTGATCAAGAGATAAGAAAATGCAAACTAAAGCCACAGTGCCTTCCCATGGTACACCACTAGAGTGGCAAAAACCCCTACAACACCACATGTTGATGAGTATGTAGTATAACAGGAACTATTTTACTGCAGGTGGGATTGCCAGTTGATGCCAGCATTTGGAAACTTTCCTTATAAAGTATATGAATGTAATCTACAACCCATGTAAGTGGGCGTGTGGCCTGAGGGACATGAATGCTCACAGCAGCACAACTATGCATAAAGTGAGAAACCACCCAGAAGTCTCTTAACAGTTGAGTGGATAAATTGTGGAATGTTTGTATAAAGAAACATTAAAAAGCAACAAAAATTTTAACAAACTACAGCTTCATACCTCAACATGAATAAATTTAAAAAATAATAAGGTTGAGTGAAAGAAGCACGTCACAGAAGAATATTTACTTTATGATTCTGTGTGTATAGAATTCAGATGGTGAAACTATATTTTTAAAAAGCAAAAATCTAAAAATCATGAAAGCCAAGATAGCTATTTTCTCTGGGGGCAGTTAAAGCACACAGGAAATGTTTTATGTTACTGGATGAGGTAGTAGACTTTGTTCCAGATCAAGGTCTTATAATAAACAAAGTTCTTTTTATAAGTTGGGTTATTACTTCATGGCTTATAGTTTCATGGTTTTATGATTATTGCTTATGTTATGCACATATACATTTTATAGTATCTTCTTTTTTAAATATTCTATTGTTTTGCTGTTACAGTTGTCCCAATTTGTCCCACTTATCCCCCCCAATCAGCACACTCCACTCCCCTAAGGCAATCCCCCCATTTTGTCCATGTCCATGGGTCATGCGTATAAGTTCTTTGGCTACTTCATTTCCTATGTTGTACTTTACATCCCCATGGCTATTCTGTGTCTACCAATTTATACTTCTTAATCCCCTCACCTCTTCACCAATTACCCTAAACCACCCTCCCATCTGGTAACCATCAAAACGCTCTCCATATCCATGATTCTGTCTCTGTTCTTCTTGTTTGCTTAGTTTGTTTTTTAGATTCAATCATTGATAGGTATGTGTTTATTGCCCTTTATTATTTATAGTTTTTATCTTCTTTTTCTTAAATAGTCCCTTTAACATTTCATATAATAATAATTTGGTGATGATGAACTCCTTTGGTTTTTCTTGTCTGCAAAACTCTTTAGCTGCCCTTTATTTCTAAATGATATCTTTGCTGTGTAGAGCAATCTGGGCTATAGGTCTCTGCTTCCCATGACTTTGAACATTTCTTACCAATCCCTTCTAGCCTGCAAAGTTTCTTTAGAGAGATAAGCTGACAGTCTTATGGGAACTCCACTTCATTATGTCTGGGGGAAGGAAGATGGCTGCCTCTCTAGTGGAGAACTAGGTAACTAACTGCTTTTCTCTTGAAGCTTTTAATATTCTCTCTTTATCTTTCACCTTTAGCATTTTAATTAGGATGTGTCTTGGTGTGGACCTCTTTGCATCTATCTTGTTTGGAACTCTCTGTGCTTTTGGACTTGCATGTTTATTTCCTTCACCAAAGTAGGGAAGTTTTCTTTCATTATTTTTTCAATTAAGTTTTCAATTTCTTGCTCTTCCTCTTCTTCTGTCACCCCTATGATGTGAATGTTGAAATGCTTGAAGTTGTCCCAGAGGCTTTTTACACAGCCTTCATGTTTTTGGATTCTTTTTTCTTCTTGTTCTGCTTGGTTGTTTTTTGCTTCCTTATGTTTCATATCATTTAATTGATTCTCATCTTCATCCACTCTACCTTTGATTCCCTATAAATTGTTCATTTCCATTAGTATGCCCTTCATTTCTACCTGGCTCATTTTTATGTTGTTGAAATACTAAGTTCCTTGAGCTACCTTATAACCAGTGTTTTGAGTTTTGCATGTGATAGACTGCTCATCTCCATTTTGTTTTGTTCTTTTTCTGGAGTTTTGATCTGTTCTTTCATTTGGGCCATGTTTCTCTGTCTCCTCACTTTGGCAGTCTCTCTTGTTTGTTTCTATTTATTTGGTAGAGCTTCTATTACTCCCTGGCTTGGTAACATGGTCTATAGGCTGCAGTGGCACGGCCTTACCTATCACCCAAACTGGGCACTCAAGGTACACCTTTCTTGTGGGTTGAGTATACCCTTCTCTTGTACTTGAGCCTCGATTGTTGTTGGCAAGCCTATGGGAGGGAGTTACCAAGGCCAGTCAGCTGCAAGGACTGGCTGTGACCACTGACCACCAACCTCCACTCTCCGTGGAGAATCAGCTGTACTGGGGCAGGGCGGTGGTACTCCAATGTGGTCTGTAACTGCTCACTGGGTATGCAAGCTCTGGAGTTTCCCAGGTGGTGCAGGTCAGGGTCAGCCACCACCTGTGTTCAGCCCAGGGCCACCCAGTGTGAGTTACAAAGCAATCTGCACATGGCTGCCGCTTGTGCTGGATTTGGAGGTTTCCAGGTGGAGCCAAACTAGTATCTAAAGTTGGCTGCTGCTAGTGCCAGGCCTGGAGCTGCTTAGCCAGAGGAATGGGGCTGGGGGTGGGCCCACAAATTGGGTACGGTGGAGCCTCAGGTAAATGCCAGGGCAGGGAAAATAGTGTAAACCAGGTTTATGGAATCTCAGATACGGCTCCCACCTGCCAGTTCTGTGGCTCTATGTGCGCAGGGCTCTGAAAGGCACAATGGCATCTGTCCCTCTTTCTGTCTGGGAGAGACCTGTCTCCTAGCTCTCACTCTGATGCCAGACACTTCAGTTCCTCCCCGTGTGCCACTGGTGCCTTTCAAGCTGCTACCCCAGTGGTGCTGGACCTCAGAGGGAGTGCATCTGAGTAAGTTGGGTGCAGTCCCTTTAAGAGGAATTGCCTGGTAGTCCAGTAGTTTTTTTCACTGACTCCAATCCCACTGGTTTTTACAGCCAAAAGTTATGGGAGCTTATCTTCCTGGCACTGGTACCTTAGACTGGGAGGCCTGGGTTGGGGCTGGCACTCCTCGCTCCTGAGATTCCCTCCCAAATTTTTATGCACCACAAGTGGGTGTGAGAAATGCTTTTTCTGCATCTTTGCGTCTCCACATTACCATGTCTCCTACCCTTCTGGATTGATGTGGTTTAATTAGTTCCATAATTCTCAGATTTCCATTCAGCTCGATTTCTGATGGGTCTGAGTGATCAGTTGCAGTTTTGATGTGCTTGTGTGAGGAGGTAAGCCATGTTTACCAACGCCTCCATCTTGACCGGAAGTCTCCAGTACCTTCTGTATGTATACACATATTTTACAGCACAAAAATGATTTTAAAAGGAAAAAAGGTGAGAAACTCAATATAGTAGAAAGAGTACTGGAATTTGAGCCAAGAGATACTACGATAAATTCAAGTGTTAAAAAGAAAAAGGTTTTCTGTAAACTCTTAGCCACTCAACTATTTAGTAGTAAAAAGAGTATTTGGAGTAAGGGGAAGTTTTTTGTTCTCTAGACCAGCAATTTTCAATTAGTGTGTCACAAAAACTTTAAAACGTGCATTATCTGACTATTTAGTCAGGGCCACTGACCTCCACTCCTTTAAATTTCAATAAAAAAATGAAAATAGCCAACACAAGAGCTGTTCAATGTGAATGAATCAAAATTATACCTTTTTCCCCCCATCAAATCAGCAAAAAAATATTTTTTGATGTGCTGCAGAATTTTAGTAGTTTATGTGTGCCACGAGATGAAAAAGGATGAAAATTGCTGCTCTAGATAGTATCACTGAATAATTTTGAAGTCTGAGAATGCTTTAGTGCCATCACATTGTCTAGGTGTCAAACATCTTCTAAAAACCAGACTCTTCTCAACATTGTTTCCTGTTATCACAACAAATCTAAGAAGTCTGCATGATTATATCAGTCTCACAGAGAAGTAATCTAAGGCTCAAATAGGTTAAATGCCTTGCCCAAATTAATAAAGTAAAAAAAGAGAGACCATATATCAGTGTCCTTTTTTTTTTTTTAATTTTTAGAGAGAGGGAAAGAAAGGAAAAAAGAAACATCCATGTGACAAAGAAATATAGATCGGTTGCTTCTTGTGTGTCCCCAGCTGGAGACCTGGCCCACAACCCAGGCCTGTGCCCTAGCTGGGAATTAAACCAGCAACCCTTTGGTTCACAAGCCAGCACTCAATCCACAGAGCCACACCAGCCAGGGCAAGTGTCTTAAACTTTACTGTGCAGATGAAACTCCTGAAATCTTGTTAAAACACAGAGTCTGATACAGGAGGCCTGAAAATCTTCATTTATAACAAGCTGTCTACTGGTCCACAGACCTACTCTGGAGATCATGAGTTTTGGAGCAACATTTCCTGGAACCCTGATGCCATTATTTTGTAGTTTTGTGTCAAGGAATAATTACATTACTTTTTTTTCATGTGTAAAATAGAGGTGATAAGATTTAGCTCATGGTGTTGTTGTGCTTTTTAAAGTTACAATATTCATGCAGGGTTTAGCACAGTGCCTGGCACTTAGTAAGCATTCGAAAATATTAGTTATTTTTATTAAGTAACATAGAGTTATGCTTCTAATGAGAAGTCTACTGTTACTAAGAGGAGCTAATAAATTATACAAGAGAGGCTTCAGCACAAACATTAGGAAAATTGTCAAGAGAGAATCGTAGCAAGGAACTCTGCCATTCTGACTCCTTATATGCTACTCACATGTCTTGCTAGGTCTTGTCACTTCATGTAACTTTATATAAGAGTACTTAATACACAAACACTTACTTTCCTGGAGAATAATCTCCCTACAATCTCTTATGTGGGAGGAGACAAACTTTTCTGGGAAAACAGCTACAGCTGGGAATCCATCCAATTGTTTAAAACTGCTGATCTAATCCAAATCGACAAATACGTTTTTAATAGAAACCATGTCACATTAAATGAAACCACTGACTAAAGGTATTTTTTGGGAGAAATGAAAATGGAAAGCAATATTAATAACCAGTTTTTCTTTTCCTAACACCCTGTCACAATATTGCTGTCTTCCTCTAATCACCCAGAATCAAGTTATAGCGTGGTCTCCATTCAAGCCTTTCTTTATCCTCTTCCTTTGTTCATTTAGTCAACATAGAGGATTACAGTCACTAAGTTTAGAAGGGATCTTACCACTATCAATAACCCTTGTCTTTGGTCAGTGGAGAAACAAGCTGATTAGCTTCATTATAAATTCACTTTCCAGTGAAAACAAATGTTTGTCCTCATTGTTTAACAAAAATTGTCTGTGTCAATAAAGCAGCTAATTTTACAACTTCCTTTTTTTTTTAATTATTGATTTGTTTTTGGAGAGAGGAAAGCTCAATAGGTCACGAACCCAGAGTGACCCAGGTACCAGGCTACACCAGTAGCAAGGTATCAAACAGACTGTTTACTTGTGAGCTATGAAACTCGATGCTAACTTCTTCCCCAGCTGTCCACCCTGCCATAACAAAACACAGATTGACTGTTGGTCATGCAGATAGCTGTGGTTGAGCTGCAATCAACTGACTATTCACACACCAGAAGCCTTCCTTGAGAAATAAACAAAATCTGCAGTTGCTGAGATTTTTAAAAATCTTACAAAGGTTCATATATTATAAATAAATACTCCTCACAGACATTCTTAGTAAAATTCACTTTGGAGGTTGAAAACCCTTTCAATGTGTAGTCATTGTATTGCAGGCACTTCCCTTCCCATCACCCCAGTCCTCTGCATCATTTCTTGCTGAGTGATGCTGGTAAGCAAAAGCAACTTGATCCCTCCACAGAGCAGTAGAGAAACCTTGTAGAAAATGTCAGAGTGGGAAAAGGAAATGCAAGAAACCTATCTGGAATTAATAAATCGGCTTTCAAAACTCAAAAGAGGGGGGAAAGTGATCCAATTCAGTCAAGGGACAAACAAAACAACCTTTTTGGAGCCTCCAACAAGTACATCTTGTCAGAACGATTAACCTTCATTCCAATCAGACATAGCGACCTCCATTAGTTAGATAATGGAGATGCAAACAGGTTCTGTGTCCTTATTTTCTGGCCAATTGCACAGCCCTATTTTCCTCTGTGTTCAATAGAAGTGACCTAAAAGCTTTTGAGACACCTGTCAACTGCGTATCTAGATATAATAGCCCTAAAAAATTTTGAAGTTCTCACATTTCTTTGTGGGGAAAATATCCTGCAGCCAAGGGTACTGTTTTAGCTATAATCTAAAGTAAAAGATAAAGCCCTCGTGGGGTGGCTCAGTCGGCTAAAGTGCCATCCCATACACCAAAAGGTTGTGGGTTCAATTTCGGTCAGGGCACATGCCTGGGTTACTGGTTTCATCCTGGGTGGTGTGTATATACGAGACAACCAATCAACATTTCTCTCTCCCTCCCCTCCCCTGTATTCCTCTCGTTCCAAAATCAATAAACACATTCTCCTCTGAGAGGGTTTTTTTTTTTTTTTTTTTTTTTTTTTTATGTCTTTAAGTAGAAAGAAAAAGCAAATTTGGCATTTGAAGTGGATTTGCCCTTTCAGACAATAACTAATTCAGTTCATTTTCTAATTAAGGCTAAACTCATTGTGGGTGGGACTTTTTCTACAATGGACTTTGTATTTTTGTTTGCATAATTTTGTGAGTGAAACAGAACTTTTCCAGTTAAGATATATATATATAAATGAGGTCTGTCTGGAAAAAGTCCAACCATTGTTGATGTAATGAGACTGGTTTGCATGACATCAATGCAACCTGGCAGCCAAGAAGACTGGACTGGAATGCACATGTGTGAACAATGCTGACTTCACTATACTAGTGAGTGGGGGTCATAGACTTCGTTGAGTGAGCATGTGTACTGTGTGGCTGTCACATTCAAAATGATTGAGCAAGTAGAGCAACAAAACTGCATCAAATATTGTGTTAAGCTTGAACATTCCACCTCAGGAACTATTCAGATGGTTCAGAAGGCCACAGCTATGGGCAACTGGTCATTAGCAGCTTAACTATGACAATGTGCCCGCTCATGCATCACATCTGGTGCAGTGTTTTGGAGAAACATCAAATCATCCAGGTGACTCAGCCCTGCTACAGCCTAGATTTGGCACCCTGTGACTTCCGGATTTTCCCAAAACTAAAATCACCTTTGAAAGGGAAGAGATTTCAGACCATTGATGAGATTCAGGAAAATACAACAGGGACAGCTGATGGTGATCAGGAAAACTGTGAGGTGCCAAGGTGCCTTCTTTGAGGAGGACTGAGGTATCATTGTCATATGTACACTGTTTCTTGTATCTTGTATCTTCTTCAATCAATGTCTCTATTTTTCAATAGTATGTGGCTGGATACTTTCTGGACAGACCTCATATCTATATCGTGTGTGTGTGTGTGTGTGTGTGTACACACATGTAAACACACATATGAAAAGTGTTTTCCTATGAGGTTAAACTTGAATTTGTTTCTCCCTCTTGCCACCAAGTAAACTTTCTGGTACTTGTTTATCATTCTCTCAGGGTTAAACTCAGTGAACCTAACAGTAGGACTAAAGGTCTGTTGACAAAGGTCTGGGAGGAGGGGAGGAAAATTCACTCCCATCTCATTTACCTCCTCAGGCCCACTCCAAATGCCTGTTAGAACCCCAGCTTTACAGAGGACAAATTCGGATCAGGGATGTTGACTGGCCTGCCCAAGAGCTCATAAGATCTTCTAGGCTGCATGACCAAACACACTTAAACAGTCTTGCATGGCTATCTGGTCTCTTCTTACTTCCAAAGTCTGTCACTCTTCTGCTCTACAGGAGAACATCTCCTAGGTGGGGAGAGAAGAGGGCTGCAGCCATTGGAGTGGGGGCATGGCCGGGTTCAACCTTCCAACAGGGGTGCCTGCACAAGCTGGGGTAGGGGAGGTCAAGCTCAGAACTACTTTCTCACAAAACCTGATGTTTTCATTTTCACACTGCTTCTGCTTTTCTCTTTAAAATGCATATTACTATTTAACACATTTCTTTAAAATTAGTGTCAGGACACCAATTCTGGAAGCTGTGCTCAGAAAGAGTCATTGTGCTTCCTGCTCACTGATGTCTTCTCCTTTCTGAGCTCATCTCAGTTTCCACTTTTCTCAGAAGAGATAGAAGTCCTCACACCATCCAGGACAGCTGATCACGGCTCCCAGAAGGACTGAGCAGTAACCCAACCCTCTAGTCGCAGTAGCCCCAAGAGCTGGTATGGGGGCTGTGTCAGTCTCTGCCCTCATCTCCATCTCCATCACACCCACCCAACCATCACAAAAAAGTGAATCTATTGAAACACATAGTGTTTGGCATGCAACTGCATCCACTAGCTAAATGCTCTAGCCACCAGCCACTGTGCTATTTCCATCAAAAACCACACAAGCCACTTCCCTCCTGAAAGGCTGCAGCCACCTCTGCCCACAGTGCCATAGCTTTGTCACCTTTAAGGTTTTCATCCTATCTGAAATGCGTTGGTGGTATCTTCAGGTATTGGCAGTTATTATCTGCACTCTAAAATGAAATACCCTTGGTCCTGGTTTTTGCCTTTTGTCCCAGCATAGTTATTAATGGCACCCTCTTTTACTATCAAAAGCAATCCAGTTTGGGAGATGAATTATTTGGTCACCCTCTGCATTGAGTACATACTGTGGGCCAGCCCTAAGACAGATCCTAAGGGTGCAACAATGCATAAAACAAGAACCCTCATTTCTAGGAGTTCACAAACACAGGAACTTTATCTCTGGTCCATACAGGGACCTCTGAGCAAGTGTTATCTTAGGTGGCTCATTCCAGCCTTTCTTTTTCTTCTTGGTGCCCTCAGTCCTAGTTAATGAGTGTCATGGTGGCATTCTCTCAGCACCTTGGCTGCCAAGCCTTTCTCCCACAGTGTCTCACAAGAAACCATGTGCCCCTTTCGAGCCCTTTGTGAATACATATTACCTTTCAGTGTCTCATGGGGACATTCCTGTGTGGCCCTTTCATGTCCTACCTCAACCCATACGCCATCCATTACCTACACAGATGTTCTTACATGTTCCATGAATGTCCCTTGTGAACAATATCAGGTGCCCCTTCAGTGTCCATTGGACAAGTGTCTTCCTTTTCTCTTGTGCGGTTGCTAATATGTACCTATCCATGTCCCATGGAGATATCCCTATGCATTCTTCTAGTGTTGCATGTGGACCAATGTACCCCTTCAGTAATGCAGACTCTACTCAACCTGAAGGCTGCAGGCCCTGCAGGGTTACAGAGGAGCAAAGGGGCCTTGGATGCAAATGTGTGCAGAGTAAGTGTCATGGATGTTTAAAAAGAGTTCCTCTTATTTAAAAAGATTCTGCCTTAGGGCCACTTGATAAAGATTCCCATGCTTTGTTCTAGACCTTCTGAACTTGAATTATTAGAAGCAAGTCGAAGAATTTTCATTTTAAACAAGGTCCATGGTGCTATGGTATGAATGTTTGTGTCCCCTCAAAATTCACATATTGAAACCTAATACTCAGTGTGATAATATTAAGAGGTGAGGCCTTTGGAAGGTGATTGGGTCATGAAGGCAGAGTCCTCGTAAGTGCGATCAGTACCTTTATAGAATAGATTAAAGAGAGTTCTCTTCTTAAGTGGGGGCAACCACAGAGCACCCACTGTTAGGGCAATGCCAGAATAGTCATGGAGGTGACACCCACATGACCCAGGTACAGAGCTCCTACAGAGGCAGGAACACCCATGGGGTCAGAGTTCATCAGAGCCTTGGCTCCTCAGCTTCTGCCCCAGTGGGCATAGAAGATACTGGACCTTAATTGGTGTTTTAATAGGATAACTTGGTTGTGCAGCTTGGATTGAGAATCACCAGTTTGGCTCTCCTCTCTTCTATTCTCTCTCCTCTCTGTGAAATATCTTCTTTTCTTTCACCTTCATTACCTGATCACCTCCTAAAGACCCTGTCTTCAAATGCCATCATCTAGGGGGTTGGGATGTTAACAGATGAATTGGGGTGATGACATAAACATTCAGACCTCAGAAATTACTTTGAGGCGAGCAGCCTTAAGGTTAAACCAACTTGTGAAAGATGTTGAAAAAAAAAAGAACCTGAGTGGAGGACATTGAATTTCCAGGATCAAGAACTAAGAATGCCTGTCCCATATCTTGTCTAGATGTACTGATATGTGAGCTGCAAACTTCCCTGTTGTTTGAAGTGGGCATTTATCTTTGGTTGTCTGGCCAACACACAACCTCTTCCCTATGTTAGGAGTGCCCCACTTTATGTATATCCCACTTCCCATTAGAGAAGCTGAAAATATCAGGTACTCACCTTCCCACTGTCCATTGAAGTTGGGGTTTGACATGATCTAGGCTCCACCAAGCAGATGCATAAACATGTGCAAAAAACAGAATCTTGTGATGGATCATGAAGTGTCATGAGGCAGAGGCTGAGCATTTCTGTCCTGTGGATTTTGCCCACAGACCACTGTGTTCAGTTTTCAGAAACACTGGTTCCAGTAATAGCATCTGACATCTCATGTAGATGGCTCCTGTAGTTGTGTGACCTGTGGTGATAGCAGTTATATTGTTACCAGAATGACTATGTGGATAGATTTTGATGTTGTTCGTGGTATTGGGTAGCTCCAAATCTGTTTCCAGTGACTGCCACCAAGATTCTAACTACTCAATATCCTTTTATAATAAATTGATTTTTCTGTTTTAATTTGTCTGAATTTACTTCAGTTGCTTCACATTCAAGACTCCATTGGAATTTTACTCTTTTCAGCTGTTAATTGCAGCTGAAAGTATCCTGAATGATTCTAGGCTCTATCAGCTATCTGTTGCCACAATAATTCCCTGTAGGCAACAATTCAGTAGATTTAAATAAGCATTTATTCTTGCTCACTTGTCCAAGAATCAGCTGACCTAGGCTCTCTTCAGTTGACCTTGGCTCTAAAATGTAGATTGAATTTAGCTCAGCTCCATGAAGCTGTCATCCTTCTTGGACTACCTAGAGCTTGTCTTCTTAAAGAAATGATGGCAGTCAAGAGGGCAGGACCAACTGTGCAATTATAATTCAAGCTTTCTCATGTTAGGTCCACTAATATCCCAATGGTCAAGTTATAGAACCAAGTGCACCCTCAGTAAAGGAGTGAAATACACTCTCTAGTGAGATGAACTATGAAGCACATGGCAAAGCACATGAACAGAGGGAGGATGAGAAATTGGAAACAATAATGAAATCTACTGCATCCACCTATATCCCGTCCTTATTTTCGCCCCCAAACCAAAGTGTTAGTTAATGCCTGGTGATGGTGTAGTAGTTTCTATCTTATAGCTATGAATTCTTGTCAGAAGAAATCTTGGACACATTGCCCTCAGGTAAAGAAATGAATTTCTATTAACTCTATATGACCAAGTAACGACACAATAGAGTCATAAAATGATTGGGCTACTAGGGGTCTTAAGCACTCCTTAGTAAATCTATTGCTTGGTAAATAAGGAAACTAAAGCAGCAAAATGCAAATGTCTCGGTCAAAGTTGTACCCCTAAAAAAAGCAGAACAAATAAACATCAACATATTATAGATACACATCCACATAACAATAGAATGAACATCTATTGACTCCCAGATAAGTAAATATCCGTGACACTTTGCTTTTTTACCTACACTACAATGAAGCAGAAAGTTTTCTTTACTCATCTAATCAGTTATTCCTTTTCACCCATAACACAATAGATATAAGATTGGATATGTGTTTGAACACCTCTGCTCATCCATCCATCCTCCACTACTCAAAGGAATGATTATTAGGCTAGAAATCCAATAGTTATCAGGACAACTGAAGATTCAGAATGAAGGTGGCAAACTGCCACCAGGTGAATCTTCTAAAGGAATACAAGGGATTTGTCCCCTATTTACAAATGCTTTGGAAATCACAGGGGTTTTTTGTTTGTTTATTTGTGTGTGTGTGTGTGTGTGTGTGTGTGTGTGAACATGCTGCTTATTACTCACAATACAGGGGAGTGCACCAATGGTGATGGGTCAGTGTAAGAGACACTGCACCTCTTCTATTCTGAGATTCATTTTAAGGAGTCCCAGACAAAGGAGGCACGTGTCCTATGCATGACTCTAAGCTACATTACCTCAGTGTGTGCGTACAGAAAGAAAAGGTCAAGAAGCAGTCACAGGACATGAAGCTGCTCTTGAAAGGAGATAAGAAGAGAGTTACAATCCATTTCCAAAACAGCACACATTCCTTCTGGCCAGCTCTCATTGCAGGTGGTAGGAGAGTCATGTATTGACCTCACACTCCACCCCAACATTGCTCTTCCACCTCACATCCTTCATATCAATTTTTCTGGTAGGTGACCTGTGCAGTGAGCATGTTGGCCCTTTGCATCCACATACCACAGATACAATAAAGGCTCCACCCTAAAACTAAAAGTGCATACAAAAGCCAAAGAGATCCAGGAGGAGGGAACACTACCAATAATCTGTAGCAGTCAGTCCATAATATTCTTGTCCAAGGTTGCTGGCATCTACACCATGGGTTACACAGTTTCATTTGCAGTCCTGTTTCAGCATTCAGTACATAGGGGTATGGACTGTTGTACATCTACCTGTAATGCTGACAGCCACCAAATGCCACCCCAAACTGCATATGTGAGCTATGGCTTGTTGTAGTTAATCTGCTCTCTCATGATGAAAAACATCTTCTCATGTGTCCGTTTGAAGAAGGGGTCAGAAGCCTTCCAGCCTTGCAGCCAGTCTCAGCATGTATGGCTCACAAGGTGAATCCACCATGGTAGGTCAACAGAGGTCACATTAGGGAAATCCGTGCAAACCCATCAGTGTGAGCAGTTGTTGACAGCAGCCAGCATTTCTGCCCTTTGGGGGAAGGTGCTGTTTCCACAGAATCTAACCAGACAACCCCCAAGGATTTGACAGAGAAATCAATAAGGTAATAGTATACATTCTATGAAAACAGAAAGAACACAAAGGTTAAACCAGTTTCTGAGTCTGTAAGAGTGTCAGATGAGACTCCCAAATATAACACCTTTGCTGGAATGAAATTAAGCAGTGACAGTTTTTTACATCCTATTTAACTGTAGTTTAAATGTCTCTGGTGTTATCATCAAATGCTCGGGCAAGTTCTGTATGATTGATACTGCATCAGTAGTTCTCAATAAATCCAAATCAAAGGATGAAGGAAAAATGAAACAATAGTGTGAAAGAAAACTGGAGAAATTCAGGATCCAGTCTAATTCATAGGTGATAAATAAAATTTTACAGACAATTGACTGGATTATAGTCTACTTTCCATAATTGTGTATAATAGATTTTATTGTAATATAATTTTCCCCTAAAATTGCCCTCATTTTTATCAAAGAACCAAATTAAGACCAATTTATTCACTGTATTAAGTCCAGTTTCAATTTGGCCTGATTATTTGCATAAATACAACAGGAATAGCAATTGGTCATATAGGCTTTCTTAATTCCACTTTGCTGGAATATTACAAAGAATTCCTAGATTGAGCTTTAATTAGCCACTCAGGGCTGGGAAGCCAAGCCACACAGCTGCTATCAGACTTAGCCTGCAATACCTGTAGATTTGGGTGAGTTTCTCAAGCTCTGAGGTCTCCAAAATGTCTTAAGGTTCTTCCCATGACATCTTTCAGAAAAGTAACCTTCACTCCTTATCTGGAAAGACTACCATGAACCATGTGACCAAGTAAGGTAACTGGCCATTTCTCCAAGTGGCTTTTACTGACGTCAAAGTCAATTTTAATTCCTTACAGATTTCCGATGACATCCAGAGTCCAGACAAGATTCCTTTGATCATGAGATTCCAGACAAAGACTTAGTTGATAAAATCACAATCGGAAATTGGCTTTATGCATCCTGTTATGAATAAATGAAATTCCTATTTATGCAAACATATTGCTACAAAAAAATAATACTTGTTAAGAACTTCCAAATTCCAGAGGGATCAGGCAGGGAGAAAAATATAAGTGCTTCAATATTGCTTATAAAATTATACTTTATCAACTTGCTTTAAGAAACAGTTTTATGTTTGAAAAATAAATGATTAAAAATTGGCAGTATTTTTTCAACAAAAGGTTATAAAAACTACAATTATTTTTACTTTATTATGCCCCATAATCAATTTATCTTTATCCTAAATATTTGCAAGCACCTCTAAAAATCCAGTCATTTCACAGAGCTCCAGCAATCTTCACTCAGTTCAAAGGTATGATCCAAAAATCCACTCTCAGAAATATGTAATCCAAAACAAGTCAGAGTCCTCTCCATGAACCCCTCTGAAGACACAATATATTTTTGTAAATGCATTAGAGCAAAACAATGACTGTTTATAAATGACAAGACTTAAAATGACATGGTTACAGAGTTGAATATAATGCAATTGACAAAGGAATTTGCTTTCCTGCAACAACATTTTAAGATAACAACTAAAATTACAAATGAAAGTAAATCAGAATTTAATCTCTAGAACATCTACTTTAATAATAAAAATGTATGTATATAAATAGAACATACTAATCATTTCTTTATTTAACAAAGCTTCACATGTACTTTAAGCATATTAAATGGGCCTAATTAGTTCCAAAACTTCTCTTTCATAAAAAGGGAGAACAAATATTTGAGGTATTTCAGGGTCTCAACGGAAAAACCTAAAGTCATTTCTCAATTAAAAAGTCGTTTAAAATTTAAACTTTGGTATGGCTGTCAAACAAACTCAACTAAAAGATTATAACATAAACTTTTTGTAAAATAACACATTTTTATGGTAATAACTTTAAAAGGCATTAATTAAACTTAAAACCGTTTTCACATCAAATAATTTGTCCAGACCACAAAATCCTGTTAAATTTATATGCTTTTACTTTCTTTAGGCCAATAAAGTATTACACCCTAATTATATTATCCAGAGAAAGAAAACACACTGCATGTAATACACAGATGAACACATATCACATAAAGACCATACACATGAAGACTGAACACATAAAGACTATACACATTATCTACATTATCTGACTTACTAATTTGGGTAGAGAAAGCACACAATTGTCCTCATTTGCTTGTCTTTTTTATTCTCTGCTCACAATCCCTCTGCAAGTTCCTTAGTCTTTTTTTAACTCATCCAGAAATTAGAACAATCTACTTTTAATTCTATTTCCTTAAAAATATATTGCCATAATTTACACCTTTTATTACCGAAGTCATATATTTTTTGCAACTTAAACATAAGTGATTAGTATTTTTGGATTGGCAAATTCATTAATACATTTCATAAATCTTACCCTGTTTACTAGGCCTTTAGCAAAACAACTCCAATTAGTCTAAAATGAGACCTAAGCTGCCCTTTCCAAAACAGAAACAAAAACAAAATCTAAAGCAAAGGCAAAATTTCAAGAAGGGACTAGGACTAGCCTTAGGATCTCATCTCCTTATTTTTCTCTCTAACTCAAGCTACCCTCTAACTGCCTTACTTCTGCTTCATCTGTTCTTCCTTTTCCCCCACGCAGATCCTGTGCAAGGCCCACAGGAGTGTTGGAGGCATGCCCCCAGTGCTGAAGCACCACCCCAGGATTACCCCCACTATTTCCAGGATTACCCCCTGGCCTCCCCCACCCAATCTGTTATCACATGCATGCAGTCTACTCAATGAGGGTGTTTTCCAGAATTTCCTGTTCATAACACCAATTATAACCCAGGAGCTCCAAACCCAGGAGCTGCTTAAGTGTTTGTGATATTCAAAAGCAAACAAACAAACAAACAAAAAACACCCAGTGGACTAACAGATGTGGACATGCCATTTATTATTGACATTACAGGTGAGTGCCCCGATGGTGGCGGGTCAGTCCAAGAGAGACCACCTGGAAATCACAGCTCTTATAATAAAATCCTTCTGTAAGAAAGAAATTTTAAAAAATCTTTATAGATCTTCATAGGACACTAGCAGTAGCAACAGCTTCTTCTTTTCCCCCTCTAACTAAAGGCAAATGGAATTAACCCTTTGCAAAATTAAATGAGTGAAATAATGGACTTTTTAAAGAAATTTCCACATAGGCAGGTAAGGCCCTACAGACCATGGTAAAGGATTTAGATTTTGTTTGAGGGCAAAAGGAAGATTTTGGTGAGTTTTAAGCAGTGGAGGGCCATAATCTTCTTCATATCTACTTCAAGGATTTGGCAAGTTCTTCCTGGCACAGGGGAGCAGGACTCCTCCTTCCCGGGCCTGCGCGAGGACTCATAGTATCCAGAGAAGCTGTTGGCCTTGGACTTCACATTTACAAAGGACCCCAAGGGGAACACGATGTCCTCTCCATGGACATACAATCCTTCTATTTTCTTCTATTAAAAGCGTTAATTCACTACAATTACCATTTAAAATATACCACAATTTGTAAAACCCTATGCAGACTTTTATTCACATTTTAATACATTTGGACCCTCAAAAGAGAGAGGGGGCTGGGCCTTCCCCAAATCTTATCATCTCCCCAAGCCTCCATACCCATTGCCTTCTCTGTTGA
This sequence comes from Furipterus horrens, assembly GCF_987537825.1. Taxonomy (NCBI): domain Eukaryota; kingdom Metazoa; phylum Chordata; class Mammalia; order Chiroptera; family Furipteridae; genus Furipterus; species Furipterus horrens. The sequence continues at coordinate 35,235,749 of NW_028327171.1, read as the reverse complement.
CCTGACCACAAATTGGGCCTCTTCATCCTCCATAGTTCATTTTCATTTTCCTCTTTGCCGCCAAGGTCTGGAGGTTGACTTCCTTCACATTTCACATTGCTTCGGTGCTGTCTCCCATCTTTAATATGTACCATAGCTGTATTTCTATTTATGGCTTATAACAGGGATTAGTGCAGTGTCCTTTGGCCTTCTCACCTCTATCTTTGCCATTTGTCTGGTGCATTCTAGTTATCTCACTCATCCTTCTCATGATTTTAAAAATTCATTCACTCCAGGATTTAAAGAGTAACTATTTTTGAAAAGTGTGAGATTTACATAATGTCTAAAACTTTTAAGAGGAAAAAAGCCACCTTTCCAATTCACCTTGTCCAAGAGGAGCTTATATTTTAAAATCTGGCATTTTGACAGAGGCAAAAATTGCGATTTAAAAAATAGTTTATTAAATGTAAACAGTTGATTGACACATAGCTAGAAGGCCAGGGCAGAAAGTGATGATTCAGTGGTGACCACTAAGGCCTGACTGACCCAAACTTTAGGTTCCAAAGAAATTGTGTTTGCTAAAAAAAAATACAGATTTCTCAGCCCACTGTCCCACCCTGTGACTCAATGAATCTGGAATGAGTCCGGAAATGATGAACAAAAGATAGTGACCTTACAGATAACCTCTTAAGCATGTAGCTAGGGGATCCTGGGCGAGATCCTGGGCCGGATCCTGGCTCTGAGGGTAATTAACTGTGTGACCTCAGGCAGGGTAAATTAACATCCCTGAGCCATGACATAGAAACAAGCTAAGTACAGTAGTCCCTCTCTATATCGCGGTTCACTTATCGCAGCCTCACTGTATCGCTGGATTTTTAAAAATACTATATTTAATTATTTTTCGCGAATTTTTCACTATATCGCAGGTTTTTGCAGTACTGTATACGTATGTTGTTAATGTTATGTAGGTTTAAGAGTATAAAATATGTTTAAGAACATAAGTAGTGTTTATAAAAGTGTGAAAATGTTAATAAGGGAGTGGGAAAGGTTAAGAAGGAACTTGGAATGGTTTATAAGTGTGTGGGAAGGGTTTATAAAGCCTTAAAATATATATAAATACTAAAATAAATATAAGGTTCCTACTTCGTGGATTTTCACCTATCGCGGGGGGGGGGGGGTGTCTAGAATGTAACACCCGCGAAAAGTGAGGGAATACTGTATTCACTGGCTGCTGAGCTGCTGGGAGGGGATAGATGATAAAGGATGATTTTTTAAATGCAGCTAGCATCTCTGGACCAGAGCAGCCTCAGACTGTGGGCAGATCTGTGGTGTGTTCCCAGCGACAGGCTGCTAGGGCGAGATTAATGTGGGAACCTAGGATTTGGCACAGCGGGGCCGCTGCACACCTGCAGGACCCCACAAGGCCTTGAGTGACAGGGAAAGAGCTGTTTGACTTAAGCCTCACCTATTTGGGGGGCTTCAAATACTTTTCCATTGCTATGGAATACTAGAGTACTTTGGGACTGCCCCAGAATGTTGTTTCAGTTTTCAGTTTCATTGCTTTTTTCAAGAAACTGGAGAGCTCCACCCATCTTCCTGATTTGTTGGTTGCTTAACAGCTGCTGCGTGGCAGACTCTGCAAACAGCAGTCTGAACCTGAGAGGCCATGGCTGCGCTGCAGAGCCCAGGGAGCCCCAGTTCCGGACTGAACTGCGTGCTGGTTCTGATCTTTACTGTGCTTCTGCAGTCCGTCTGTGTGACCGTGACTTACATGTACTTCACCAACGAGCTGAAGCAGGTCGGTACAATGCATACGGGGCGGACAGGCTCCGTCTGCACCCTCGGGTTACTTGCCTCTTCTTTGCCTCTCTATTTGCTTCTGTTTGAAAACTTTACAGTGAAGAAAACGTTCCCTTTCTCTGCCTGCGGACCCTAACTGCTAATATGCATGGACAGTTACTGAGAATTTTATCAAGGTGTAAGTGCATGGCATTGTGTGGAAAGCTGCGGTTGCAGAACTGGCCCCGCCAGTTACTAATAGGCACAGGCCACAGTTTTTTGTCTTCAACAGTGTATGTACTTTTATATGAGCAATTGCTACTATTCACTGAGTGCTTTCTGCTAAATGTTTTCTAGGTCTTGACTCTAATTCTTGAGAGTCAGAGTAGCTGCATCAGAGCAGGACTGTGTCTTTTGCTCACCAGCACTCCTCTGAGGGCTAATACAAAAGCTCCCACATAGCTGGGTTTACTAAATACTAGTTGAATGAATAGCCAACCTTCATAAATGTGATGATATCACTAGTACACAGGGAACAGAGTAGAGACGGAACTCAAATCAAACCAGGCTCTAAAACACTAACAGTAATTGTTTTATGTTTTTGGGTGTGGCTAATTCCAGTGAGTTTTCAGGCTGATTTACAGGTAACTAGACCTGGGTTCTGCCCAGACAGGAATGCTCTCTTACAGATTGTTTCCTTATCCTCTGGCTTCAGGGCCGTTAACCAATGCCAGATTCTTCCTCACACCCTTCTTTTAAATGTCTTAAATTATTAGGTGAAAAGGTTTCACACAGACAGGTCAGGCTTTCAAAAGTTAGCAGGTAGAATAATATACATTGAATTGAAATCAGAACTGAGCCTTGAGATGTCCTCAGATTTCTCTTTTTTCCTCCAAGACATAGAGTAGAGACAGATCAGATCTTTGAAATATGTTTTGGTTTTAGGTCTGTGGTGTTTGTGTGTTGATCATCATGAGACTATAAAAGACTAGCATTCTGCCTATTCTTCCGTAGCCACAGGCATGCAATGGGGAAAGTCTGTGATATAGTGGCTGTCAGCTGAACTCACATTTTACTGTTCATCATAAAATAATTGAAAATAAAACTACCATTCTATGTTTATGGACAGTCCAGGTATGAATCCACATACACCTCACAGAGGGAAGAAAAAAAGACAGTGTCGTTTTAATTTGTGTATTTTTCAACTATATAAAACTTTTCGAACCATAAATGCAAAACTGCTGAAAATAAACCAACTCAAACTTTCGGGTTCTTATATATATTTTGAGTAATTGTATACTATCAAGAACTGTAAGCTGTAAGGAACTTGGAACACCCCCTGTTTTATAGATGAGGAGACTAGAGACCCCCAGAGAAATGACTTACTGAAATTCAAACAGGTCTTTGGAAGCAGAGCTGGGCCAAGTCTTCAGGCACCTGGGTAAATGCTCATCCATCCACTGCAGGGTGTCCTCAGGGTTATCATATTTGCACCCTGCCATGCACACTGTGCCCTGCTACATTATGATAAGGTGACATTAAATCTTCCAGCTGGCTAGAAAATGCATGGCTAACGGTCTCAGAAAAATATAAATTGCACAAAAGCCATAGTGGGGTTATCTGTTAAGCAAATGCAGTTTGTATACCCTGTGGAGTATAAATTTGGTTATTTCAGTTGATTGGAAATGAATGAAGTAGACTCTTGTTTGAATTCTAGGTAATTATGAAAATGATGGCTACATGAGATGACCAGTCAGTTATATTGGAAGGCGCATTTAGAAGAGCCTGTATATTTGTAAGAGACAAAAATGTAATTATAATCATGTCTTTAGTTCTAAGTTTGTATAAGAGGCTGGACTACTACTGCTGTGTTTATCAATTGGGAGCCAGCACGTCTAGCCTTTGTTAGTTTTGCAACATAAACAGGGTGAACCTGTCTCCCAAAACACAAGTGGACCCCTGAATCTGCTTACATTACAAGTTAGTCTAATTTTAAGACTGAATTAACCAGTTCTTTACTGAGCTGACCCATGCAATTGTCTATATATGACCAAGTTTTTTTTTTAATTCTACTATAAAAATGGAAATTTCAAATAAAGCTTAACCTCTCCCTACTTGTACATTTTTCTTGATTGCATAGCACATATGTGTACATATATGCATAGGCATGCAGAAAAATTCATTGAGAGTGCCAGAAAGGGAGGAACATTAACAGATACTGAGCATATAACATGTTCTAGATAGAAGCTTTGCAAAGTGTTACCCTATTCCATCCTCATAACAATCATATAAAGGCGTGCAAATGAAAATAGCACACACATCCTCTTGCCCACAACACGCAGGGGTGGTTAGCGAGAGAAAAGCCCCAGCCTGAGATGTACAGATTAAAACTCATACTTTGAGGTGGAAAGGATTTGGAAAGGAAGGGATGAGGTAAACACACTGCATTAATAATCATTATTCATTTTTGAAATAGCCACAGTATCCTTCTTCCCCATGTGTCCAGTTATCAGCACTAGGCAAGGGCTGTAGAAGAAATTATAAAAAATGATAATACAAGAAGCATGGGGATTAGAAATATGGTTGGGGCTTTCTTTCTGGATTTCTATTATTCAGAAGTCAATATTTAGGCATAAAAATGTCTAGAAGAAGAAACACCAAAATGTTGGCAGTTGTAATCTCTAGATTGTAGGGGCAAGGTAGGGTGCTTTTTTCCCTTTTTATTTTTCTATATTTTATAAATTTTCTACAGTGAATGTCATAAAAATATCTATGCTATCCATATATGATTTTCATACAGATTTAAAGAACATGACATTTTTATATAGTCTTAAGAGAAAACAACACAAAATTGCCCACACGTTGTCTTATCTCAACCCTGTACACAAGATAAGATCATCTACAAGTTAACTAGGAAGTGGAATTAGATGATTTAGTGGTTTTTTGCTTTTAGAAAAATATTATTTACTTTTGCATATTTTCTAGGTTGCCTGCGTATCCTCAATGTTTCTAGGCTTCATTGAATTTAAGGTAGCAACAGTGTCACATTAGCTTGTCAACCTCCCTCCCATGTATACCTAGGATGTACTTAACTTTCAAGGGTCTCCCTCCCAGACAGCAAGTCTTTGAAAAATCGCTGGCGGACATCCAGAGTAACTAACCAGCAGCTGACCCCAGCTTCTGGCCCCTGCTCCAAACCCACCCTCTCCAACTCCACTTCCTTTCTCAACTAACAGTATTTCCTGATCCCAAGCAGCTCTCAAGCCAGCCTTTTCCTGCCCTTCACCCTAGCCTCCCATGCTTGACAGCTTCCAACTGCTGTGAAGTAAGAGGTCAAATTGCTCTCTCCCTTCTGTGTTACATACATTTTTTTGCCCATCAAGTTATAGAAGTTCATGAGCCTGTTTATTTAGTTTCAACAGATCAGTGCCTGATCAAGGTACACCCATATTGATTACTCTGGGATCGTGTCAAATCAATTTGTTCTCCCTGGAACCACCCTCAGCCTTGTGTTTGAATCCAGATCTTCCTCCCTGATCCTCCCCCACAGTTTGCTAGAAAAGTTCTCATATTTCTAAAGGAAAGACTTTTCAGTTCCCACATAAATTGCAGATGTCACCACATGTCTACAATAGAAGAGTGTGGGGTAGGCAGGGGCCAAGAAATGCTGTCTAACTCCATTGCCAGTCAAGTCTCAACTCAGGTGGCCCCAGCTGTCACCTCCACTACATTGACCAGGAGAATGTTTGACTCTGGTAATTAAATAACTAATGAATGAAAATAAACATTTAAAAGTAAATGAATGTTCTATGCCAGAGGGTGCAGAAGGAACTAATTAACTCAGGTTTATACTTTTGCACTTGAGGGACCTTGATCAAATGTCCACAGGGCACTTGGATAAGTACAGAACTGCATGGGTCTGGCTGGGACCTCTCACAAGCAGTGAAGTTACTTGGATTTGGAATGATATTGTCTTTCTATAGGAAAGAGCACGTTATTCTTAAGTTTGATCCTTCCATCATACTGTGGAGTCCTTCTAGTTCAAATAGCCAATAAAATGGCCATTTTCCCATTTACTTCCCCAGAGAAAGGCAATCAAGGAGATTTGTATAAGGAAATAACATCTCCTTAGTCTCAATTGTTAAAAATGAAAACAAAACTGAAGAAAATAAACCTTTGACCTTGAGTGAACTTCCTGTTTTTCTTGTAAGATTAACCAGTAATCAGACTTCTGCTCTGGATGGTTAGGGAGATATGTGTGCGTGTGTGAGTATGTGTGCTTGCATACATGTGTGTAGAGGGCACGTGTGTTTACATCAAGCAAGGACTTTGCTGACAACAATGATATGGCCATTTTAAGTGTTTATTCTCAAGCAGGATGAGATAGTAAAACTTCAAGTGGTGTTTCAAATCTCTGCAGGTAAACAGATCCCTAGTTAGTGTGGATATTGAGTGAGGCAGCATTCAGATTTTTAGTGGCAGTGTGATCTAGGCCCTGTCATCCAAGAGAAGCAGAAATCACAACGATAACTGGTCTACTCGGCCAGAGCTCAGACCAAGTAGCAGAACATTGCCTGAACCCTGAATGGTTTGGCTAATTTTTCATTTAGCATCCTTAAATTTAAACAGACTCTACTGCCTACTTTGTACTTGGGTTGGTTTCTAGCTTTACAACGGGATCCACACTATGTTAGAACTGGAAGGGACCTCAATGATCACCACGGTTCAAAACTCAAAGAACAGACACAGAAGAGATGCAGCTATTTGTTGAGGGACACACAGCTGATTAATGGCAGGGGCCGTCAAGAGCACTGTGACTCAGAATGCCTGGCCCACACCTGTAACATTTCCACCATATCCAACTGCTTACTTTTATTCAAAGGACAAAGGACAGCATGCTGACTTTAATTTTAGCCATCAGCTTATCCCGGGTACCAAGACGGCTCTGAATCGGTCATCAGTTTCTGTAGTTTTAACTTCTAAATTAACAAATATAAAAAGCACCTGTGAATAATATTGTGTTATATTCCATCTCATCCTAGGTGCAGGACAAGTTTTCCAAAAGTGCCATTGCTTGCTTTTTGAAGGATGATGATGGCCTCTGGGACCCCTATGATGATGAAAATATGAACAGCCCCTGCTGGCAAGTAAAGTGGCAACTACGTCATTTCATTAGAAAGGTAGGTGATCTATCAGATGACTTCACCAGCCAGCACGGAAGGTCAATCAGAGGAGAAAGAATATTTAAGATCATCACGTCTAGACTCCTCATTTTGCAAAAGGAGAAGCTGAGGCCCAGAGTGGTTAAGTGATTTTTCTCTAAAGTCAGAGAACTAGAAAACTGTGGAACAACATCAAACAGTGGGCCCTAGTTGACTCCTGGTCTAGGGTTTATGCCTCTACTCCAGACAGCCTCCCCATCTAGTTGAATGTTTTTATCTTACTTGTGGAAACTGAGGCCCAGACAGAGCAATATGCTCAAGGTCACACAACCATAAAGGTTGTGTGTGCTTTTTTTTATGCTGAAGGCAAAAGAGGCCAAATAATGGTATTCTATATTTTTCTCACATGTTGATATCTGAAAACATATATTTACTTCTATACATATAGAAACGAAGAAAGAGGAAAGGAAGAGAGAAGAAAGAGATACTTTGAGAAACGGAAGGTGGTAACATCTCAATTTATAGTTATTAAATGACAGGTTAGAGTATTACCTGTTATGGAAGCTGCTTAAACAGAATCTCTAGCAGGAACGTGATGTTAGCTCACAGTTTATTTCACTAAATATGATTATATAATTTTGCTTTCGCCAATGTGACATGTCAAATCAAGTTCCTTATCTAGGGCTTTTCGCTCTTTATAAGATAGTAATTAGTAATATTTATCTTCTGCCTACTCAGAAAAGTCAGATGACAACACAGATATGAAAATACTCTGTAAAGCAGAAAGCACCGTGATTGTTTTTAAAAAGTACCAGGGACATTCCTGGCATAGGAGGAGGATGCGTTTTAATGACAGGATCTCAAGTCCATTGTTTGGTGCTCAGTCTGGCTTTTCATAGAATCAGTGTTTTGTTGGTGGTTTGGGATCGAATTTATTAACCCAAACAGTCCTCACCATAGAGCCCAGACATCATCCATGATGCTATTTCTACAAGAAATCAAATTAGGCTTCCACCTGAGAGTCCTGGAAACCCCTGTGCTGTGTGACCACCCTGGAGGTGTGGCTGGGGCAGGGCTCCCGCTGCGCACATGCTGCACTGAAGCAACTGTGACTTTATCACCCCAAGTGACAAGGACCAGGAAAGGCCCCTGGTTGGGGAAGGGTCCTGAGGAATTTAGGAATGGGACTCCACAGCCCCTGGGGTTAAGGGGTTGGCAAACCCACAGCTTTGGGAATTGAGGCAGGAGGGGGGAACTGGATGCTGGAGCTGGGAGTGGGAAGATAAGAGAAGTGGCAGGGATGGATTTATGTATCTCTTTCCTGCTATTCTCCCTCTCTCTCCCATTCCCACATCCTGCCACTCACTAGAATAGAGAAGCTGCCAGGAGAGGACACAGAGTAGGGGTGAGAGTGTGGGGGGAAAGGAGTTTCCCTTTTATTCCAGGCATTATTAATTAAACAGACAATTTCCAGTAAACATCCTACAACCATTGTATATATTATTTCCCTTAATTTTCACAAAGCTGTGTGAAGAACTCATTTTCTTCTTCTCCTTCTCCTTCTCCTTCTTCTCCTTCTTCTTGTTCTTTTAAATAGATGAAGTTCGCATTTACATCAGTTAAATGACTTGAGAAAAGGTTTCCCAGAGCTAGTAATGAACAATTTTGAATCAGGTCATCTGGCCATACTATAATTATTGTGGTATGCTACTCCTCCTTCTTCCTTCCTTTCTGTCCCAGAATGAGAGATGAGAGAGAGAGAGAGAGAGAGAGAGAGAGAGAGAGAGAGAGAGAGAGAGAATATTCTGAGGCCACCTCTTGCTTTCCCTTCTGATACACCAGTGCCACCGGACCATAGGCAGTCCACCCATTATCTGGAGTCAGGGATTAATGCAGATAGAAAAGCAGGGAGCTTCTGATTTGAGATGGGAGTACAGAGGAGGGGAGTTTTGGGTAGTTGCAAAATTAACAAGAGTGACAGGAAAGGAGGGCAGTAATGGGCAAAGTCTCTGGGGATGACAGGACGGAATGTAGGAGAATTAGGAAGCTATGAATGAGCCAAGACAGGGTCTTCATAGTTCATTGAAAGTCTTAGTTTTTATTCTTTCTTGCTGCTTTTTTCCACTAGTTAGTACAAAGAGGATACTACTAGATTTTTAGTAAAGGTATGGGAACTTAGTAAAATACATTTAAGAATGCTCAGCCACATTCTCAGAAATGAGAGAATGACATGATATGGCCAGGCCACACCTCACCTTGGGCTGTGTATGTCTCTGGGCATCCAGAGAGCGGGAAAGTGTGCCTTACACCATAAACCTTGGGTCTGTCCAATAATTTAAGACCCCTGGACTCTATTACACAGATGACATGGGCATACATATGCATGCATGCACACACACATACACTCCACATAGAGAAAGTGTGGTGACATGTCTGCCACATCCATCAGCCTCAAGGAGGTCTAGGGAAGATTAGGCCGACCTAACTTTAGCAGATGGCTCCTTCCTCCTATGCTGCTCCAGGTGGGGACTTTCAAAGACATTACCCAGAAACAGAACCTTCCCAGACAGAGGTCCACTCCCGATCAGCCTGTGGGGATGGCTGCCTCTGTATTGACCCCAGCTCACACCCTACCTCGCACAAAGTCTATGCTTGAGCAACTTAAAGCTTCCTAGGTTGGTATGCTATGTGGAAATCTGTTAGGCATCAGCAAAAAGGGCTGTAGACATTTTATAGTCAGTTTAAATTTTTTAGGGAAATTAACAACCTTTATTCAATACTATTTACAGATGATTTTGAGAACCTATGAGGAAACCATGTCTACAGTTCCAGGTAGTATTTTTGTTGTTGTTGTTATATTAACTTTCTACTATTAACTTTCAACTTCATGGCAGGGTGAACGACTCTCTGTCCTCTTTCACTCTGCTCCCATCCACACATCCCACCTTGGATCTGCTGCTCGGTGTTTCAAGCTACTTGATTTTATTTCCTTTTTTGCATTGGCAGTTGAGAAGCTCAGAACCAAATCTGCAGCCCACTTATGGCCCACCTTTATTTCAGCTGAATATTATTTTTCCAACATGGATTTTCCTTTCACCTCAATTTCCTCAGTCACTTTTTTAACCTTCTAATGTGCTGTAAATAAGCCATCTAAATGCTTTCTAGAACATGGCCAGAAGTAAGATAAATAAGGGCCCCGAAATTATCCATCTTGTCTGCTTCTGACCACCACAGGCCACATGCCTTGCTTTATGCAGAAACCCCTTCCTCCCTCACCCCTTTCCCAACAATCTATCTACCTGCCCACAGTTCTCATCCTGTGGTCCCCATGCCAGAATCATCTTCCTGTTCGTGACCCACACCCCCTTCAGTGCTATTGCCCAGTCTGGCTTTCTGGGGCCGCCATCTGGCTTCTTTCACTTCTAGCTTTTTACAAAACTGGCTCCTTTTCATCCTCCTCCCTCATCAACTAATTGACAGACCTTCCTGGTCATCTTTCTAAGTTCCCCAACATCCTGTTATTTCTATTATACTTCCCTTGTTTATTTCCTTTCATTTTTATACCTTTTTTAAATCTGTGTTTTGTCTGATTCCTTCCTAGATTAGACAGCCACAGAGATGGAGGACGTATCTGTTTCTGTCACCTCTCTATACCTAGCACCTAACCCTGTACCTCAAACCTAATAGGTCCCCCACCCTTATCAGTACTGTCTTCTGCAGGTGTGTATTTTGATTAAGATACAATTTTCATAATATAAAATTAACCATTTAAAGAGCACAATTCAGTGGCAGTTAGTGCATTTCCAATGCGCCAATACCATCTGTCTCTCTACAGAGAAGGTTCTTAATACATATTTTCTATTTAATAAATACATAAATAAAATTACAGAATTAAATTTACCACTTCTTTGTATTTGGCTCACTATAGCCCCATTTTCCCCTACTAATGGTCATACAAACCTAAGTACATACACTGGAGACTTTCAGTTCTGGCGCACACCAACCCAGCAGAGAGGACAAGACCTTGTCTCAGGGTCTAAGCATCTTTTCTGATCACTTCCCTGAAGGCAAAAGTGGTAAGAGTATTAAGCACTCCACCTCTTCTGATGAGATACACCAGATCTGTGATCTACAGTAGATGTAGGTGTTATTTTCAGTGTTGGGAGAAATTTTATCTTTTTTACTCATCCCAATAAGGTGTAGAAATCTTGTGCCTCTCAGCATACCAGAATGTATCCGTGACACCCAAATATACATATTTACAAGTTTCTTTTCTCGGAGGTGTTTGCTATAGACAGTTGAACATTTCCTATCTTTAGAACGTGCTTTTCAAATTTTGGCTTTCCCATATCCTTGCCATGACTTCTAATGCAAGATATTTGTAATTGGATTCTGTTATTCAATACTTAAAAACAAAGTGTTAAGGTCTAGGGATAGGCAGGACATTATGAATTATTTAACAATGGAGTTTACAAATAAATGGACACATCAACCTTGAAAGCTGAGCACCCTGAGAACAATATGTAATTGACTATGCATCCTCATGCCATGTTTGGTCTTCAGTCCATAAATATGTCCAATCATCCTGAACAGGTAACAATCGAGAAGAGATTCTCATTTCCCACTCATTTTACCCCCTATGGAATTTTATCACCCCGTCTTAGTCCCTCTACTACTAGCCTAGTTTAATGCCTACTGTTCTCAGTTCTGGCATCACAGTCTGCTAACTTGCTAGTCTCTAGCCCTCTCACCTTCTATCCATCAAACCTTATCTGATAGATAGGCCTAAAGCACAAAACATATCTCTTCACTTCCCTGACCAAAACCTTTCAGAGTCTTCCCATACCCTATAAAACCCAAATCTCTTAGCCTAGCATTCAAACCCTCAATACTTCAGCTCATCATTCAAACCTGAAATGAACTCCTGTCCTGCCAGTGTCCCAGGAATGCTTTGTGCAGCTTGCTGTGGGCCTTTTCCTATCCTGGTTGGCCCAAAGCCCACCCATCCTCACCCTGTTAAGATAATTATCCTCACACCTCAAAGATTTTCTTGCACTTGTTTGTTTATAATTCTTTTGTTTTGTCCCTGAAACAGTGCCTGTCTTAGATGTGATGGGCACTTTGGTTTGTCGGAGTAAGTGAATAAAAGAGTTTTAGCACAAATTCTCCCGACCTCAGCTTTCCAATAAATAGGAATCTTTCCCACCTCTCAAGAGCCATCCCCCTTTATTTCAATTTCTAATGGGTGAAATTTCACTTTCTAATCCATATCTTCCCGAAAAGACTGTTTATGTCCTCTGAGGGCTCAGTCAGTGTAATAAGCAATTACTCTTGGCTGCCCCCACAGGACAGAGTGCAGTGCCTTGTTCCTGGTAATATTTGCTTGATAAAAGAATGCAATAATGCAATTTATTTTAAAAACCAAATACACTTCGGAAGTTTGAGTAGATTTTTCGAACGAGTATTTGTTGAATCTGTATTTTTTAAGGCTGCTCCAAAGTACTTTGATGGTGGTCAGGAAGTTGTTTGTTATGATCTAATGAATCAGCAATTTATAAACTCATGTTCTCATTATTGTGAACACTATGTCAATTCACGTTCCTTTCGGAAGGTGGGGGGGAATTACGGTTGGATACCAGCTTGTGGCACATATGAACAATTTATCACTGCTACTCCTTTAGAATCACTAGTAGCTGACAAAGAGGGAAAAATAGAGGTTATGAAACTGGGATCATTCTGTTTCCATATGCAACTCAACATAGAAATTTATCAATACCTGGTTATTCATGCACTTTATTTATTTATTTTTAGAGAGAGGGGAAGAGAGTGAGAAAGAGAGGGAGAGAAATGTTGATGTGAGAAAGAAACATCGATTATTGCCTCTCTTATGCGCCCCGACTGGGGACGGAACCCGAAACTCAGGCATGTGCTCTGACCAGGAATCGAACTGGCGACCTTTTGCTTTGTGGAACAATGTTCCAACCAACTGAGCCACACCAGCCAAGACTATTTGTGCACTTTAAATGACTCAGCAAGCTTATTGCAGGTCCACAGATTTTTGTTTGTTTGTTTGTTTGGATATTTTTGGAAAAGCGCCATGATCTTTACTTTGTTATATTTGCAAAGTAATTTGTAATCACTTCTGAGATGCTAATAAGTTATAAACCAAATTACTGCTTATTCTTCTCATCTAAAGTACTTTTCAAATTAAACATAAATTGAAGTAGAGTGATCATCATACTAAAATATAAGCTGTTTTTTATGAAATCATATAATCAACTTTGGAAGCCCTGTGTGCTCACAATGTCTGATTATAACAGCAATGTGATATTTGAGTGGTAGTTGGACAAGTGCTGATGATTCTTTGTCATTTCTCTTTTTTAGAAAGACAACAAAACAGTCCTCAGCTAGTGAGAGGAAGAGGAGTTCACAGAGTAGCGGCTCACATAACGGGGGCCAAACAGAGAAGAAGCACATCCCCAGTTCCAAGTAAGAGAAACAACGAATATATGGTATAAAGAAAGACAATGGACAAATTTATTCCCACTAATTTATTCTTTCCACTTGTACCTGAAGTGTATATATAACTATCTACAAAATGCTCAGGACTAATCAGGTCTCAGATGACTCTTTTCCTAAGCAAGATTACAAGACAAATAGCTCAATTACTGCTGTGACAACACTGGCCCCAGGAAAAGTATAAAGTGGGAAAACTTTGTCTCTGTGTTTCCCATGTCCTCATTTTTCCTTTTTCCTTCTTTAAAGTAATTTTTCTTTCTCATTTTTATCAAATCTCCTTCCTCTTCAAAGTTCTAAATCAGTCATTTAGTTTCACCATGAGTCACTAAGCACTCCTTGTGACATTTATATAGGTTGAACCATAGGAAGTTGCCAATATTTGACTAATTATTACTTACAGAATTTCAGTTTCACATAGTTTATCCAAATGTGTTAAACCTACTTTTTAATGTAGAGCAGGTGTCCACAGAGTGCTGCAGTTAAGTGCATGGGGCTTACATTTGAAATACCCACGTTGGAATCCCAGCTCCTCCTTACCTAGACGTATGATTTGAGCAAATTACTTAACCTAATCAAGCTTCAGTTTCTTATACAAAATACAGATAACCTTTAACTCACAAAACAGTAGAGATTAGCACACACAAAATGCATGGTATATTTTAAGTACTTACTAAGTCAGCACTTTTATTACTGTGAAAGGTTTTGTCCCAAGTTAAAGAAATTTCAGGCATCAGTTAACAGATGAAAAAGTTATTGGGGTGTTTGGGGGGGGTTGTTGTTTTGAATATGTCTAGGCGTTTGCCCTCCTGATATTTCAGAACTCATTTTTTATAAATGAGTAATATGTTCTGCTTATGAGTGATATCATTATTGAGACATTACTGTTTGCTACTTATCAACAAATATGATAGTTATTTTAAACTCTTGAAAAACTAAATTTTGTTTCAATCATGGAGGTAAGCCCAGAGTTTAAATAAATATATTTTGTTAGGGCCCTTTTTCATTCAGTCTTTAGGACTTAAAGATCCAAGGATCTGAAGATCTTTAAATCAGAGATCTCTTTGCTAAACCTTGTGCTCTGTCATATTGGGGACTAGAGATGCCTTCTGTTTGGATGGTGCCTTTGATGGCTGAGAAAGACCAAGTCAGGAATCCAAAGAGATCCAAAGAAATAGCAAGGAGTTCTGAGCTCTAGGCTTAAGGAAGTAGATATGTTTCTTTCATTTTCCTTACATGCTCTTCATTTGAGCTCACAGTGCAGCAAGGGAGGCAGGGGTTCAGGAGAGTTCTGCCCAAGAGTGAAGAGTACCATCTGAATGGACCATGCCCCACACTACTGTTTACAGAGATAAGTGCAGCAGGTGTGGCATAACTGGTGAACAAGGTACAGAAAAATAAGGAACTCTCCCAACAGGTCCCAACAACACAGAAGCCCTCAGATTTCTATATGACCAGAATTTCAAATCCTTGTAAATTTTGAGACACAAGAAGTGTTATATTTGATTGAAATCCTTTGCAACACCAACCAAAAAAATAGGCTAGCCACAGCTATTAGACATGTCTTGTTTTGCTCCAAACTCCCATTTGTTAACTTTTTTCTCTCTAACTTTCATCCAGACTCCAAGAATGAAAATGTTTTGGGCCATAAAATAACCTCCTGGGAGTCATCAAGAAAAGGACATTCATTCTTGAATAATTTGCACCTGAGAAATGGAGAGCTAATTATCCACCAAACGGGGCTTTATTATATCTATTCCCAAACATACTTTCGATTTCAGGAACCTGAGGATGTTTCAACAGTACAAAACAGAAAGAAAAACAAACAAATGGTGCAGTATATTTACAAATCCACAGCCTACCCTGACCCTGTACTGCTGATGAAAAGTGCTAGAAATAGTTGTTGGTCTAAAGATTCAGAATATGGACTCTATTCCATCTATCAAGGTGGAATATTTGAGCTTCAAGAAAATGACAGAATTTTTGTATCTGTAACTAATGAGCAATTGATAGACATGGACCAAGAAGCCAGTTTTTTCGGGGCCTTTTTAATTGGCTAGATGATCTGCAAAGAAAAAAAACAAAAAACAGTGCTCTCAAAGTGACCCTTCACTTCAGGATGATATTCTACCATATCTGACAAAGTAAGGCAGCCTGAGCAAAGAAGCCACAATGAGAAGACTCTGCAACACATGTGTTTTTAATAATCTCTGAGAAGTGATTGACTTATTACAAAAAAAGTGAAATTGCTAAAAGACATTTTAGCATTCTACCTGATATCAGTTTGCTAAGAGAAATCTAGAAGATCCTCAGTTTTCAAACATGTGTAGCAATTAACATCTGTCTTTATCATCTACTCCTGAGAAGAATCTAGAAGAAAGACATTAGGTTCTCTTATATCCACTGCCTAAGAATTGCACTGTAAGAAGCAACAACTCCTCTTTCTCTGCCATCCGCTCCCCTCACAGCAGCTGCTAAACAGCAACCATGCATGAATGCATCTCCATCTATGTTGGCCAGGCTGGTGTCCAGATCAGCAATGCCTGCTGGAAGCTCTGCTGCCTAGAACATAAGATCCAGCCTGATGACCAGATGATGCCAAATGACCACTGTGGGGTGGGAGGGAAATGACTCCTTCAACACCTTCCTCAGTGAGAGGCACTAGCCAGCATGAGCCCAGGGCAGTGTTTATAAACATAGTACCCACAGTCATGGATGAAGTTCACCTTGGTACCTACCGCCAGTGATTCCACCCTAAGCAGCCTGTCACAGGCAAGGAAGATGCTCCCAATAACTATGCCCACAAGTGCTACACCTGTGGCAAGAAGATAATCAACCTCATCTTATACCAAATTCAGAAACTGGTTGATCAGCACAAAGGTCTTCCAGGCTTCTTGCTTTTCCACAGCTGTGTTGGAGGAACTGGCTCTAGCTTCCCCTCCCTGCTGATGGAATGTCTCTCTGTCAATTATGGAAAGAAGACCAGGCTGGAGTTCTCCATTACCCAGGCCCCCAGGTTTCCACAGCTGTAGCTGAGCCCTACAACTCTGTCCTCATCACCCATATCACCCAGGAGCACTCTGTGCTTTCTTGCTTGACAATGAGGCCATCTATGACACCTGTCATAGAAACCTTGAGATTGGGTGCCTACTATACTAACCTAAATAAGTTAATAGGTCAAAGTGTGTTCTCTCTCACTGCTTCCTAAAGATTTGATGGAGTCCTGAATGCTCATCTGACCAAATTCCAGCACAACCTGGTGCCCTATCCTCATATCCACTTCCATGTGTCCACATATGCCCCTGTCATCTCTGCTGAGAAAGCCTATCATGAACAGCCTTCTGTGTCAGAGGTCACCAATGTGTGTTTTGAGCCAGCCAATCAGATGGTGAGATGTATCATGGGAATGTGGTTCCCAAAAATGTCAATGCTGCCATTGCCACAATCAAGACCCAGTGCAGCATCCAGTTTGTGGACTGGTGCCTCAATGGCTTCAAAGTTGGCATTAATTACCAGCTTCCCACTGTGGTGCCTGGTGGAACCCTGGCCAACATACAGCAAGCTGTGTTCATTCTGAGCAACACTTTAGCTATTGCTGAGGCCTGGTCTCACCTGGACCCCAAGTTTGGCCTGATGTACACCGAGCATGCCTTTGTTCACTAGTGCATGAGTGAGAGCATGGAGGAGGGACAGTTTTCTGAAGGCTTTGAGGACATGGCTGCCCTTGAGAATGATATGAGGAGGTCGATGTGGATTCTGTTGAAAGAGAAGGTAAGGAAGGAGAGGAATGCTAAAGTCAAAATGTCACAACAATGCTGCTTTTACAGGGATGCTTATTCTGTTTTAAACATTGAAAAGTTGTGGTCTGACCAGTTAATTTGAATGTAGCAGTGTTTACTCACATACAATTACTGGCCTTTGCTTTAAAACACAACGCTTTGTTACAGACCCAAACTGTTCATTTCTCTGATGGGTTTGAGAAAAGTATTCCCTGTCTTAAATGAAAAAAAGAAAAAGAAATAGTAATGATCCTAAAGAGTCTATCACATTGATAGCTTCCAGGTTGCCATAAGGGACAACATTGGCAAAGTTGGAAGAGATAGGATCACTACTAAAAGGCCATGGTCTTGGGAGGCAACACTCTGTCAATATATGCAATGTGAAAGGGAGTTTGCATTGCACAGGACTTTGCAGGAATTGTCTCATACACTTGAATTTGGTGGAAATAAGAAGGACCCATGGATATGAACAACAGGGTGGGGATTGACTGTAGGAGCAGGCAGCGGGTGGGGATCAGGGGAGAGCAATGGGGAGAAAATTGGGGCAACTGTAATTGAACAACAATAAAATGAAATAAATAGAAAAAATACCAGAAACATTCAAAAAAGAAAATCCTCTCAAAATACTATCATTTTTTTTAAATGAAGTTATGTTTGTGAATGGCTTGTGCTACTTAAAGTCAAGCTGGCCAAAAGCACTGAAGATATTTTTGATAAAGGACACTCTATAATGAGTAATCAGCTCATCAGAAATCAGGGAATTTGGTTTCACGTGAGGAGGAGAAATGGGAAAGCAGAAACAACAAACAAAGGCAAATCAGCAGAAAAGAATCAAAGATCTGCAAAATCATGGCACAAAACATTTCATTTCATCATTTAATCTAAGCATTTGGAGAAAAATTTAGTTGGAGTATTTGTCTAATCCCTTCTAATTATCATTCCTAAACATTACATAATATATACTCTTTAAGTATATCCTCAAGTTTTCATTGAAATGTGTCCTGATCAAATAGGTCTTTTTCAAAAAGTCTCCTTTATATTTAATCTTACAACATGCTATAGACATCTGGCACTGCTGATCCTCCTCACTCTATTTTTTCAATAACACTAATCAAGTTCTTACATACAAATTGACTTATTTGTGGTTCTGTTTTTTTAAAGCCTGTCTCCTCTCACTCTAAGTGGAAACAGTCAGTCCTGTTTATGTGTATATCATCTGTACATATATGTAAGTAGATGATTTGCTGAGTGGAAGGAACTGGAAAACTCCAAAAGTAATCTCAGAGTAGAGAAGACCTTTTAAACCATAGCTTAAAACCCAAAAGAAAAGAATAAAATGTTTCATGACAAAAATGTTTTCATGACAAATGGCGATCTGAGAGCTAATGAATTTTTACTCTATATTTTTGTACTATATTTTTTAAATGTTACTTTTTAAATAAAGATTGCATTATGTTAAAGTGTGTAGTTTTTGTTTATCTGGCACTCACATTTGTTTTCGTCGGCGTCGTCGTCGTCGTCGGCAGCCGTCCGTCTGGAGAGACGATGGCGTAGCTTCTTGAGAGTCTATCTGCACCGCCGAGAATGGCTGTGCAGTCCGATTCGGGAGTGACAATCCCTGCCGCACTTGGTACAGGTGAAGGCAGATGGCTGTTGTTGCTGCTGCTGACGCTGCTTCCGCCTCGATCTTTTCTGGACCGCCTCCTCGTTGCGCGCAGCCTCCGCGCGTGATGTACCTTGCCTGACCGCGAGCCTCCAGGCTAGGCGGTCGTCTGCTTGAACTTCCCATGTGTTGAGATTGATGGAGCATTGTGTCATGTCCTTTTTGCAGATGTCTTTGAACCGCAGTTTTGGGCGCCCTGTCATCCTCTGGCCTTCTGCTAGCTCGCCGTAGAGGAGGTCTTTGGGGATACGGCCTGCATCCATTCTTTTGACATGGCCGAGCCACCTGAGGCGTCTCTCGCTAAGAACTGCATGCAAACTGCTCATGTTGGCTCGCTTCAGCACCTCGGTGTTGGGGACCTTATCCTGCCAGGCGACATGCAGGACGCGTCGCAGGCACCTCATGTGGAAGCTGTTGAGTTTCCTTTCGTGCCTTGCGTAGGTGGTCCACGTCTCGCTGCCATAGAGGAGAGTGCTGAGTACGCAGGCTTGGTAGATGCGCAGTCTGGTTTTCTCAGTGAGGCTGGAATTGTTCCACACTCGCCGGTTCAGTTTGGCCATAACTGTGGCTGCCTTGGCGATTCTCCGGTTGACCTCCAAGTCAACTGACAGAGAGCTCGAGATGGTGGACCGGAGGTAAGTGAAGTCGTTGACAACCTCCAGGGTGTATCCGTCGATGGTGATGCATGGGGGAGTCCCCGTGCCTTGAGCCATAACGTTCGTCTTCGTCAGGCTGATGGCTAGTCCGAACTCCTTGCATGCGTGGGAAAGGCAAGTGACTAGCTGCTGGAGTCCCTCTTCGGAGTGTGATGTCAAGGCTGCGTCGTCGGCGAAGAGCATCTCACGGATGAGCACCTCTTTGACTTTGGTCTTGGCTTTTATAGTACCAAGATTACTGAAAGTAGGGAAAGAGACTTCTAAACTCTCTTATCTTTTTTATCTGACATATCTATCATACAGAAGAAAGGAATTACCTGTACTCACTTTTTATTTAATATAACATACCAGACCTTTCCCTGGTTAATGTTTTTGTTATAGGCTGAACTTGCCCTCCAAAAAGATGAGTTGAAGTCATACTCCCCAGTACCTCAGAATGTGACCTTATTTGGATAGGGTTGTTGCAGCTGTGATTAGTTGGGATGAGGCCATAAGGGAATAGGGTAGGCCTTTAATGCAATATGACTGATGTTCTTATAAAAAGAAGAAAATTTGTAAACAGAGATGGAGACACACAGAGGCAGAGAATGGGGTGATGCAGCTGCAAGCTAAGGAACACCAAGGACTAATGGCAGGAGATCCAAGATGGCAGTGGAGTAGGTGGATGTTATATTCACCTCTTTCCAGGACCAATGTCCAATTAGAACTAAAATATAGAGCTAACAACCTGAATAACCAAATGGAGACTAGATCAAGAGAAGTCTTTTAACCAAAGATTTATAGAAGAAGCCACACCAAGACACAAATATGGTTAGCCCTGCTCCCATTGACGGCAGCTGAAATTCTGGAGAGATGCCTCAGCTGCAAAGGTTCCCCATGAGAAGTGTGAGATCTCAACCCCAAGACAGCCTCCCCAGCCCAGAGCACCAGAGTCAGGAAGAGGTGCCCACGTAACATCAGGCTGTGGAAATCAGTAGGGATTCTGTATGCCAGGGAGAGACAGCAGGCTGCTAGAGACACAGGCACCCTCTTAAAGGCCGATGCACAAAATCTCATTTGCAGACACTCACCCTGGGCTCTGGTGGAGGAAGGGTGGAGCAGACTAGATCCACATGAGTAGAGGCTGGGGTTTGTGACTTTGGGGACAGAGTTGAAGGGACAACAGCCAGGACTGAGTCATTCCCCCACACCGCAGACACCTTGTTTATTGGGTGCAGCATTCCCCTCCATAGATATCAGCCTGGGGGAAAGCAATAGCTCCACCCTCTGACTCCCTATAGCCTGCCACTTAGAGTTGACACCCTGCTAAGGAATCAGCTGCCTGGGCTGGGGTGTAGAGGTCTGGGCAGACTCAGTGTCAGTGACTGACTAGCGTGGCTTTGGGGCTGGGACTATTTCCCCCACTTTCCCATGAACCTAGTTGCTGCCTCTTGCTCATAGGAGATCACTACCCTTACTCTCCTGGCAGCCCCTCTTCTGACTCCTGGTGGCTCCACCCTGCTGAGGTCTGAGTATAATGTGTGGCTCTAGGGTAGGGACCACTATGCTCACCTTCCCCCAAGCTTGGCCAGCACCTGCCCCCCATGGGAAACCCACCAGCCACATCCTCCCAACTCCTGGTGGCCCCACCCTACTGAACAAGGTATATGCTTCACTTATTTTTGAGTTTCTTCTTCAGTGTCTTATAACTTTTCATGTACAATTTCTTTCATATTCTTGGTAACATTTATTCCTAGGCACTTTGGGGGGTGTAATTGGAAATGAGATTGTTTTCTTAGTTTCCCTTTCTGCTGGTTCATTATTGGTGTATAAAATGCAACTGATTCTTGAATATTTATTTTGTAACCTGCTACTTTACTGAATTCATTTATCTGTTATAGTAGTTTGTGTGTGTGTGTGTGTGTGGAATCTTTAGGGTTCTCTAAAGATTCAGTATCATGTCATCTATATATTACTTCTTCCTTCACAATTTGGATGTCTTTTATTTCTTCTTGTTGTCTGATTGATGTGGCTAGGGCTTCCAGTGCTATCTTGAATAAAAGTGGTAAAAGTGAACATTTCTGTCTAGTTCTTGATCTTAAAGGAAATGCTTATAGTTTTTGCCCATTGAGTATGATGCTGGCAGTAGGTTTGTCATATATAGCCTATATTACATTGAAGAATGCTGCCTCTATTCCTGCTTTGTTGACAGTTTTTATCATAAATGAGTACCGGATTTTATCAAATGCTTTTCTTGCATCTATTAATATGATCATGTGGTTTTTATGTTTCATTTGGTTTATGTGGTTTATTTATCATGTTTATTAATTTGTGGATATTGTTGCAACCTTGACTCTCCAGAATAAAGCCTGCATGATCGTGGTGTATGATCTTTTCAATGTATTGCTGTATTCAATCTGCTAATATTTTGTTGATGATTTTAGCATCTCTGTTCATCAGAGATATTGGCCTATCATTTTCTTTCTTTGTAGTGTATCTGTTTTGGGAATTAGGATAATGCTAGCTTCAAAATATGAGCTTGGGAATTTTCCCTCTTGAATTTTTGAAGTAGTTTGAGAAGAATTGGTTTTAACTCTTCTTTGAATGTTGGGTAAAATTCACCTGTGAAATCATCCAGTCCAGGACTTTTGTTTGTTGGAAGTCTTTTGAGTACTGCTTTAATTTCATTAGTTGTAATCTGTCTATTCAGATTTCCTAATGAGTCCTGATTTAGTTTTGGAAGACTGTATGTCTCTAGGAATTTATCAATTTCACCTAGGTTATCCAATTTACTCACATATAGTTGTTTGAAATATTTTCTTACAAGCTTTTCTGTTTTTTTTTTAAAGATTTTATTTATTTATTTTTAGAGCTAAGGGAAGGGAGGAAGAAAGAGAGGGAGAGAAACATCAATGTGTGGTTGCTTCCTGTACAACCCCAACTGGGGACCTGGCCTGAAACTCAGGCATGTGCCCTGAGTGGAAATCAAACCAGTGACCCCCTTTGGTTCACAGGCCAGCATTCAATCCACTGAGCCACACCAGCCAGGGCCAGCTTTTGTATTTTTTGGTGTCAGTTGTTACCTCTCCTCTGATTTTATTTATTTGGGTTCTCACTTTTATTTATTTATTTTTTTGATAAGTCTGGTTAGTTTTTCGATCTCGTTTATCTTTTTAAAAAACAAGCTGTCAGTGTCATTGATCTTTTGTATTATTTTTTAGACTCCATTTTGTATATTTATGACCTTATCTTTATTATTTTCTTCCTTCTACTCACTTTGGGCTTTGTTAGTGTTTTTTTGTTTGTTTGTTTGTTTTGTTTTGTTTTGTTTTTATGTTCCTTTAAGTGTAAAGCTAGGTTGTTTATTTTGAGATTTTTGTTCCTTGAGTTCGGCCTGTAATGCTATGACTTGCCCTCTTGGGACTGTTTTTGCTGTATCCCATTGATTTGGGGTTGTTGTGTTTTCATTTTCATTTGTTGCAAGGTGTCTTTTGTTTTCTCCCTTGATCTCATTGGTAATCCATTCATTGTTTAATGACATATTATTTGGCTTCCATGTCTTTGTGCGTTTTTCAGTTTTTCTCTTGTAATTGATTTCTAGCTTCATACCATTGCGGCCAGAGAAAATGTTTGAAATGATTTCAATCTTCCTAGAGTTATTGGGATTTGTTTTGTGTCCTAGCATGTGATCTATTCTAGAAAATATCCCATGTACACTTGAGAAGAATGTATATTCTTCTGCCGTGGGGTGAAATGCTATTGATGTATCAATTAAATCCTACTGATCTAGTGTGTCATTTAAGGCCACTTTTTGTTGATTTTCTGTTTGGAAGATCTATCCATTGATGTCAATGGGGTATTAAAATTCTCTACTATGGGATTTCCGGCCAAGATGGAGGCATAGACTGACACGCTCTGTCTCCCTCCACAACTAAGAGGACTACAACAACCACAAAACAAAAATAACCAGAAGTTCCAGAAAATACATGGAAGTCCAACATATGAAGTCATAAACAAGTGGTGCTCGTCCGGACAGGTAGGAGGGGTGAGCCTGTGGCTGAAAGATCAAGCTGTGCTGGAGGCGGCAGCTGCAGCAGCGAACAGCAGGATCCGGTAAGTAGACACCCGTATTTGAGGGGAGGAGAGAAGCGCCTGGGAGATCGCCCTGGCTGCAGACCAGACCCGTCAGCTCACGGTTCCAATGCTGCGGAAAACAGATCCCCATTGTCTCAGACTCTGAGGCCCAGAGGGCATGGGGACAGAGGAGGAGGCTCCCGGTATCTCAGCGGAGAGTAACAGCAGCAATCCTTCTTGGACCCCTGCCCCCACGCAAAGTGCCACAGTGTGGGAGAAAAGTCACCAGGTTGTGACGAGTACACAGGGCTCCACCCAATATAGTGTAGAAGGTGTGACAGCGCCCCACCCAAGAAGGAAGAATAAACAAAATGGTCAGAATGGCAGAATTAATGATTGAAATACCAGTCACGCAGCTAACCTAAAAAACAAAGGACTTGACAGATGAACAAATAAAGAATCTTTCTGAGGCTCATTTCAGAACTATAGTCATAAGGCAGCTTACAGACCTAACAGCGGGGCTGAATCAAGACAGGGAGGGAATGAAGGCTTGTCCTGCTGAAATGAACAAAAATACATACAAGACAAGTGGTGAGGAAGGGAAAGCCAGGGATCAAATCAACAAATTGGAACAGAGAGAGGGAACAAATAGCCAGGGCAGAAAGAGGAAACAAAAAGTGAGGAATATGAGGAGAGACTCAGAAACCTCTGGGACAGCTATAAGCAAACAAACATTCAAATTAATAGGATTGCCAGAGGGTGAAGAAGAAGAACTAGAAACTGAAAAATTATGTGAGAAAATAATGAAGCAGAACTTCCCTAACTTGGAGAAGGAAATAGACTTACAGGTCCAGGAAGCACAGAGAGTTCCAGAAAAACTGGAACCAGGGAGAACCACACCAAGACACATTATCATCAGAATGTCAAAAATTAAAGAGAAAGAGAAAATCTTAAAAGTAGCAAGAGAGAAGAAAAGAATTATGTACAAAGGGGTCCCAATTAGACTATCAGCTGATTTCTCAAAGGAGACTTTACAGGCAAGAAGGGACTGGCAAGAAATATTTGAAGTTATGAAAATCAAAAACCTACAACCATGATTACTCTATCCAACAAAGCTGTTATTCAGGATAAAAGGGCAGAGAAAGTGCTTCCAGGACAAAGTAAACTGAAGGAGTTCATTAGATCCAAACTACTGTTATATGAGATGTTAAAGGGTCTTGTTTAGAAGAAGGAGGATCAAAACTACAAACATTAACATGAAAACTGTATCACAACAACCAACAGCAGAAGCTAGGAAATCGAAACAAAGGCAAACTAAGTAGGCAATGAGAGTGGAAAAAGAAATATAGGTATGGGGAACATATTGGGGGAAGGTCAGCGGGGAGGGGGAAGGGCAAAAAGGGAGGGAGATGATGCAGGAATTAAGAAGCATAGTAGGAGGGAGTGGAGTAGACAGGAAGATGTTGAGAAGAACTATATGCACAACCAATGGACATGGACTAAAAGTGGGGGACAACTGGGATGAGGCAGGGTCACAGGGTGGAGGGTAGCAGAGGAAAAGAAATTGGGATAACACCAACAGCATAATCAATAAAAAATTTTTGATGGAAAAACATTAAATAAAATAATTTATATTTATAATAAAAAAAATCTCTACTCTGATTATATTACTGTCAATCTCTCTCTTTATGTTGATCAAGATTTGCTTATATGTTTAAGTGCTCCTGTGTTGGGTGTATTAATGTTTGCAAGGTTATATCCTCCTGTTGGATTGCTCCCTTTATCATTATATAGCATCTTTTTTTATCGCTTACTATAGACTTTGTTTTAAAGTCTACTTTGCCATGTATAAGTATTGCTACCCCACCCTTTTTTCCCTTTCTATTTGCATGAAATATCTTTTTCATCCTTTTATTTTATTCTGTGTGTGTCTTTCATTCTGAGGTGGTTCTGTTGTAGACAGCATATATATGGATCTTGTTTTCTTTTTCATTCAGCTATCATATGTCTTTTGATTGAAACATTTAAATCGTTTACATTTAAAGTAATTATTGATAGGTATGTAGTCATTGTCATTTTATTCTTTTAACTATATTCCTCTGTTTTTTGTTCTTTTTAAAGAAGACCCTTTAACATTTCTTAAAATACTGGGTTGGTGATAACAAACTCCTTTAGCTTTTTCTCATCTGGGAAACTATTTATCCTTCAATTTTTAAGTAATAGTTTTGCAGAGTAATGTAGTTATTAGTTGATCATTGTTTTTCATCATTTTGAATATTTCATGCCAGTCCCTTCTGGTCTGCAAAGTTTCTGTTGATAAATCAGCTGATAGTCTCAGGGGAGCTCTCTGGTAAGTAACTGTTTTTCTATTGCTGCTTTAAAGATTCTCTTTTTGTCTTTAAACTTTGCCACTTTTACATTGATGTGTTTTGGCGTGGGCCTCTTTGGGTTCATCTTGTTTGGGACTCTCTGTGCTTCCTGGACTTGTATGTCTACTTCTTTGACCAAATTTGGAAAGTTTTCCATCATTATTTCTTTAAATAGGTTTTTAATTCCCTCCTTTCTTTTTTCTTTTGGTACTTCTGTAATATGAATGTTAGTACATTTGATGTCATCCTAGTTCACAAAAGCATATATAACCAATACTCTAGTTTTAGTTTTCTTTTTCTTTCCTTTTTATGTGGGAATATATATTATAATCATACTTACACATACTATATATTACATATATGTGTATATGTGTATAAAACTGAGCAGCTCATTGATTTAATAGTACATAAACCCTTTTAGGTAAAAACATTAAAATCTTATTGATGCTTTTTAAATACTGCAAAGCTCCTTATTGACTAGATCCTAATTTATTCTGCCAATAGCTTGTCCCCACTTGTTTGTACCTACAAATAATACTTCAATGAACTTCTTTATTTTAATCTTAAAATTCCGGGTCCTAAATTGGTATTGCTGGACCATTTTATATGCTAAAAATAACTGTTGAATTAATTTCTTAATCTTTTACAGCAGCTCGCACTCTAAGCAGCAAGAAACGAGGATACCCTGTTCTCCATATCATCACTAGAAGCAGATATTTACTACTTTTCTTCTTTTTTCCAACCTGATAAGTGAAAACAGTATCTAATTTGTGTGTTAACCACCAACACTCTTTATTATGGTCAGCAAAGGTGGTATGGGCACAGTAGTAGTTCCCTAAGTTCACTGCTTATGGGTATCTCCTGGGGAGCACTTAGAAATGCTGATGCATGGCTTCAACATGGACCTACTGAATCTGAATCTTTGGAAAGGGGCCCAAGAATCTTTTTGTGTTTGAGCTGTAATTTCCCCAAGGGACTTTGACACAGCTATCTGGGCACATATCCATCAACAGGCAATTGAAACTCACAAACAGAGCCTTTTTAGACTTGCGTTTAAAACTAGATTTTAAAACTGTGATTTATAAATTAAATACTTGAGAAAACAATGTACAGGGTCATCATAGTTAGAAATTTTAAAAATACAATTCACATGAAAAGTTTTAATTGCATGATTTTTTGAAACAAGAGATCCCTGTGTATTTCTTTCTCTGCATCAGAGATGAAGCTCAAGATACAGGAGGCAACTATGAAGTAGATATTTTAAAATGACAATTTTCTGGCCCACTGTTAATTCCTTACAAAAGGGCATGAGTACTGAATATTGGATCTTCTCGAAAATTAAATTAGATCCAGGGAG